>NW_026061801.1:1280788-1600985 GCF_023897955.1 Schistocerca gregaria | reverse complement strand
TACAATTCAAGTTTTAGGTATCGATTATTGAATTTTACCTGGCTTTGGTGCATTGGACATGAGCTAGGACCTTATGATTCTGCATGAAAGGAGGACTAGCAGCCGAGTTGGACGGGAGAATGAGAAAAGTGTTCATATGTAGTAAAAACCTGACAAATCCGTCCGCTTTCGTCATTTGTTATCGAATCTACTTAAAGCCAGATCGTCACATTGGCCGCTCTTCTCTCTGAAACGGTTGTACTTATCGTCTGCAAAGCTATGTCGCGTGCTGCGATTTGCGGAGACACTAAAAGCACCATATTAGAACACAGATGAAGTTTCTAGGTAGATAAAATAGCCAGTGAGAAGTAGTACAATTAAAGTTTTAGGTATCGATTATTGACTTATTGCTGGCTTTGGTGCCTTGGACATGAGCTAGGACCTTAAGATTCTGCATGAAAGGAGGACTAGCAGCCCAGTTGCACGGGAGAATGTGAAAATTGTTCATATGTAGTAAAAACCTGAGAAATCCGTCCGTTTTCGTCATTTGTTATCGAATCGACTTAAAGCCAGATCGTCACATTGGCCGCTCTTCTCTCTGAAACGCTTGTACTTATCGTCTGCAAAGCTATGTCGCGTGCTGCGGTATGCGGAGACACTAAAATCACCATAGTAGAACACAGATGAACCTTCTAAGTTGATGTAATAGCCAGTAAGAAGTAGTACAATTCAAGTTTTAGGTACCGATTATTGACTTTTTAGCTGGCTTTGGTGCCTTGGATATGAGCTAGGACATTAATATTCTGCATGAATGGAGGACTAGCAGCCGAGTTGCACGGGAGAATGAGAAAAGTGTTCATATGTAGTAAAAACCTGAGAAATCCGTCCGCTTTCGTCATTTGTTATCGAACCTACTTAATGCCAGATCGTCACATTGGCCGCTCTTCTCTCTGAAACGGTTGTACTTATCGTCTACACAGCTATGTCGCGTGCTGCGATATGCGGAGACACTGAAAGCACCATAGTAGAACAGAGATGAAGCTTCTAAGTTGATGTAATAGCCAGTAAGAAGTAGTACAATTAAAGTTTTAGGTATCGGTTATTGACTTTTTACCCTTCTTTGGGCCTTGGACACGAGCTAGGAACTTAAGATTTTGCATGATGGAGGACTAGCAGCCCAGTTGCACGGGAGAATGTGAAAAGTGTTCATATGTAGTAAAAACCTGAGAAATCCGTCCGTTTTCATCATTTGTTATCGAATCGACATAAAGCCAGATCGTCACATTGGCCACTCTTCTCTCTGAGACGGTTGTACTTATCGTCTGCAAAGCTATGTCGCGTGCTGCGGTATGCTGAGACACTAAAAGCACCATAGTAGAACACAGATCAAGCTTCTAAGTTGATGTAATAGCCAGTAAGAAGTAGAACAATTCAAGTTTTAGGTATTGAATATTGATCTTTAGCTGGCTTTGGTGCCTTGGACATGAGCCAGGACCTTAAGATTCAGCATTAAAGGAGGACTAGCTGCCGAGTTGCACGGGTGAATGTGAAAAGTGTTCATATGTAGTAAAAACCTGAGAAATCCGTCCGTTTTCGTCATTTGTTATCGAATCGACTTAAAGCCAGATCGTCACATTGGCCGCTCTTCTATCTGAAACGGTTGTACTTTTCGTCTGCAAAACTATGTCGCGTGCTGCGGCATGCGGAGAATCTAAAAGCACCGTAGTAGAACAAAGATGAAGCTTCTAAGCTGATGTAATAGCCAGTAAGAAGTAGTACAATTCAAGTTTTAGGTATTGATTATTGACTTTTTAGCTGGCTTTAGTGCCGTGGACATGGGCTAGGACCTTAAGATTCTGCATGAAAGGAGGACTAGCAGCCGAGTTGCAAGGGAGAATGTGAAAAGTGTTCATATGTAGTAAAAACCTGAGAAATCGGTCCGTTTTCGTCATTTGTTATCGAATCGACTTAAAGCCAGATCGTCACATTGGCCGCTCTACTCTCTGAAACGGTTGTACTTATCGTCTGCAAAGCTATGTCGCATTCTGCGGTATGCGGAGACACTACAATCACCATAGTAGAACACAGATGAAGCTTCTAAGTTGATGTAATAACCAGTAAGAAGTAGTCCAATTCAAGTTTTAGGTATCGATTATTGACTTTTTAGCTGGCTTTGGTGCCTTGGACATGAGCTAGGACCTTAACATTCTGTATGAAAGGAGGACTAGCAGCCGAGTTGCACGGGAGAATGTGAAAAGTGTTCATATGTAGTAAATACCTGAGAAATCCGTCCGTTTTCGTCATTTGTTATCGAATCGACTTAAAGCCAGATCGTCACATTTTCCGCTCTTCTCTCTGAAACGGTTGTACTTATCGTCTGCAAAGCTATGTCGCGTGCTGCGGTATGCGGAGACACTAAAAGCACCATAGTAGAACACAGATGAAGCTTCTAAGTTGATGTAATAGCCAGTAAGAAGTAGTACAATTCAAGTTTTAGGTATCGATTATTGAATTTTACCTGGCTTTGGTGCCTTGGACATGAGCTAGGACCTTACGATTCTGCATGAAAGGAGGACTAGCAGCCGAGTTGCACTGGAGAATGTGAAAAGTGTTCATATGTAGTAAAAACCTGAGACATCCGTCCGTTTTCGTCATTTGTTATCGAATCGACTTAAAGCCAGATCGTCACATTGGCCGCTCTTCTCTCTGAAACGGTTGTACTTATCGTCTGCAAAGCTATGTCGCGTGCTGCGGTATGTGGAGACACTAAAAGCACCATAGTAGAACACAGATGAAGCTTCTAAGTTGATGTAATAGCCAGTAAGAAGTAGTACAATTCAAGTTTTAGGTATCGATTATTGACTTTTTAGCTGGCTTTGGTGCCTTGGACATGAGCTAGGACCTTACGATTCTGCATGAAAGGAGGACTAGCAGCCGAGTTGCACGGGAGAATGTGAAAAGTGTTCATATGTAATAAAAACCTTAAAAATCCGTCCGTTTCCGTCATTTGTTATCGAATCGAATTAAAGCCAGATCGTCACATTGGCCGCTCTTCTCTCTGAAACGGTTGTACTTATCGTCTGCTAAGCTATGTCGCGTGCTGCGGTATGCGGAGACACTAAAATCACCATAGTAGAACACAGATGAGCATCTAAGTTGATGTAATAGCCAGTAAGAAGTAGTACAATTCAAGTTTTAGGTATCGATCATTGACTTTTTAGCTGGCTTTGGTGCCTTTGACATGAGCTAGGACCGTAAGATTCTGCATGAAAGGAGGACTAGCAGCCGAGTTGCACGGGTGAATATGAAAAGTGTTCATATGTAGTAAAAACCTGAGAATTCCGTCCGTTTTCGTCATTTGTTATCGAATCGACTTAAAGCCAGATCGTCACATTGGCCGCTCTTCTCTCTGAAACGGTTGTACTTCTCGTCTGCAAAGCTATGTCGCGTGTTGCCGTAGGCGGAAACAGGAAAAACACCATAGTAGAACACAGATGAAGCTTCTAAGTTGATGTAATAGCCAGTAAGAAGTAATCCAATTCAAGTTTTAGGTATTGAATATTGAACTTTTAGCTGGCTTTGGTGCCTTGGACATGAGCTAGGACCTTAAGATTATGCATTAAAGGAGGACTAGCAGCCGAGTTGCACGGGTGAATGTGAAAAGTGTTCATATGTAGTAAAAACCTGGGAAATCCGTCCGTTTTCGTCATTTGTTATCGAATCGACTTAAAGCCAGATCGTCACATTGGCCGCTCTTCTCTCTGAAACGGTTGTACTTCTCGTCTGCAAAGCTATGTCGCGTGTTGCCGTAGGCGGAAACAGGAAAAACACCATAGTAGAACACAGATGAAGCTTCTAAGTTGATGTAATAGCCAGTAAGAAGTAGTACAATTCAAGTTTTAGGTATTGAATATTGTACTTTTAGCTGGCTTTGGTGCCTTGGACATGAGCTAGGACCTTAAGATTCTGCATTAAAGGAGGACTAGCAGCCGAGTTGCACGGGTGAATGTGAAAAGTGTTCATATGTAGTAAAAACCTGAGAAATCCGTCCGTTTTCGTCATTTGTTATCGAATCGACTTAAAGCCAGATCGTCACATTGGCCGCTCTTCTCTCTGAAACGCTAGTACTTATCGTCTGCACAGCTATGTCGCGTGCTGCGGTGTGCAGAGACACTAAAAGCACCATAGTAGAACACAGATGAAGCTTCTAAGTTGATGTAATAGCCAGTAAGAAGTAGTACAATTCAAGTTTTAGGTATTGAATATGGAACTTTTAGCTGGCTTTGGTGCCTTGGACATGAGCTAGGACCTTAAGATTCTGCATGAAAGGAGGACTAGCAGCCGAGTTGCACGGGAGAATGTGAAAAGTGTTCATATGTATTTAAAACCTGAGAAATCCGTCCGTTTTCGTCATTTGTTATCGAATCGACTTAAAGCCAGATCGTCACATTGGCCGCTCTTCTCTCTGAAACGCTTGTACCTATCGTCTGCAAAGCTATGTCGCGTGCTGCGGTATGCGGAGACACTAAAATCACCATAGTAGAACACAGATGAAGCATCTAAGTTGATGTAATAGCCAGTAAGAAGTAATCCAATTCAAGTTTTAGGTATCGATTATTGACTTTTTAGCTGGCTTTGGTGCCTTGGACATGAGCTAGAACCTTAAGATTCTGCATTAAAGGAGGACTAGCAGCCGAGTTGCATGGGAGAATGTGAAAAGTGTTCATATGTAGTAAAAACCTGAGAAATCCGTCCGTTTTCGTCATATGTAATCGAATCGACTTAAAGCCAGATCGTCACATTGGACGCTCTTCTCACTGAAACGGTTGTACTTATCGTCTGCAAAGCTATGTCGCGTGCTGCGGTATGTGGAGAGAGTAAAAGCACCATAGTAGAACACAGATGAAGCTTCTAAGTTGATGTAATAGCCAGTAAGAAGTAGTACAATTCAAGTTTTAGGTATCGATTATTGACTTTTTAGCTGGCTTTGGTGCCTTGGACATGAGCTAGGACCTTAAGATTCTGCATGAAAGGAGGACTAGCAGCCGAGTTGCACGGGAGAATGTGAAAAGTGTTCATATGCAGTAAAAACCTGAGACATCCGTCCGTTTTCGTCATTTGTTATCGAATCGACTTAAAGCCAGATCGTCACATTGGCCGCTCTTCTCTCTGAAACGGTTGTACTTATCGTCTGCAAAGCTATGTCGCGTGCTGCGGTATGCGGACACACTAAAAGCACCATAGTAGAACACAGATGAAGCATCTAAGTTGATGTAATAGCCAGTAAGAAGTAATCCAATTCAAGTTTTAGGTACTGAATATTGACCTTTTAGCTGGCTTTGGTGCCTTGGACATGAGCTAGGACCTTAAGATTCTGCATTAAAGGAGGACTAGCAGCCGAGTTGCACGGGTGAATGTGAAAAGTGTTCCTATGTAGTAAAAACCTGAGAAATCCGTCCGTTTTCGTCATTTGTTATCAAATCGACTTAAAGCCAAATCGTCACATTGGCCGCTCTTCTCTCTGAAACGGTTGTACTTATCGTCTGCAAAGCTATGTCGCGTGTTGCCGTAGGCGGAAACAGGAAAAGCAACATAGTAGAACACAGATGAAGCTTCTAAGTTGATGTAATAGCCAGTAAGAAGTAGTACAATTCAAGTTTTAGGTATCGATTATTGACTTTTTAGCTGGCTTTGGTGCCTTGGACATGAGCTAGGACCTTAAGATTCTGCATGAAAGGAGGACTAGCAGCCTAGTTGCACGGGGAATGTGAAAAGTGTTCATATGTAGTAAAAACCTGAGACATCCGTCCGTTTTCGTCATTTGTTATCGAATCGACTTAAAGCCAGATCGTCACACTGGCCGCTCTTCTCTCTGAAACGGTTGTACTTATCGTCTGCAAAGCAATGTCGCGTGCTGCGGTATGCGGAGACACTAAAAGCACCATAGTAGAACACAGATGAAGCTTCTAAGTTGATGTAATAGCCAGTAAGAAGTAGTCCAATTCAAGATTTAGGTATCGATTATTGACTTTTTAGCTGGGTTTGGTGCCTTGGACATGAGCTAGGACCTTACGATTCTGCATGAAAGGAGGACTAGCAGCCGAGTTGCACGGGAGAATGTGAAAAGTGTTCATATGTAATAAAAACCTTAAAAATCCGTCCGTTTTCGTCATTTGTTATCGAATCGGCTTAAAGCCAGATCGTCACATTGGCCGCTCTTCTCTCTGAAACGGTTGTACTTACCGTCTGCAAAGCTATGTCGCGTGCTGCGGTATGTGGAGACACTAAAAGCACCATAGTAGAACACAGATGAAGCTTCTAAGTTGATGTAATAGCCAGTAAGAAGTAGTACAATTCAAGTTTTAGGTATCGATTATTGACTTTTTTGCTGGCTTTGGTGCCTTGGACATGAGCTAGGACCGTACGATTCTGCATGAAAGGAGGACTAGCAGCCGAGTTGCATGGGAGAATGTGAAAAGTGTTCATATGTACTAAAAACCTAAGAAATCCGTCCGTTTTCGTCATTTGTTATCGAATCGACTTAAAGCCAGATCGTCACATTGGCCGCCCTTCTCTCTGAAACGCTTGTACTTATCGTCTGCAAAGCTATGTCGCGTACTGCGGTATGCGTAGACCCTAAAATCACCATAGTAGAACACAGATGAAGCTTCTAAGTTGATGTAATAGCCAGTAAGAAGTAGTACAATTCAAGTTTTAGGTATCGATTATTGACTTTTTAGCTGGCTTTGGTGCCTTGAACATGAGCTAGGACCTTAACATTCAGCATGAAAGGAGGACTAGCAGCCGAGTTACACGGGAGAATGTGAAAACTGTTCATATGTAATAAAAACCTTAGAAATCCGTCCGTTTTCGTCATATGTAATCGAATCGACTTAAAGCCAGATCGTCACATTGGACGCTCGTCTCACTGAAACGGTTGTACTTATCGTCTGCAAAGCTATGTCGCGTGCTGCGGTATGTGGAGAGAGTAAAAGCACCATAGTAGAACACAGATGAAGCTTCTAAGTTGATGTAATAGCCAGTAAGAAGTAGTACAATTCAAGTTTTAGGTATCGATTATTGACTTTTTAGCTGGCTTTGGTGCCTTGGACATGAGCTAGGACCTTACGATTCTGCATGAAAGGAGGACTAGCAGCCGAGTTACACGGGAGAATGAGAAAAGTGTTCATATGTAGTAAAAACCTGAGAAATCCGTCCGCTTTCGTCATTTGTTATCGAACCTACCTAATGCCAGATCGTCACATTGGCCGCTCTTCTCTCTGAAACGGTTGTACTTATCGTCTACACAGCTATGTCGCGTGCTGTGATTTGCGGAGACACTAAAAGCACCATATTAGAACACACATGAAGTTTCTAAGTTGATAAAATAGCCAGTGAGAAGTAGTACAATTAAAGTTTTAGGTATCGATTATTGACTTATTGCTGGCTTTGGTGCCTTGGACATGAGCTAGGACCTTAAGATTCTGCATGAAAGGAGGACTAGCAGCCCAGTTGCACGGGAGAATGTGAAAATTGTTCATATGTAGTAAAAACCTGAGAAATCCGTCCGTTTTCGTCATTTGTTATCGAATCGACTTAAAGCCAGATCGTCACATTGGCCGGTCTTCTCTCTGAAACGCTTGTACTTATCGTCTGCAAAGCTATGTCGCGTGCTGCGGTATGCGGAGACACTAAAATCACCATAGTAGAACACAGATGAACCTTCTAAGTTGATGTAATAGCCAGTAAGAAGTAGTACAATTCAAGTTTTAGGTATCGATTATTGACTTTTTAGCTGGCTTTGGTGCCTTGGATATGAAATAGGACATTAAGATTCTGCATGAATGGAGGACTAGCAGCCGAGTTGCACGGGAGAATGAGAAAAGTGTTCATATGTAGTAAAAACCTGAGAAATCCGTCCGCTTTCGTCATTTGTTATCGAACCTACTTAATGCCAGATCGTCACATTGGCCGCTCTTCTCTCTGAAACGGTTGTACTTATCGTCTACACAGCTATGTCGCGTGCTGCGATATGCGGAGACACTGAAAGCACCATAGTAGAACAGAGATGAAGCTTCTAAGTTGATGTAATAGCCAGTAAGAAGTAGTACAATTAAAGTTTTAGGTATCGGTTATTGACTTTTTACCCTTCTTTGGGCCTTGGACACGAGCTAGGAACTTAAGATTTTGCATGATGGAGGACTAGCAGCCCAGTTGCACGGGAGAATGTGAAAAGTGTTCATATGTAGTAAAAACCTGAGAAATCCGTCCGTTTTCATCATTTGTTATCGAATCGACATAAAGCCAGATCGTCACATTGGCCACTCTTCTCTCTGGGACGGTTGTACTTATCGTCTGCAAAGCTATGTCGCGTGCTGCGGTATGCTGAGACACTAAAAGCACCATAGTAGAACACAGATCAAGCTTCTAAGTTGATGTAATAGCCAGTAAGAAGTAGAACAATTCAAGTTTTAGGTATTGAATATTGATCTTTAGCTGGCTTTGGTGCCTTGGACATGAGCCAGGACCTTAAGATTCAGCATGAAAGGAGGACTAGCAGCCGAGTTGCACGGGTGAATGTGAAAAGTGTTCATATGTAGTAAAAACCTGAGAAATCCGTCCGTTTTCGTCATTTGTTATCGAATCGACTTAAAGCCAGATCGTCACATTGGCCGCTCTTCTATCTGAAACGGTTGTACTTTTCGTCTGCAAAACTATGTCGCGTGCTGCGGCATGCGGAGAATCTAAAAGCACCGTAGTAGAACAAAGATGAAGCTTCTAAGCTGATGTAATAGCCAGTAAGAAGTAGTACAATTCAAGTTTTAGGTATTGATTATTGACTTTTTAGCTGGCTTTAGTGCCGTGGACATGGGCTAGGACCTTAAGATTCTGCATGAAAGGAGGACTAGCAGCCGAGTTGCAAGGGAGAATGTGAAAAGTGTTCATATGTAGTAAAAACTTGAGAAATCGGTCCGTTTTCGTCATTTGTTATCGAATCGACTTAAAGCCAGATCGTCACATTGGCCGCTCTACTCTCTGAAACGGTTGTACTTATCGTCTGCAAAGCTATGTCGCATTCTGCGGTATGCGGAGACACTACAATCACCATAGTAGAACACAGATGAAGCTTCTAAGTTGATGTAATAACCAGTAAGAAGTAGTCCAATTCAAGTTTTAGGTATCGATTATTGACTTTTTAGCTGGCTTTGGTGCCTTGGACATGAGCTAGGACCTTAACATTCTGTATGAAAGGAGGACTAGCAGCCGAGTTGCACGGGAGAATGTGAAAAGTGTTCATATGTAGTAAATACCTGAGAAATCCGTCCGTTTTCGTCATTTGTTATCGAATCGACTTCAAGCCAGATCGTCACATTTTCCGCTCTTCTCTCTGAAACGGTTGTACTTATCGTCTGCAAAGCTATGTCGCGTGCTGCGGTATGCGGAGACACTAAAAGCACCATAGTAGAACACAGATGAAGCTTCTAAGTTGATGTAATAGCCAGTAAGAAGTAGTACAATTCAAGTTTTAGGTATCGATTATTGAATTTTACCTGGCTTTGGTGCCTTGGACATGAGCTAGGACCTTACGATTCTGCATGAAAGGAGGACTAGCAGCCGAGTTGCACTGGAGAATGTGAAAAGTGTTCATATGGAGTAAAAACCTGAGACACCCGTTTGTTTTCGTCATTTGTTATCGAATCGACTTAAAGCCAGATCGTCACATTGGCCGCTCTTCTCTCTGAAACGGTTGTACTTATCGTCTGCAAAGCTATGTCGCGTGCTGCGGTATGTGGAGACACTAAAAGCACCATAGTAGAACACAGATGAAGCTTCTAAGTTGATGTAATAGCCAGTAAGAAATAGTACAATTCAAGTTTTAGGTATCGATTATTGACTTTTTAGCTGGCTTTGGTGCCTTGGACATGAGCTAGGACCTTACGATTCTGCATGAAAGGAGGACTAGCAGCCGAGTTGCACGGGAGAATGTGAAAAGTGTTCATATGTAATAAAAACCTTAAAAATCCGTCCGTTTCCGTCATTTGTTATCGAATCGACTTAAAGCCAGATCGTCACATTGGCCGCTCTTCTCTCTGAAACGGTTGTACTTATCGTCTGCTAAGCTATGTCGCGTGCTGCGGTATGCGGAGACACTAAAATCACCATAGTAGAACACAGATGAGCATCTAAGTTGATGTAATAGCCAGTAAGAAGTAGTACAATTCAAGTTTTAGGTATCGATTATTGACTTTTTAGCTGGCTTTGGTGCCTTTGACATGAGCTAGGACCTTAAGATTCTGCATGAAAGGAGGACTAGCAGCCGAGTTGCACGGGTGAATATGAAAAGTGTTCATATGTAGTAAAAACCTGAGAATTCCGTCCGTTTTCGTCATTTGTTATCGAATCGACTTAAAGCCAGATCGTCACATTGGCCGCTCTTCTCTCTGAAACGGTTGTACTTCTCGTCTGCAAAGCTATGTCGCGTGTTGCCGTAGGCGGAAACAGGAAAAACACCATAGTAGAACACAGATGAAGCTTCTAAGTTGATGTAATAGCCAGTAAGAAGTAATCCAATTCAAGTTTTAGCTATTGAATATTGAACTTTTAGCTGGCTTTGGTGCCTTGGACATGAGCTAGGACCTTAAGATTATGCATTAAAGGAGGACTAGCAGCCGAGTTGCACGGGTGAATGTGAAAAGTGTTCATATGTAGTAAAAACCTGGGAAATCCGTCCGTTTTCGTCATTTGTTATCGAATCGACTTAAAGCCAGATCGTCACATTGGCCGCTCTTCTCTCTGAAACGGTTGTACTTCTCGTCTGCAAAGCTATGTCGCGTGTTGCCGTAGGCGGAAACAGGAAAAACACCATAGTAGAACACAGATGAAGCTTCTAAGTTGATGTAATAGCCAGTAAGAAGTAGTACAATTCAAGTTTCAGGTATTGAATATTGAACTTTTAGCTGGTTTTGGTGCCTTGGACATGAGCTAGGACCTTAAGATTCTGCATTAAAGGAGGACTAGCAGCCTAGTTGCACGGGTGAATGTGAAAAGTGTTCATATGTAGTAAAAACCTGAGAAATCCGTCCGTTTTCGTCATTTGTTATCGAATCGACTTAAAGCCAGATCGTCACATTGGCCGCTCTTCTCTCTGAAACGCTAGTACTTATCGTCTGCACAGCTATGTCGCGTGCTGCGGTGTGCAGAGACACTAAAAGCACCATAGTAGAACACAGATGAAGCTTCTAAGTTGATGTAATAGCCAGTAAGAAGTAGTACAATTCAAGTTTTAGGTATTGAATATGGAACTTTTAGCTGGCTTTGGTGCCTTGGACATGAGCTAGGACCTTAAGATTCTGCATGAAAGGAGGACTAGCAGCCGAGTTGCACGGGAGAATGTGAAAAGTGTTCATATGTATTTAAAACCTGAGAAATCCGTCCGTTTTCGTCATTTTGGTCCTATGTCAAAGCGGTAGGTGGATCAAAACAAAATGTCCAGACACTCTGTGACCAAAATGGTACTGAAACAGAGGATGACAGACTAAAGGCCGAATTACTAAATGTCTTATTCCAAAGCTGTTTCACAGAGGAAGACTGCACTGTGCTTCCTTCTCTAGATTGTCGCACAGTTGACAAAATGGTAGATATCGAAGTAGACGACAGAGGGATAGAGAAACAATTAAAATCGCTCAAAAGAGGAAAGGCCGCTGGTCCTGATGGGATACCAGTTCGATTTTACACAGAGTACGCGAAGGAACTTGCCCCCCTTCTTGCAGCGGTGTACCGTAGGTCTCTAGAAGAGCGAAGCGTTCCAAAGGATTGGAAAAGGGCACAGGTCATCCCCGTTCTCAAGAAGGGACGTCGAACAGATATGCAGAACTATAGACCTATATCTCTAACGTCGATCAGTTGTAGAATTTTGGAACACGTATTATGTTCGAGTATAATGTCTTTTCTGGAGACTAGAAATCTACTCTGTAGGAATCAGCATGGGTTTCGAAAAAGACGGTCGTGTGAAACCCAGCTCGCGCTATTCGTCCACGAGACTCAGAGGGCCTTAGACACGGGTTCACAGGTAGATGCCGTGTTTCTTGACTTCCGCAAGGCGTTTGACACAGTTCCCCACAGTCGTTTAATGAACAAAGTAAGAGCATACGGACTATCAGATCAATTGTGTGATTGGATAGAGGAGTTCTTAGATAACAGAACGCAGCATGTCATTCTCAATGGAGAGAAGTCTTCCGAAGTAAGAGTGATTTCAGGTGTGCCGCAGGGGAGTGTCATAGGACCGTTGCTATTCACAATATACATAAATGACCTGGTGGATGACATCGGAAGTTCACTGAGGCTTTTTGCAGATGATGCTGTGGTGTATCGAGAGGTTGCAACAATGGAAAATTGTACTGAAATGCAGGAGGATCTGCAGCGAATTGACGCATGGTGCACGGAATGGCAATTGAATCTCAATGTAGACAAGTGTAATGTGATGCGAATACATAGAAAGATAGGTCCCTTATCATTTAGCTACAAAATAGCAGGTCAGCAACTGGAAGCAGTTAATTCCATAAATTATCTGGGAGTACGCATTAGGAGTGATTTAAAATGGAATGATCATATAAAGTTGATCGTCGGTAAAGCAGATGCCAGACTGAGATTCATTGGAAGAATCCTAAGGAAATGCAATCCGACAACAAAGGAAGTAGGTTACAGTACGCTTGTTCGCCCAATGCTTGAATACTGCTCAGCAGTGTGGGATCCGCACCAGGTAGGGTTGATAGAAGAGATAGAGAAGATCCAACGGAGAGCAGCGCGCTTCGTTACAGGATCATTTAGTAATTGCGAAAGCGTTACGGAGATGATAGATAAACTCCAGTGGAAGACTCTGCAGGAGAGACGCTCAGTAGCTCGGTACGGGCTTTTGATGAAGTTTCGAGAACATACCTTCACCGAAGAGTCAAGCAGTATATTGCTCCCTCCTACGTATATCTCGCGAAGAGACCATGAGGATAAAATCAGAGAGATTAGAGCCCACACAGAAGCATACCGACAATCCTTCTTTCCACGTACAATACGACACTGGAATAGTAGGGAGAACCGATAGAGGTACTCAGGGTACCCTCCGCCACACACCGTCAGGTGGCTTGCGGAGTACGGATGTAGATGTAAATGTAGATTTGTTATCGAATCGACTTAAAGCCAGATCGTCACATTGGCCGCTCTTCTCTCTGAAACGCTTGTACCTATCGTCTGCAAAGCTATGTCGCGTGCTGCGGTATGCGGAGACACTAAAATCACCATAGTAGAACACAGATGAAGCATCTAAGTTGATGTAATAGCCAGTAAGAAGTAATCAAATTCAAGTTTTAGGTATCGATTATTGAATTTTACCTGGCTTTGGTGCCTTGGACATGAGCTAGGACCTTACGATTCTGCATGAAAGGAGGACTAGCAGCCGAGTTGCACTGGAGAATGTGAAAAGTGTTCATATGTAGTAAAAACCTGAGACACCCGTTTGTTTTCGTCATTTGTTATCGAATCGACTTAAAGCCAGATCGTCACATTGGACGCTCTTCTCTCTGAAACGGTTGTACTTATCGTCTGCAAAGCTATGTCGCGTGCTGCGGTATGTGGAGACACTAAAAGCACCATAGTAGAACACAGATGAAGCTTCTAAGTTGATGTAATAGCCAGTAAGAAATAGTACAATTCAAGTTTTAGGTATCGATTATTGACTTTTTAGCTGGCTTTGGTGCCTTGGACATGAGCTAGGACCTTAAGATTCTGCATTAAAGGAGGACTAGCAGCCGAGTTGCACGGGTGAATGTGAAAAGTGTTCCTATGTAGTAAAAACCTGAGAAATCCGTCCGTTTTCGTCATTTGTTATCGAATCGACTTAAAGCCAAATCGTCACATTGGCCGCTCTTCTCTCTGAAACGGTTGTACTTATCGTCTGCAAAGCTATGTCGCGTGTTGCCGTAGGCGGAAACAGGAAAAGCACCATAGTAGAACACAGATGAAGCTTCTAAGTTGATGTAATAGCCAGTAAGAAGTAGTACAATTCAAGTTTTAGGTATCGATTATTGACTTTTTAGCTGGCTTTGGTGCCTTGGACATGAGCTAGGACCTTAAGATTCTGCATGAAAGGAGGACTAGCAGCCTAGTTGCACGGGGAATGTGAAAAGTGTTCATATGTAGTAAAAACCTGAGACATCCGTCCGTTTTCGTCATTTGTTATCGAATCGACTTAAAGCCAGATCGTCACACTGGCCGCTCTTCTCTCTGAAACGGTTGTACTTATCGTCTGCAAAGCAATGTCGCGTGCTGCGGTATGCGGAGACACTAAAAGCACCATAGTAGAACACAGATGAAGCTTCTAAGTTGATGTAATAGCCAGTAAGAAGTAGTCCAATTCAAGATTTAGGTATCGATTATTGACTTTTTAGCTGGGTTTGGTGCCTTGGACATGAGCTAGGACCTTACGATTCTGCATGAAAGGAGGACTAGCAGCCGAGTTGCACGGGAGAATGTGAAAAGTGTTCATATGTAATAAAAACCTTAAAAATCCGTCCGTTTTCGTCATTTGTTATCGAATCGGCTTAAAGCCAGATCGTCACATTGGCCGCTCTTCTCTCTGAAACGGTTGTACTTACCGTCTGCAAAGCTATGTCGCGTGCTGCGGTATGTGGAGACACTAAAAGCACCATAGTAGAACACAGATGAAGCTTCTAAGTTGATGTAATAGCCAGTAAGAAGTAGTACAATTCAAGTTTTAGGTATCGATTATTGACTTTTTTGCTGGCTTTGGTGCCTTGGACATGAGCTAGGACCGTACGATTCTGCATGAAAGGAGGACTAGCAGCCGAGTTGCATGGGAGAATGTGAAAAGTGTTCATATGTACTAAAAACCTAAGAAATCCGTCCGTTTTCGTCATTTGTTATCGAATCGACTTAAAGCCAGATCGTCACATTGGCCGCCCTTCTCTCTGAAACGCTTGTACTTATCGTCTGCAAAGCTATGTCGCGTACTGCGGTATGCGTAGACCCTAAAATCACCATAGTAGAACACAGATGAAGCTTCTAAGTTGATGTAATAGCCAGTAAGAAGTAGTACAATTCAAGTTTTAGGTATCGATTATTGACTTTTTAGCTGGCTTTGGTGCCTTGAACATGAGCTAGGACCTTAACATTCAGCAGAAAGGAGGACTAGCAGCCGAGTTACACGGGAGAATGTGAAAACTGTTCATATGTAATAAAAACCTTAGAAATCCGTCCGTTTTCGTCATATGTAATCGAATCGACTTAAAGCCAGATCGTCACATTGGACGCTCGTCTCACTGAAACGGTTGTACTTATCGTCTGCAAAGCTATGTCGCGTGCTGCGGTATGTGGAGAGAGTAAAAGCACCATAGTAGAACACAGATGAAGCTTCTAAGTTGATGTAATAGCCAGTAAGAAGTAGTACAATTCAAGTTTTAGGTATCGATTATTGACTTTTTAGCTGGCTTTGGTGCCTTGGACATGAGCTAGGACCTTACGATTCTGCATGAAAGGAGGACTAGCAGCCGAGTTACACGGGAGAATGAGAAAAGTGTTCATATGTAGTAAAAACCTGAGAAATCCGTCCGCTTTCGTCATTTGTTATCGAACCTACCTAACGCCAGATCGTCACATTGGCCGCTCTTCTCTCTGAAACGGTTGTACTTATCGTCTACACAGCTATGTCGCGTGCTGTGATTTGCGGAGACACTAAAAGCACCATATTAGAACACACATGAAGTTTCTAAGTTGATAAAATAGCCAGTGAGAAGTAGTACAATTAAAGTTTTAGGTATCGATTATTGACTTATTGCTGGCTTTGGTGCCTTGGACATGAGCTAGGACCTTAAGATTCTGCATGAAAGGAGGACTAGCAGCCCAGTTGCACGGGAGAATGTGAAAATTGTTCATATGTAGTAAAAACCTGAGAAATCCGTCCGTTTTCGTCATTTGTTATCGAATCGACTTAAAGCCAGATCGTCACATTGGCCGCTCTTCTCTCTGAAACGCTTGTACTTATCGTCTGCAAAGCTATGTCGCGTGCTGCGGTATGCGGAGACACTAAAATCACCATAGTAGAACACAGATGAACCTTCTAAGTTGATGTAATAGCCAGTAAGAAGTAGTACAATTCAAGTTTTAGGTATCGATTATTGACTTTTTAGCTGGCTTTGGTGCCTTGGATATGAACTAGGACATTAAGATTCTGCATGAATGGAGGACTAGCAGCCGAGTTGCACGGGAGAATGAGAAAAGTGTTCATATGTAGTAAAAACCTGAGAAATCCGTCCGCTTTCGTCATTTGTTATCGAACCTACTTAATGCCAGATCGTCACATTGGCCGCTCTTCTCTCTGAAACGGTTGTACTTATCGTCTACACAGCTATGTCGCGTGCTGCGATATGCGGAGACACTGAAAGCACCATAGTAGAACAGAGATGAAGCTTCTAAGTTGATGTAATAGCCAGTAAGAAGTAGTACAATTAAAGTTTTAGGTATCGGTTATTGACTTTTTACCCTTCTTTGGGCCTTGGACACGAGCTAGGAACTTAAGATTTTGCATGATGGAGGACTAGCAGCCCAGTTGCACGGGAGAATGTGAAAAGTGTTCATATGTAGTAAAAACCTGAGAAATCCGTCCGTTTTCATCATTTGTTATCGAATCGACATAAAGCCAGATCGTCACATTGGCCACTCTTCTCTCTGGGACGGTTGTACTTATCGTCTGCAAAGCTATGTCGCGTGCTGCGGTATGCTGAGACACTAAAAGCACCATAGTAGAACACAGATCAAGCTTCTAAGTTGATGTAATAGCCAGTAAGAAGTAGAACAATTCAAGTTTTAGGTATTGAATATTGATCTTTAGCTGGCTTTGGTGCCTTGGACATGAGCCAGGACCTTAAGATTCAGCATGAAAGGAGGACTAGCAGCCGAGTTGCACGGGTGAATGTGAAAAGTGTTCATATGTAGTAAAAACCTGAGAAATCCGTCCGTTTTCGTCATTTGTTATCGAATCGACTTAAAGCCAGATCGTCACATTGGCCGCTCTTCTATCTGAAACGGTTGTACTTTTCGTCTGCAAAACTATGTCGCGTGCTGCGGCATGCGGAGAATCTAAAAGCACCGTAGTAGAACAAAGATGAAGCTTCTAAGCTGATGTAATAGCCAGTAAGAAGTAGTACAATTCAAGTTTTAGGTATTGATTATTGACTTTTTAGCTGGCTTTAGTGCCGTGGACATGGGCTAGGACCTTAAGATTCTGCATGAAAGGAGGACTAGCAGCCGAGTTGCAAGGGAGAATGTGAAAAGTGTTCATATGTAGTAAAAACTTGAGAAATCGGTCCGTTTTCGTCATTTGTTATCGAATCGACTTAAAGCCAGATCGTCACATTTTCCGCTCTACTCTCTGAAACGGTTGTACTTATCGTCTGCAAAGCTATGTCGCATTCTGCGGTATGCGGAGACACTACAATCACCATAGTAGAACACAGATGAAGCTTCTAAGTTGATGTAATAACCAGTAAGAAGTAGTCCAATTCAAGTTTTAGGTATCGATTATTGACTTTTTAGCTGGCTTTGGTGCCTTGGACATGAGCTAGGACCTTAACATTCTGTATGAAAGGAGGACTAGCAGCCGAGTTGCACGGGAGAATGTGAAAAGTGTTCATATGTAGTAAATACCTGAGAAATCCGTCCGTTTTCGTCATTTGTTATCGAATCGACTTAAAGCCAGATCGTCACATTTTCCGCTCTTCTCTCTGAAACGGTTGTACTTATCGTCTGCAAAGCTATGTCGCGTGCTGCGGTATGCGGAGACACTAAAAGCACCATAGTAGAACACAGATGAAGCTTCTAAGTTGATGTAATAGCCAGTAAGAAGTAGTACAATTCAAGTTTTAGGTATCGATTATTGAATTTTACCTGGCTTTGGTGCCTTGGACATGAGCTAGGACCTTACGATTCTGCATGAAAGGAGGACTAGCAGCCGAGTTGCACTGGAGAATGTGAAAAGTGTTCATATGGAGTAAAAACCTGAGACACCCGTTTGTTTTCGTCATTTGTTATCGAATCGACTTAAAGCCAGATCGTCACATTGGCCGCTCTTCTCTCTGAAACGGTTGTACTTATCGTCTGCAAAGCTATGTCGCGTGCTGCGGTATGTGGAGACACTAAAAGCACCATAGTAGAACACAGATGAAGCTTCTAAGTTGATGTAATAGCCAGTAAGAAATAGTACAATTCAAGTTTTAGGTATCGATTATTGACTTTTTAGCTGGCTTTGGTGCCTTGGACATGAGCTAGGACCTTACGATTCTGCATGAAAGGAGGACTAGCAGCCGAGTTGCACGGGAGAATGTGAAAAGTGTTCATATGTAATAAAAACCTTAAAAATCCGTCCGTTTCCGTCATTTGTTATCGAATCGACTTAAAGCCAGATCGTCACATTGGCCGCTCTTCTCTCTGAAACGGTTGTACTTATCGTCTGCTAAGCTATGTCGCGTGCTGCGGTATGCGGAGACACTAAAATCACCATAGTAGAACACAGATGAGCATCTAAGTTGATGTAATAGCCAGTAAGAAGTAGTACAATTCAAGTTTTAGGTATCGATTATTGACTTTTTAGCTGGCTTTGGTGCCTTTGACATGAGCTAGGACCTTAAGATTCTGCATGAAAGGAGGACTAGCAGCCGAGTTGCACGGGTGAATATGAAAAGTGTTCATATGTAGTAAAAACCTGAGAATTCCGTCCGTTTTCGTCATTTGTTATCGAATCGACTTAAAGCCAGATCGTCACATTGGCCGCTCTTCTCTCTGAAACGGTTGTACTTCTCGTCTGCAAAGCTATGTCGCGTGTTGCCGTAGGCGGAAACAGGAAAAACACCATAGTAGAACACAGATGAAGCTTCTAAGTTGATGTAATAGCCAGTAAGAAGTAATCCAATTCAAGTTTTAGCTATTGAATATTGAACTTTTAGCTGGCTTTGGTGCCTTGGACATGAGCTAGGACCTTATGATTATGCATTAAAGGAGGACTAGCAGCCGAGTTGCACGGGTGAATGTGAAAAGTGTTCATATGTAGTAAAAACCTGGGAAATCCGTCCGTTTTCGTCATTTGTTATCGAATCGACTTAAAGCCAGATCGTCACATTGGCCGCTCTTCTCTCTGAAACGGTTGTACTTCTCGTCTGCAAAGCTATGTCGCGTGTTGCCGTAGGCGGAAACAGGAAAAACACCATAGTAGAACACAGATGAAGCTTCTAAGTTGATGTAATAGCCAGTAAGAAGTAGTACAATTCAAGTTTCAGGTATTGAATATTGAACTTTTAGCTGGTTTTGGTGCCTTGGACATGAGCTAGGACCTTAAGATTCTGCATTAAAGGAGGACTAGCAGCCTAGTTGCACGGGTGAATGTGAAAAGTGTTCATATGTAGTAAAAACCTGAGAAATCCGTCCGTTTTCGTCATTTGTTATCGAATCGACTTAAAGCCAGATCGTCACATTGGCCGCTCTTCTCTCTGAAACGCTAGTACTTATCGTCTGCACAGCTATGTCGCGTGCTGCGGTGTGCAGAGACACTAAAAGCACCATAGTAGAACACAGATGAAGCTTCTAAGTTGATGTAATAGCCAGTAAGAAGTAGTACAATTCAAGTTTTAGGTATTGAATATGGAACTTTTAGCTGGCTTTGGTGCCTTGGACATGAGCTAGGACCTTAAGATTCTGCATGAAAGGAGGACTAGCAGCCGAGTTGCACGGGAGAATGTGAAAAGTGTTCATATGTATTTAAAACCTGAGAAATCCGTCCGTTTTCGTCATTTTGGTCCTATGTCAAAGCGGTAGGTGGATCAAAACAAAATGTCCAGACACTCTGTGACCAAAATGGTACTGAAACAGAGGATGACAGACTAAAGGCCGAATTACTAAATGTCTTATTCCAAAGCTGTTTCACAGAGGAAGACTGCACTGTGCTTCCTTCTCTAGATTGTCGCACAGTTGACAAAATGGTAGATATCGAAGTAGACGACAGAGGGATAGAGAAACAATTAAAATCGCTCAAAAGAGGAAAGGCCGCTGGTCCTGATGGGATACCAGTTCGATTTTACACAGAGTACGCGAAGGAACTTGCCCCCCTTCTTGCAGCGGTGTACCGTAGGTCTCTAGAAGAGCGAAGCGTTCCAAAGGATTGGAAAAGGGCACAGGTCATCCCCGTTCTCAAGAAGGGACGTCGAACAGATATGCAGAACTATAGACCTATATCTCTAACGTCGATCAGTTGTAGAATTTTGGAACACGTATTATGTTCGAGTATAATGTCTTTTCTGGAGACTAGAAATCTACTCTGTAGGAATCAGCATGGGTTTCGAAAAAGACGGTCGTGTGAAACCCAGCTCGCGCTATTCGTCCACGAGACTCAGAGGGCCTTAGACACGGGTTCACAGGTAGATGCCGTGTTTCTTGACTTCCGCAAGGCGTTTGACACAGTTCCCCACAGTCGTTTAATGAACAAAGTAAGAGCATACGGACTATCAGATCAATTGTGTGATTGGATAGAGGAGTTCTTAGATAACAGAACGCAGCATGTCATTCTCAATGGAGAGAAGTCTTCCGAAGTAAGAGTGATTTCAGGTGTGCCGCAGGGGAGTGTCATAGGACCGTTGCTATTCACAATATACATAAATGACCTGGTGGATGACATCGGAAGTTCACTGAGGCTTTTTGCAGATGATGCTGTGGTGTATCGAGAGGTTGCAACAATGGAAAATTGTACTGAAATGCAGGAGGATCTGCAGCGAATTGACGCATGGTGCACGGAATGGCAATTGAATCTCAATGTAGACAAGTGTAATGTGATGCGAATACATAGAAAGATAGGTCCCTTATCATTTAGCTACAAAATAGCAGGTCAGCAACTGGAAGCAGTTAATTCCATAAATTATCTGGGAGTACGCATTAGGAGTGATTTAAAATGGAATGATCATATAAAGTTGATCGTCGGTAAAGCAGATGCCAGACTGAGATTCATTGGAAGAATCCTAAGGAAATGCAATCCGACAACAAAGGAAGTAGGTTACAGTACGCTTGTTCGCCCAATGCTTGAATACTGCTCAGCAGTGTGGGATCCGCACCAGGTAGGGTTGATAGAAGAGATAGAGAAGATCCAACGGAGAGCAGCGCGCTTCGTTACAGGATCATTTAGTAATTGCGAAAGCGTTACGGAGATGATAGATAAACTCCAGTGGAAGACTCTGCAGGAGAGACGCTCAGTAGCTCGGTACGGGCTTTTGATGAAGTTTCGAGAACATACCTTCACCGAAGAGTCAAGCAGTATATTGCTCCCTCCTACGTATATCTCGCGAAGAGACCATGAGGATAAAATCAGAGAGATTAGAGCCCACACAGAAGCATACCGACAATCCTTCTTTCCACGTACAATACGACACTGGAATAGTAGGGAGAACCGATAGAGGTACTCAGGGTACCCTCCGC
The DNA here is from genome assembly GCF_023897955.1 of Schistocerca gregaria. Taxonomy (NCBI): domain Eukaryota; kingdom Metazoa; phylum Arthropoda; class Insecta; order Orthoptera; family Acrididae; genus Schistocerca; species Schistocerca gregaria. Next base: position 1,579,487 of record NW_026061801.1, on the reverse strand, counting down.
CACACACCGTCAGGTGGCTTGCGGAGTACGGATGTAGATGTAAATGTAGATTTGTTATCGAATCGACTTAAAGCCAGATCGTCACATTGGCCGCTCTTCTCTCTGAAACGCTTGTACCTATCGTCTGCAAAGCTATGTCGCGTGCTGCGGTATGCGGAGACACTAAAATCACCATAGTAGAACACAGATGAAGCATCTAAGTTGATGTAATAGCCAGTAAGAAGTAATCAAATTCAAGTTTTAGGTATCGATTATTGAATTTTACCTGGCTTTGGTGCCTTGGACATGAGCTAGGACCTTACGATTCTGCATGAAAGGAGGACTAGCAGCCGAGTTGCACTGGAGAATGTGAAAAGTGTTCATATGTAGTAAAAACCTGAGACACCCGTTTGTTTTCGTCATTTGTTATCGAATCGACTTAAAGCCAGATCGTCACATTGGACGCTCTTCTCTCTGAAACGGTTGTACTTATCGTCTGCAAAGCTATGTCGCGTGCTGCGGTATGTGGAGACACTAAAAGCACCATAGTAGAACACAGATGAAGCTTCTAAGTTGATGTAATAGCCAGTAAGAAATAGTACAATTCAAGTTTTAGGTATCGATTATTGACTTTTTAGCTGGCTTTGGTGCCTTGGACATGAGCTAGGACCTTACGATTCTGCATGAAAGGAGGACTAGCAGCCGAGTTGCACGGGAGAATGTGAAAAGTGTTCATATGTAATAAAAACCTTAAAAATCCGTCCGTTTCCGTCATTTGTTATCGAATCGACTTAAAGCCAGATCGTCACATTGGCCGCTCTTCTCTCTGAAACGGTTGTACTTATCGTCTGCTAAGCTATGTCGCGTGCTGCGGTATGCGGAGACACTAAAATCACCATAGTAGAACACAGATGAGCATCTAAGTTGATGTAATAGCCAGTAAGAAGTAGTACAATTCAAGTTTTAGGTATCGATTATTGACTTTTTAGCTGGCTTTGGTGCCTTTGACATGAGCTAGGACCTTAAGATTCTGCATGAAAGGAGGACTAGCAGCCGAGTTGCACGGGTGAATATGAAAAGTGTTCATATGTAGTAAAAACCTGAGAATTCCGTCCGTTTTCGTCATTTGTTATCGAATCGACTTAAAGCCAGATCGTCACATTGGCCGCTCTTCTCTCTGAAACGGTTGTACTTCTCGTCTGCAAAGCTATGTCGCGTGTTGCCGTAGGCGGAAACAGGAAAAACACCATAGTAGAACACAGATGAAGCTTCTAAGTTGATGTAATAGCCAGTAAGAAGTAATCCAATTCAAGTTTTAGCTATTGAATATTGAACTTTTAGCTGGCTTTGGTGCCTTGGACATGAGCTAGGACCTTAAGATTATGCATTAAAGGAGGACTAGCAGCCGAGTTGCACGGGTGAATGTGAAAAGTGTTCATATGTAGTAAAAACCTGGGAAATCCGTCCGTTTTCGTCATTTGTTATCGAATCGACTTAAAGCCAGATCGTCACATTGGCCGCTCTTCTCTCTGAAACGGTTGTACTTCTCGTCTGCAAAGCTATGTCGCGTGTTGCCGTAGGCGGAAACAGGAAAAACACCATAGTAGAACACAGATGAAGCTTCTAAGTTGATGTAATAGCCAGTAAGAAGTAGTACAATTCAAGTTTCAGGTATTGAATATTGAACTTTTAGCTGGCTTTGGTGCCTTGGACATGAGCTAGGACCTTAAGATTCTGCATTAAAGGAGGACTAGCAGCCGAGTTGCACGGGTGAATGTGAAAAGTGTTCATATGTAGTAAAAACCTGAGAAATCCGTCCGTTTTCGTCATTTGTTATCGAATCGACTTAAAGCCAGATCGTCACATTGGCCGCTCTTCTCTCTGAAACGCTAGTACTTATCGTCTGCACAGCTATGTCGCGTGCTGCGGTGTGCAGAGACACTAAAAGCACCATAGTAGAACACAGATGAAGCTTCTAAGTTGATGTAATAGCCAGTAAGAAGTAGTACAATTCAAGTTTTAGGTATTGAATATGGAACTTTTAGCTGGCTTTGGTGCCTTGGACATGAGCTAGGACCTTAAGATTCTGCATGAAAGGAGGACTAGCAGCCGAGTTGCACGGGAGAATGTGAAAAGTGTTCATATGTATTTAAAACCTGAGAAATCCGTCCGTTTTCGTCATTTTGGTCCTATGTCAAAGCGGTAGGTGGATCAAAACAAAATGTCCAGACACACTGTGACCAAAATGGTACTGAAACAGAGGATGACAGACTAAAGGCCGAATTACTAAATGTCTTATTCCAAAGCTGTTTCACAGAGGAAGACTGCACTGTGCTTCCTTCTCTAGATTGTCGCACAGTTGACAAAATGGTAGATATCGAAGTAGACGACAGAGGGATAGAGAAACAATTAAAACGCTCAAAAGAGGAAAGGCCGCTGGTCCTGATGGGATACCAGTTCGATTTTACACAGAGTACGCGAAGGAACTTGCCCCCCTTCTTGCAGCGGTGTACCGTAGGTCTCTAGAAGAGCGAAGCGTTCCAAAGGATTGGAAAAGGGCACAGGTCATCCCCGTTCTCAAGAAGGGACGTCGAACAGATATGCAGAACTATAGACCTATATCTCTAACGTCGATCAGTTGTAGAATTTTGGAACACGTATTATGTTCGAGTATAATGTCTTTTCTGGAGACTAGAAATCTACTCTGTAGGAATCAGCATGGGTTTCGAAAAAGACGGTCGTGTGAAACCCAGCTCGCGCTATTCGTCCACGAGACTCAGAGGGCCTTAGACACGGGTTCACAGGTAGATGCCGTGTTTCTTGACTTCCGCAAGGCGTTTGACACAGTTCCCCACAGTCGTTTAATGAACAAAGTAAGAGCATACGGACTATTAGATCAATTGTGTGATTGGATAGAGGAGTTCTTAGATAACAGAACGCAGCATGTCATTCTCAATGGAGAGAAGTCTTCCGAAGTAAGAGTGATTTCAGGTGTGCCGCAGGGGAGTGTCATAGGACCGTTGCTATTCACAATATACATAAATGACCTGGTGGATGACATCGGAAGTTCACTGAGGCTTTTTGCAGATGATGCTGTGGTGTATCGAGAGGTTGCAACAATGGAAAATTGTACTGAAATGCAGGAGGATCTGCAGCGAATTGACGCATGGTGCACGGAATGGCAATTGAATCTCAATGTAGACAAGTGTAATGTGATGCGAATACATAGAAAGATAGGTCCCTTATCATTTAGCTACAAAATAGCAGGTCAGCAACTGGAAGCAGTTAATTCCATAAATTATCTGGGAGTACGCATTAGGAGTGATTTAAAATGGAATGATCATATAAAGTTGATCGTCGGTAAAGCAGATGCCAGACTGAGATTCATTGGAAGAATCCTAAGGAAATGCAATCCGACAACAAAGGAAGTAGGTTACAGTACGCTTGTTCGCCCAATGCTTGAATACTGCTCAGCAGTGTGGGATCCGCACCAGGTAGGGTTGATAGAAGAGATAGAGAAGATCCAACGGAGAGCAGCGCGCTTCGTTACAGGATCATTTAGTAATTGCGAAAGCGTTACGGAGATGATAGATAAACTCCAGTGGAAGACTCTGCAGGAGAGACGCTCAGTAGCTCGGTACGGGCTTTTGTTGAAGTTTCGAGAACATACCTTCACCGAAGAGTCAAGCAGTATATTGCTCCCTCCTACGTATATCTCGCGAAGAGACCATGAGGATAAAATCAGAGAGATTAGAGCCCACACAGAAGCATACCGACAATCCTTCTTTCCACGTACAATACGAGACTGGAATAGAAGGGAGAACCGATAGAGGTACTCAGGGTACCCTCCGCCACACACCGTCAGGTGGCTTGCGGAGTACGGATGTAGATGTAGATGTAGATTTGTTATCGAATCGACTTAAAGCCAGATCGTCACATTGGCCGCTCTTCTCTCTGAAACGCTTGTACCTATCGTCTGCAAAGCTATGTCGCGTGCTGCGGTATGCGGAGACACTAAAATCACCATAGTAGAACACAGATGAAGCATCTAAGTTGATGTAATAGCCAGTAAGAAGTAATCAAATTCAAGTTTTAGGTATCGATTATTGACTTTTTAGCTGGCTTTGGTGCCTTGGACATGAGCTAGAACCTTAAGATTCTGCATTAAAGTAGGACTAGCAGCCGAGTTGCATGGGAGAATGTGAAAAGTGTTCATATGTAGTAAAAACCTGAGAAATACGTCCGTTTTCGTCATATGTAATCGAATCGACTTAAAGCCAGATCGTCACATTGGACGCTCTTCTCACTGAAACGGTTGTACTTATCGTCTGCAAAGCTATGTCGCGTGCTGCGGTATGTGGAGAGAGTAAAAGTACCATAGTAGAACACAGATGAAGCTTCTAAGTTGATGTAATAGCCAGTAAGAAGTAGTACAATTCAAGTTTTAGGTATCGATTATTGACTTTTTAGCTGGCTTTGGTGCCTTGGACATGAGCTAGGACCTTAAGATTCTGCATGAAAGGAGGACTAGCAGCCGAGTTGCACGGGAGAATGTGAAAAGTGTTCATATGCAGTAAAAACCTGAGACATCCGTCCGTTTTCGTCATTTGTTATCGAATCGACTTAAAGCCAGATCGTCACATTGGCCGCTCTTCTCTCTGAAACGGTTGTACTTATCGTCTGCAAAGCTATGTCGCGTGCTGCGGTATGTGGAGACACTAAAAGCACCATAGTAGAACACAGATGAAGCATCTAAGTTGATGTAATAGCCAGTAAGAAGTAATCCAATTCAAGTTTTAGGTACTGAATATTGACCTTTTAGCTGGCTTTGGTGCCTTGGACATGAGCTAGGACCTTAAGATTCTGCATTAAAGGAGGACTAGCAGCCGAGTTGCACGGGTGAATGTGAAAAGTGTTCCTATGTAGTAAAAACCTGAGAAATCCGTCCGTTTTCGTCATTTGTTATCGAATCGACTTAAAGCCAGATCGTCACATTGGCCGCTCTTCTCTCTGACACGGTTGTACTTATCGTCTGCAAAGCTATGTCGCGTGTTGCCGTAGGCGGAAACAGGAAAAGCACCATAGTAGAACACAGATGAAGCTTCTAAGTTGATGTAATAGCCAGTAAGAAGTAGTACAATTCAAGTTTTAGGTATCGATTATTGACATTTTAGCTGGATTTGGTGCCTTGGACATTAGCTAGGACTTTAAGATTCTGCATAAAAGGAGGACTAGCAGCCTAGTTGCACGGGGAATGTGAAAAGTGTTCATATGTAGTAAAAACCTGAGACATCCGTCCGTTTTCGTCATTTGTTATCGAATCGACTTAAAGCCAGATCGTCACACTGGCCGCTCATCTCTCTGATACGGTTGTACTTATCGTCTGCAAAGCAATGTCGCGTGCTGCGGTATGCGGAGACACTAAAAGCACCATAGTAGAACACAGATGAAGCTTCTAAGTTGATGTAATAGCCAGTAAGAAGTAGTCCAATTCAAGATTTAGGTATCGATTATTGACTTTTTAGCAGGGTTTGGTGCCTTGGACATGAGCTAGGACCTTACGATTCTGCATGAAAGGAGGACTAGCAGCCGAGTTGCACGGGAGAATGTGAAAAGTGTTCATATGTAATAAAAACCTTAAAAATCCGTCCGTTTTCGTCACTTGTTATCGAATCGGCTTAAAGCCAGATCGTCACATTGGCCGCTCTTCTCTCTGAAACGGTTGTACTTACCGTCTGCAAAGCTATGTCGCGTGCTGCGGTATGTGGAGACACTAAAAGCACCATAGTAGAACACAGATGTAGCTTCTAAGTTGATGTAATAGCCAGTAAGAAGTAGTACAATTCAAGTTTTAGGTATCGATTATTGAATTTTTTGCTGGCTTTGGTGGCTTGGACATGAGCTAGGACTTTAAGATTCTGCATGAAAGGAGGACTAGCAGCCGAGTTGCACGGGAGAATGTGAAAAGTGTTCATATGTATTTAAAACCTGAGAAATCCGTCCGTTTTCGTCATTTGTTATCGAATCGACTTAAAGCCAGATCGTCACATTGGCCGCTCTTCTCTCTGAAACGCTTGTACCTATCGTCTGCAAAGCTATGTCGCGTGCTGCGGTATGCGGAGACACTAAAATCACCATAGTAGAACACAGATGAAGCATCTAAGTTGATGTAATAGCCAGTAAGAAGTAATCCAATTCAAGTTTTAGGTATCGATTATTGACTTTTTAGCTGGCTTTGGTGCCTTGGACATGAGCTAGAACCTTAAGATTCTGCATTAAAGGAGGACTAGCAGCCGAGTTGCATGGGAGAATGTGAAAAGTGTTCATATGTAGTAAAAACCTGAGAAATCCGTCCGTTTTCGTCATATGTAATCGTATCGACTTAAAGCCAGATCGTCACATTGGACGCTCTTCTCACTGAAACGGTTGTACTTATCGTCTGCAAAGCTATGTCGCGTGCTGCGGTATGTGGAGAGAGTAAAAGCACCATAGTAGAACACAGATGAAGCTTCTAAGTTGATGTAATAGCCAGTAAGAAGTAGTACAATTCAAGTTTTAGGTATCGATTATTGACTTTTTAGCTGGCTTTGGTGCCTTGGACATGAGCTAGGACCTTAAGATTCTGCATGAAAGGAGGACTAGCAGCCGAGTTGCACGGGAGAATGTGAAAAGTGTTCATATGCAGTAAAAACCTGAGACATCCGTCCGTTTTCGTCATTTGTTATCGAATCGACTTAAAGCCAGATCGTCACATTGGCCGCTCTTCTCTCTGAAACGGTTGTACTTATCGTCTGCAAAGCTATGTCGCGTGCTGCGGTATGCGGACACACTAAAAGCACCATAGTAGAACACAGATGAAGCATCTAAGTTGATGTAATAGCCAGTAAGAAGTAATCCAATTCAAGTTTTAGGTACTGAATATTGACCTTTTAGCTGGCTTTGGTGCCTTGGACATGAGCTAGGACCTTAAGATTCTGCATTAAAGGAGGACTAGCAGCCGAGTTGCACGGGTGAATGTGAAAAGTGTTCATATGTACTAAAAACCTGAGAAATCCGTCCGTTTTCGTCATTTGTTATCGAATCGACTTAAAGCCAGATCGTCACATTGGCCGCTCTTCTCTCTGAAACGGTTGTACTTATCGTCTGCAAAGCTATGTCGCGTGTTGCCGTAGGCGGAAACAGGAAAAGCACCATAGTAGAACACAGATGAAGCTTCTAAGTTGATGTAATAGCCAGTAAGAAGTAGTACAATTCAAGTTTTAGGTATCGATTATTGACATTTTAGCTGGATTTGGTGCCTTGGACATTAGCTAGGACTTTAAGATTCTGCATAAAAGGAGGACTAGCAGCCTAGTTGCACGGGGAATGTGAAAAGTGTTCATATGTGGTAAAAACCTGAGACATCCGTCCGTTTTCGTCATTTGTTATCGAATCGACTTAAAGCCAGATCGTCACACTGGCCGCTCATCTCTCTGAAACGGTTGTACTTATCGTCTGCAAAGCAATGTCGCGTGCTGCGGTATGCGGAAACACTAAAAGCACCATAGTAGAACACAGATGAAGCTTCTAAGTTGATGTAATAGCCAGTAAGAAGTAGTCCAATTCAAGATTTAGGTATCGATTATTGACTTTTTAGCTGGGTTTGGTGCCTTGGACATGAGCTAGGACCTTACGATTCTGCATGAAAGGAGGACTAGCAGCCGAGTTGCACGGGAGAATGTGAAAAGTGTTCATATGTAATAAAAACCTTAAAAATCCGTCCGTTTTCGTCACTTGTTATCGAATCGGCTTAAAGCCAGATCGTCACATTGGCCGCTCTTCTCTCTGAAACGGTTGTACTTACCGTCTGCAAAGCTATGTCGCGTGCTGCGGTATGTGGAGACACTAAAAGCACCATAGTAGAACACAGATGTAGCTTCTAAGTTGATGTAATAGCCAGTAAGAAGTAGTACAATTCAAGTTTTAGGTATCGATTATTGACTTTTTTGCTGGCTTTAGTGCCTTGGACATGAGCTAGGACCTTAAGATTCTGCATGAAAGGAGGACTAGCAGCCGAGTTGCACGGGAGAATGTGAAAAGTGTTCATATGTAGTAAAAACCTGAGAAATCCGTCCGTTTTCGTCATTTGTTATCGAATCGACTTAAAGCCAGATCGACACATTGGCCGCTCTTCTCTCTGAAACGGTTGTACTTATCGTCTGCAAAGCTATGTCGCGTGCTGCGGTATGTGGAGAGAGTAAAAGCACCATAGTAGAACACAGATGAAGCTTCTAAGTTGATGTAATAGCCAGTAAGAAGTAGTACAATTCAAGTTTTAGGTATCGATTATTGACTTTTTAGCTGGCTTTGGTGCCTTGGACATGAGCTAGGACCTTAAGATTCTGCATGAAAGGAGGACTAGCAGCCGAGTTGCACGGGAGAATGTGAAAAGTGTTCATATGCAGTAAAAACCTGAGACATCCGTCCGTTTTCGTCATTTGTTATCGAATCGACTTAAAGCCAGATCGTCACATTGGCCGCTCTTCTCTCTGAAACGGTTGTACTTATCGTCTGCAAAGCTATGTCGCGTGCTGCGGTATGCGGACACACTAAAAGCACCATAGTAGAACACAGATGAAGCATCTAAGTTGATGTAATAGCCAGTAAGAAGTAATCCAATTCAAGTTTTAGGTACTGAATATTGACCTTTTAGCTGGCTTTGGTGCCTTGGACATGAGCTAGGACCTTAAGATTCTGCATTAAAGGAGGACTAGCAGACGAGTTGCACGGGTGAATGTGAAAAGTTTTCATATGTACTAAAAACCTGAGAAATCCGTCCGTTTTCGTCATTTGTTATCGAATCGACTTAAAGCCAAATCGTCACATTGGCCGCTTTTCTCTCTGAAACGGTTGTACTTATCGTCTGCAAAGCTATGTCGCGTGCTGCGGTATGCGGAGACACTAAAAGCACCATAGTAGAACACAGATGAAGCTTCTAAGTTGATGTAATAGCCAGTAAGAAGTAGTACAATTCAAGTTTTAGGTATCGATTATTGACTTTTTAGCTGGGTTTGGTGCCTTGGACATGAGCTAGGACCTTACGATTCTGCATGAAAGGAGGACTAGCAGCCGAGTTGCACGGGTGAATGTGAAAAGTGTTCATATGTAGTAAAAACCTGAGAAATCCGTAAGTTTTCGTCATTTGTTATCGAATCGACTTAAAGCCAGATCGTCACATTGGCCGCTCTTCTCTCTGAAACGGTTGTACTTCTCGTCTGCAAAGCTATGTCGCGTGTTGCCGTAGGCGGAAACAGGAAAAGCACCATAGTAGAACACAGATGAAGCTTCTAAGTTGATGTAATAGCCAGTAAGATGTAGTACAATTCAAGTTTTAGGTATCGATTATTGACTTTTTAGCTGGCTTTGGTGCCTTGAACATGAGCTAGGACCTTAACATTCTGCATGAAAGGAGGACTAGCAGCCGAGTTACACGGGAGAATGTGGAAACTGTTCATACGTAATAAAAACCTTAGAAATCCGTCCGTTTTCGTCATTTGTTATCGAATCGACTTACAGCCAGATCGTCACATTGGCCGCTCTTCTCACTGAAACGGTTGTTCTTATCGTCTACAAAGCTATGTCGCGTGCTGTGGTACGTGGAGAGAGTAAAAGCACCATAGTAGAACACAGATAAAGCTTCTAAGTTGATGTAATAGCCAGTAAAAAGTAGTAGAATTCAAGTTTTCGGTATCGATTATTGACTTTTTAGCTGGCTTTGGTGCCTTGGACATGAGCTAGGACCTTAAGATTCTGCATGAAAGGAGGACTAGCAGCCGAGTTGCACGGGAGAATGTGAAAAGTGTTCATATGTAGTAAAAACCTAAGAAATTCGTCCGTTTTCGTCATTTGTTATCGAATCGACTTAAAGCCAGATCGTCACATTGGCCGCTCTTCTCTCTGAAACGGTTGTACTTATCGTCTGCAAAGCTATGTCGCGTGCTGCGGTATGCGGAGACACTAAAATCACCATAGTAGAAGACAGATGAAGCATCTAAGTTGATGTAATAGCCAGTAAGAAGTAATCCAATTCAAGTTTTAGGTATCGATTATTGACTTTTTAGCTGGCTTTGGTGCCTTGGACATGAGCTAGGACCTTAACATTCTGCATTAAAGGACGACTAGCAGCCGAGTTGCACGGGAGAATGTGAAAAGTGTTCATATGTAGTAAAAAGCTGAGAAATCCGTCCGTTTTCGTCATTTGTTATCGAATCGACTTAAAGCCAGATCGTCACATTGGCCGCTCTTCTCACTGAAACCGTTGTACTTATCGTCTGCAAAGCTATGTCGCGTGCTGCGGTATGCGGATACACTAAAAGCACAATAGTAGAACACAGATGAAGCTTCTAAGTTGATGTAATAGCCAGTAAGAAGTAGTAAAATTCAAGTTTTAGGTATCTGTTATTGACTTTTTAACCTTCTTTGGTGCCTTGGACACGAGGTAGTAACTTAAGACTTTGCATGAAGGAGGTCTAGCAGCCAAGTTGCACGGGAGAATGTGAAAAGTGTTCATATGTAGTAAAAAGCTGAGAAATCCGTCCGTTTTCGTCATTTGTTATCGAATCGACTTAAAGCCAGATCGTCACATTGGCCGCTCTTCTCTCTGAAACGGTTGTACTTCTCGTCTGCAAAGCTATGTCGCGTGCTGCGGTATGCGGAGACACTGAAATCACCATAGTAGAACACAGATGAAGCATCTAAGTTGATGTAATAGCCAGTAAGAAGTAGTACAATTCAAGTTTTTGGTATCGATTATTGACTTTTTAGCTGGCTTTGGTGACTTGGACATGAGCTAGGACCTTAAGATTCTGCATTAAAGGAGGACTAGCAGCCGAGTTGCACGGGAGAATGTGAAAAGTGTTCATATCTAAAAAAAAAAAAACCTGAGAAGTCCGTCCGTTTTCGTCATTTGTTATCGAATCGACTTAAAGCCAGATCGTCACATTGGCCGCTCTTCTCTCTGAAACGCTAGTACTTATCGTCTGCACAGCTATGTCGCGTGCTGCGGTGTGCAGAGACACTAAAAGCACCATAGTAGAACACAGATGAAGCTTCTAAGTTGATGTAATAGCCAGTAAGAAGTAGTACAATTCATGTTTTAGTTATCGATTATTGACTTTTTAGCTGGCTTTGGTGCCTTGGACATGAGCTAGGCCCTTAAGACTCTGCATGAAAAGAGGACTAGCAGCCGAGTTGCACGTGAGAATGTGAAAAGTGTTCATATGTAGTAAAAACCTGAGAAATCCGTCCGTTTTCGTCATTTGTTATCGAATCGACTTAAAGCCAGATCGACACATTGGCCGCTCTTCTCTCTGAAACGGTTGTACTTATCGTCTTCAAAGGTATGTCGCGTGTTACCGTAGGCGGAAACAGGAAAAGCACCATAGTAGAACACAGATGAAGCTTCTAAGTTGATGTAATAGCCAGTAAGAAGTAGTCCAATTCAAGATTTAGGTATCGATTAATGACTTTTTAGCTGGCTTTGGTGCCTTGGACATGAGCTAGGACCTTAATATTCTGCATGAAAGGAGGACTAGCAGCCGAGTTGCATGGGCGAATGTGAAAAGTGTTCAAATGTAGTAAAAACCTGAGAAATACGTCCGTTTTCGTCATTTGTTATCGTATCGACTTAAAGCCAAATCGTCACATTGGCCGCTCTTCTGTCTGAAACGGTTGTACTTATCGTCTGCAAAGCTATGTCGCGTGCTGCGGTATGCGGAGACACTAAAAGCACCATAGTAGAACACAGATGAAGCATCTAAGTTGATGTAATAGCCAGTAAGAAGTAATCCAATTCAAGTTTTAGGTATCGATTATTGACTTTTTAGCTGGCTTTGGTGCCTTGGACATGAGCTAGGACCTTAAGATTCTGTATGAAAGGAGGACTAGCAGCCGAGTTGCACGGGAGAATGTGAAAAGTGTTCATATTCAGTAAAAACCTGAGACATCCGTCCGTTTTCGTCATTTGTTATCGAATCGACTTAAAGCCAGATCGTCACATTGGCCGCTCTTCTCTCTGAAACGGTTGTACTTATCGTCTGCAAAGTTATGTCGCGTGCTGCGGTAAGCGGACACACTAAAAGCACCATAGTAGAACACAGATGAAGCTTCTAAGTTGATGTAATAGCCAGTAAGAAGAAATATAATTCAAGTTTTATGTATCGGTTATTGACTTTTTACCCTTCTTTGGTGCCTTGGACACGAGCTAGGACCTTAAGATTTTGCATGAAGGAGGACTAGCAGCCGAGTTTCACGGGAGAATGTGAAAAGTGTTCATATGTAGTAAAAACCTGAGAAATCCGTCCGTTTTCGTCATTTCTTATCGAATCGACTTAAAGCCAGATCGTCACATTGGCCGCTCTTCTCTCTGAAACGGTTGTACTTATCGTCTGCAAAGCTATGTCGCGTGCTGCGGTATGCGGAGACACTAAAAGCACCATAGTAGAACACAGATGAAGCTTCTAAGTTGATGTAATTGCCAGTAAGAAGTAGTACAATTCAAGTTTTAGGTATTGAATATGGAACTTTTAGCTGGCTTTGGTGCCTTGGACATGAGCTAGGACCTTACGATTCTGCATGAAAGGAGGACTAGCAGCCGAGATGCACGGGAGAATGTGAAAAGTGTTCATATGTAGTAAAAACTTTAGAAATCCGTCCGTTTTCGTCATTTGTTATCGAATCGACTTAAAGCCAGATTGTCACATTGGCCGCTCTTCTCTCTGAAATGCCTGTACCTATCGTCTGCAAAGCTATGTCGCGTGCTGCGGTATGCGGAGACACTGAAATCACCACAGTAGAACACAGATGAAGCTTCTAAGTTGATGTAATATGCAGTAAGAAGTAGTACAATTCGCGTTTTATTTATCGATTATTGACTTTTTAGCTGGCTTTGGTGCCTTGGACATGAGCTAGGACCTTAAGATTCTCCAATAAAGGAGGACTAGCAGCCGAGTTGCACGGGAGAATGTGAAAAGTGTTCATATGTAGTAAAAACCTGAGAAATCCATCCGTTTTCGTCATTTGTTATCGAATCGACTTAAAGCCAGATCGTCACATTGGCCGCTCTTCTCTCTGAAACGGTTGTACTTATCGTCTGCAAAGCAATGTCGCGTGCTGCGGTATGCGGAGACACTAAAAGCACCATAGTAGAACACAGATGAAGCTTCTAAGTTGACGTAATAGCCAGGAGGAAGTAGTACAATTCAAGTTTTAGGTATCGATTATTGACTTTTTAGCTGGCTTTGGCGCCTTGGACAAAAGCTAGGACCTTAACATTCTGCATTAAAGGAGGACTAGCAGCCGCGTTGCACGGGTGAATGTGAAAAGTGTTCATATGTAGTAAAAACCTGAGAAATCCGTCCGTTTTCGTCATTTGTTATCGAATCGACTTAAAGCCAGATCGTCACATTGGCCGCTCTTCTCTCTGAAACGGTTGTACTTCTCGTCTGCAAAGCTATGTCGCGTGTTGCCGTAGGCGGAAACAGGAAAAACACCATAGTAGAACAGAGATGAAGCTTCTAAGTTGCTGTAATAGCCAGTAAGAAGTAGTACAATTCAAGTTTTAGGTATCGATTATTGACTTATTAGCTGGCTTTGGTGCCTTGGACATGAGCTAGGACTTTAAGATTCTGCATAAAAGGAGGACTAGCAGCCGAGTTGCACGGGAGAATGTGAAAAGTGTTCATAGGTAGTAAAAACCTGAGAAATCCGTCCGTTTTCGTCATTTGTTATCGAATCGACTTAAAGCCAGATCGTCAAATTGGCCGCTCTTTTCTCTGAAACGGTTGTACTTATCGTCTGCAAAGCTATGTCACGTGCTGCGGTATGCGGAGACACTAAAATCACCACAGTAGAACACAGATGAAGCTTCTAAGTTGATGTAATATCCAGTAAGAAGTAGTACAATTCGAGTTTTAGGTATTAATTATTGACTTTTTAGCTGGCTTTGGCGCCTTCGACATGAGCTAGGACCTTAAGATTCTGCATGAAAGGAGGACTAGCAGCCGAGTTCAACGGGAGAATGTGAAAAGTGTTCATATGTAGTAAAAACCCGAGCAATCCGTCCGTTTTCGTCATTTGTTATCGAATCGACTTAAAGCCAGATCGACACATTGGCCGCTCTTCTCTCTGAAACGGTTGTACTTATCGTCTGCAAAACTATGTCGCGTGCTGCGGTATGCTGAGACACTAAAAGCACCATAATAGAACACAGATGAAGCTTCTAAGTTGATGTAATAGCCAGTAAGAAGTAGTACAATTCAAGTTTTAGGTATTGAATATGGAACTTTTAGCTGGCTTTGGTGCCTTGGACATGAGCTAGGACCTTAAGATTCTGCATGAAAGGAGGACTAGCAGCCGAGTTGCACGGGAGAATGTGAAAAGTGTTCATATGTAGTAAAAACCTGAGACATCCGTCCGTTTTCGTCATTTGTTTTCGAATCGACTTAAAGCCAGATCTTCACAATGGCCGCTCTTCTCTCTGAAACGGTTGTACTTATCGTCTACAAAGCAATGTCGCGTGCTGCGGTATGCGGAGACACTAAAAGCACCATAGTAGAACACAGATGGAGCTTCTAAGTTGATGGAATAGCCAGTAAGAAGTAGTCCAATTCAAGATTTAGGTATCGATTATTGACTTTTTAGCTGGGTTTGGTGCCTTGGACGTGAGCTAGGACCTTACGATTCTGCATGAAAGGAGGACTAGCAGCCCAGTTGCACGGGAGAATGTGAAAAGTGTTCATATGTAATAAAAACCTTAAAAATCCGTCCGTTTTCGTCATTTGTTATCGAATCGGCTTAAAGCCAGAGCGTCACATTGGCCGCTCTTCTCTCTGAAACGGTTGTACTTACCGTCTGCAAAGCTATGTCGCGTGCTGCGGTATGTGGAGACACTAAAAGCACCATAGTAGAACACAGATGAAGCTTCTAAGTTGATGTAATAGCCAGTAAGAAGTAGTACCATTCAAGTTTTAGGTATCGATTATTGACTTTTTTGCTGGCTTTGGTGCCTTGGACATGAGCTAGGACCTTAAGATTCTGCATGAAAGGAGGACTAGCAGCCGAGTTGCATGGGAGAATGTGAAAAGTGTTCATATGTACTAAAAACCTGAGAAATCCGTCCGTTTTCGTCATTTGTTATCGAATCGACTTAAAGCCAGATCGTCACATTGGCCGCCCTTCTCTCTGAAACGCTTGTACTTATCGTCTGCAAAGCTATGTCGTGTACTGCGGTATGCGGAGACCCTAAAATCACCATAGTAGAACACAGATGAAGCTTCTAAGTTGATGTAATAGCCAGTAAGAAGTAGTACAATTCAAGTTTTAGGTATCGATTATTGACTTTTTAGCTGGCTTTGGTGCCTTGAACATGAGCTAGGACCTTAACAATCAGCATGAAAGGAGGACTAGCAGCCGAGTTACACGGGAGAATGTGAAAACTGTTCATATGTAATAAAAACCTTCGAAATCCGTCCGTTTTCGTCATATGTAATCGAATCGACTTAAAGCCAGATCGTCACATTGGACGCTCTTCTCACTGAAACGGTTGTACTTATCGTCTGCAAAGCTATGTCGCGTGCTGCGGTATGCGGACACACTAAAAGCACCATAGTAGAACACAGATGAACCATCTAGGTTGATGTAATAGCCAGTAAGAAGTAATCCAATTCAAGTTTTAGGTATTGAATATTGACCTTTTAGCTGGCTTTGGTGCCTTGGACATGAGCTAGGACCTTAAGATTCTGCATTAAAGGAGGACTAGCAGCCGAGTTGCACGGGTGAATGTGAAAAGTGTTCATATGTAGTAAAAACCTGAGAAATCCGTCCGTTTTCGTCATTTGTTATCGACTCGACTTTAAGACAGATCGTCACATTGGCCGCTCTTCTCTCTGAAACGGTTGTACTTCTCGTCTGCAAAGCTATGTCGCGTGTTGCCGTAGGCGGAAACAGGAAAAGCACCATAGTAGAACACAGATGAAGCTTCTAAGTTGATGTAATAGCCAGTATGAAGTAGTACAATTCAAGTTTTAGGTATCGATTATTGACTTTTTAGCTGGCTTTGGTGCCTTGGACATGAGCTAGGACTTTAAGATTCTGCATAAAAGTAGGACTAGCAGCCCAGTTGCACGGGAGAATGTGAAAAGTGTTCATATCTAGTAAAAACCTGAGACATCCGTCCGTTTTCGTCATTTGTTATCGAATCGACTTAAAGCCAAATCGTCGCATTGGCGGCTTTTCTCTCTGAAACGGTTGTACTTATCGTCTGCGAAGCTATGTCGCGTGCTGCGGTATGCGGAGACACTAAAAGCACCATAGTAGAACACAGATGAAGCTTCTAAGTTGATGTAATAGCCAGTAAGAAGTAGTACAATTCAAGTTTTAGGTATCGATTATTGACTTTTTAGCTGGGTTTGGTGCCTTGGACATGAGCTAGGACCTTACGATTCTGCATGAAAGGAGGACTAGCAGCCGAGTTGCACGGGTGAATGTGAAAAGTGTTCATATGTAGTAAAAACCTGAGAAATCCGTAAGTTTTCGTCATTTGTTATCGAATCGACTTAAAGCCAGATCGTCACATTGGCCGCTCTTCTCTCTGAAACGGTTGTACTTATAGTCTGCAAAGCTATGCCGCGTGTTGCCGTAGGCGGAAACAGGAAAAGCACCATAGTAGAACACAGATGAAGCTTCTAAGTTGATGTGATAGCCAGTAAGATGTAGTACAATTCAAGTTTTAGGTATCGATTATTGACTTTTTAGCTGGCTTTGGTGACTTGGACATGAGCTAGGACTTTAAGATTCTGCATAAAACGAGGACTAGAAGCCGAGTTGCACGGGAGAATGTGAAAAGTGTTCATATGTAGTAAAAACCTGAGAAATCCGTCCGTTTTCGTCATTTGTTATCGAATCGACTTAAAGCCAGATCGTCAAATTGGCCGCTCTTTTCTCTGAAACGGTTGTACTTATCGTCTGCAAAGCTATGTCGCGTACTGCGGTATGCGGAGACACTAAAATCACCATAGTAGAACACAGATGAAGCTTCTAAGTTGATGTAATAGCCAGTAAGAAGTAGTACAATTCAAGTTTTTGGTATCGATTATTGACTTTTTAGCTGGCTTTGGTGCCTTGAACATGAGCTAGGACCTTAACATTCTGCATGAAAGGAGGACTAGCAGCCGAGTTACACGGGAGAATGTGGAAACTGTTCATACGTAATAAAAACCTCAGAAATCCGTCCGTTTTCGTCATTTGTTATCGAATCGACTTACAGCCAGATCGTCACATTGGCCGCTCTTCTCACTGAAACGGTTGTTCTTATCGTCTACAAAGCTATGTCGCGTGCTGTGGTATGTGGAGAGAGTAAAAGCACCATAGTAGAACACAGATGAAGCTTCTAAGTTGATGTAATAGCCAGTAAGAAGTAGTAGAATTCAAGTTTTCGGTATCGATTATTAACTTTTTAGCTGGCTTTGGTGCCTTGGACATGAGCTAGGACCTTAAGATTCTGCATGAAAGGAGGACTAGCAGCCGAGTTGCACGGGCGAATGAGAAAAGTGTTCATATGTAGTAAAAACCTAAGAAATTCGTCCGTCTTCGTCATTTGTTATCGAATCGACTTAAAGCCAGATCGTCACATTGGCCGCTCTTCTCTCTGAAACGGTTGTACTTCTCGTCTGCAAAGCTATGTCGCGTGCTGCGGTATGCGGAGACACTAAAATCACCATAGTAGAACTCAGATGAAGCATCTAAGTTGATGTAATAACCAGTAAGAAGTAGTCCAATTCAAGTTTTAGGTATCTGATATTGACTTTTTAACCTTCTTTGGTGCCTTGGACACGAGGTAGGAACTTAAGACTTTGCATGAAGGAGGTCTAGCAGCCGAGTTGCACGGGAGAATGTGAAAAGTGTTCATATGTAGTAAAAACCTGAGAAATCCGTCCGTTTTCGTCATTTGTTATCGAATCGACTTAAAGCCAGATCGTCACATTGGCCGCTCTTCTCTCTGAAACGGTTGTACTTCTCGTCTGCAAAGCTATGTCGCGTGCTGCGGTATGCGGAGACACTGAAATCACCATAGTAGAACACAGATGAAGCATCTAAGTTGATGTAATAGCCAGTAAGAAGTAGTCCAATTCAAGTTTTAGGTATCGATTATTGACTTTTTAGCTGGCTTTGGTGACTTGGACATGAGCTAGGACCTTAAGATTCTGCATGAAAGGAGGACTAGCAGCCGAGTTGCACGGGAGAATGTGAAAAGTGTTCATATCTAAAAAAAAAAAAAAAACTGAGAAGTCCGTCCGTTTTCGTCATTTGTTATCGAATCGACTTAAAGCCAGATCGTCACATTGGCCGCTCTTCTCTCTGAAACGCTAGTACTTATCGTCTGCACAGCTATGTCGCGTGCTGCCATGTGCAGAGACACTAAAAGCACCATAGTAGAACACAGATGAAGCTTCTAAGTTGATGTAATAGCCAGTAAGAAGTAGTACAATTCATGTTTTAGGTATCGATTATTGACTTTTTAGCTGGCTTTGGTGCCTTGGACATGAGCTAGGCCCTTAAGACTCTGCATGAAAAGAGGACTAGCAGCCGAGTTACAAGTGAGAATGTGAAAAGTGTTCATATGTAGTAAAAACCTGAGAAATCCGTCCGTTTTCGTCATTTGTTATCGAATCGACTTAAAGCCAGATCGACACATTGGCCGCTCTTCTCTCTGAAACGGTTGTACTTATCGTCTTCAAAGGTATGTCGCGTGTTGCCGTAGGCGGAAACAGGAAAAGCACCATAGTAGAACACAGATGAAGCTTCTAAGTTGATGTAATAGCCAGTAAGAAGTAGTCAAATTCAAGATTTAGGTATCGATTAATGACTTTTTAGCTGGCTTTGGTGCATTGGACATGAGCTAGGACCTTAATATTCTGCATGAAAGGAGGACTAGCAGACGAGTTGCATGGGGGAATGTGAAAAGTGTTCAAATGTAGTAAAAACCTGAGAAATACGTCCGTTTTCGTCATTTGTTATCGAATCGACTTAAAGCCAAATCGTCACATTGGCCGCTCTTCTCTCTGAAACGGTTGTACTTATCGTCTGCAAAGCTATGTCGCGTGCTGCGGTATGCGGAGACACTAAAAGCACCATAGTAGAACACAGATGAAGCATCTAAGTTGATGTAATTGCCAGTAAGAAGTAATCCAATTCAAGTTTTAGGTATCGATTATTGACTTTTTAGCTGGCTTTGGTGCCTTGGACATGAGCTAGGACCTTAAGATTCTGCATTAAAGGAGGACTAGCAGCCGAGTTGCACGGGTGAATGTGAAAAGTGTTCATATGTAGTAAAAACCTGAGAAATCCGTCCGTTTTCGTCATTTGTTATCGACTCGACTTAAAGCCAGATCGTCACATTGGCCGCTCTTCTCTCTGAAACGGTTGTACTTCTCGTCTGCAAAGCTATGTCGCGTGTTGCCGTAGGCGGAAACAGGAAAAGCACCATAGTAGAACACAGATGAAGCTTCTAAGTTGATGTAATAGCCAGTATGAAGTAGTACAATTCAAGTTTTAGGTATCGATTATTGACTTTTTAGCTGGCTTTGGTGCCTTGGACATGAGCTAGGACTTTAAGATTCTGCATAAAAGTAGGACTAGAAGCCCAGTTGCACGGGAGAATGTGAAAAGTGTTCATATCTAGTAAAAACCTGAGACATCCGTCCGTTTTCGTCATTTGTTATCGAATCGACTTAAAGCCAAATCGTCACATTGGCCGCTTTTCTCTCTGAAACGGTTGTACTTACCGTCTGCGAAGCTATGTCGCGTGCTGCGGTATGCGGAGACACTAAAAGCACCATAGTAGAACACAGATGAAGCTTCTAAGTTGATGTAATAGCCAGTAAGAAGTAGTACAATTCAAGTTTTAGGTATCGATTATTGACTTTTTAGCTGGGTTTGGTGCCTTGGCCATGAGCTAGGACCTTACGATTCTGCATGAAAGGAGGACTAGCAGCCGAGTTGCACGGGTGAATGTGAAAAGTGTTCATATGTAGTAAAAACCTGAGAAATCCGTAAGTTTTCGTCATTTGTTATCGAATCGACAAAGCCAGATCGTCACATTGGCCGCTCTTCTCTCTGAAACGGTTGTACTTATAGTCTGCAAAGCTATGTCGCGTGTTGCCGTAGGCGGAAACAGGAAAAGCACCATAGTAGAACACAGATGAAGCTTCTAAGTTGATGTGATAGCCAGTAAGATGTAGTACAATTCAAGTTTTAGGTATCGATTATTGACTTTTTAGCTGGCTTTGGTGACTTGGACATGAGCTAGGACTTTAAGATTCTGCATAAAACGAGGACTAGAAGCCGAGTTGCACGGGAGAATGTGAAAAGTGTTCATATGTAGTAAAAACCTGAGAAATCCGTCCGTTTTCGTCATTTGTTATCGAATCGACTTAAAGCCAGATCGTCAAATTGGCCGCTCTTTTCTCTGAAACGGTTGTACTTATCATCTGCAAAGCTATGTCGCGTACTGCGGTATGCGGAGACACTAAAATCACCATAGTAGAACACAGATGAAGCTTCTAAGTTGATGTAATAGCCAGTAAGAAGTAGTACAATTCAAGTTTTTGGTATCGATTATTGACTTTTTAGCTGGCTTTGGTGCCTTGAACATGAGCTAGGACCTTAACATTCTGCATGAAAGGAGGACTAGCAGCCGAGTTACACGGGAGAATGTGGAAACTGTTCATACGTAATAAAAACCTTAGAAATCCGTCCGTTTTCGTCATTTGTTATCGAATCGACTTACAGCCAGATCGTCACATTGGCCGCTCTTCTCACTGAAACGGTTGTTCTTATCGTCTACAAAGCTATGTCGCGTGCTGTGGTATGTGGAGAGAGTAAAAGCACCATAGTAGAACACAGATGAAGCTTCTAAGTTGATGTAATAGCCAGTAAGAAGTAGTAGAATTCAAGTTTTCGGTATCGATTATTAACTTTTTAGCTGGCTTTGGTGCCTTGGACATGAGCTAGGACCTTAAGATTCTGCATGAAAGGAGGACTAGCAGCCGAGTTGCACGGGAGAATGAGAAAAGTGTTCATATGTAGTAAAAACCTAAGAAATTCGTCCGTCTTCGTCATTTGTTATCGAATCGACTTAAAGCCAGATCGTCACATTGGCCGCTCTTCTCTCTGAAACGGTTGTACTTCTCGTCTGCAAAGCTATGTCGCGTGCTGCGGTATGCGGAGACACTAAAATCACCATAGTAGAACTCAGATGAAGCATCTAAGTTGATGTAATAACCAGTAAGAAGTAGTCCAATTCAAGTTTTAGGTATCTGTTATTGACTTTTTAACCTTCTTTGGTGCCTTGGACACGAGGTAGGAACTTAAGACTTTGCATGAAGGAGGTCTAGCAGCCGAGTTGCACGGGAGAATGTGAAAAGTGTTCATATGTAGTAAAAACCTGAGAAATCCGTCCGTTTTCGTCATTTGTTATCGAATCGACTTAAAGCCAGATCGTCACATTGGCCGCTCTTCTCTCTGAAACGGTTGTACTTCTCGTCTGCAAAGCTATGTCGCGTGCTGCGGTATGCGGAGACACTGAAATCACCATAGTAGAACACAGATGAAGCATCTAAGTTGATGTAATAGCCAGTAAGAAGTAGTCCAATTCAAGTTTTAGGTATCGATTATTGACTTTTTAGCTGGCTTTGGTGACTTGGACATGAGCTAGGACCTTAAGATTCTGCATGAAAGGAGGACTAGCAGCCGAGTTGCACGGGAGAATGTGAAAAGTGTTCATATCTAAAAAAAAAAAACCTGAGAAGTCCGTCCGTTTTCGTCATTTGTTATCGAATCGACTTAAAGCCAGATCGTCACATTGGCCGCTCTTCTCTCTGAAACGCTAGTACTTATCGTCTGCACAGCTATGTCGCGTGCTGCCATGTGCAGAGACACTAAAAGCACCATAGTAGAACACAGATGAAGCTTCTAAGTTGATGTAATAGCCAGTAAGAAGTAGTACAATTCATGTTTTAGGTATCGATTATTGACTTTTTAGCTGGCTTTGGTGCCTTGGACATGAGCTAGGCCCTTAAGACTCTGCATGAAAAGAGGACTAGCAGCCGAGTTACAAGTGAGAATGTGAAAAGTGTTCATATGTAGTAAAAACCTGAGAAATCCGTCCGTTTTCGTCATTTGTTATCGAATCGACTTAAAGCCAGATCGACACATTGGCCGCTCTTCTCTCTGAAACGGTTGTACTTATCGATTGCAAAGCTATGTCGCGTGCTGCGGTATGCGGAGACACTAAAAGCACCATAGTAGAACACAGATGAAGCTTCTAAGTTGATGTAATAGCCAGTAAGAAGTAGTACAATTCAAGTTTTAGGTATCGGTTATTGACTTTTTAGCTAGCTTTGGTGCCTTGGACATGAGCTAGGACCTTATGATTCTGCATGAAAGGAGGACTAGCAGACGAGTTGCATGGGGGAATGTGAAAAGTGTTCAAATGTAGTAAAAACCTGAGAAATACGTCCGTTTTCGTCATTTGTTATCGAATCGACTTAAAGCCAAATCGTCACATTGGCCGCTCTTCTCTCTGAAACGGTTGTACTTATCGTCTGCAAAGCTATGTCGCGTGCTGCGGTATGCGGAGACACTAAAAGCACCATAGTAGAACACAGATGAAGCATCTAAGTTGATGTAATTGCCAGTAAGAAGTAATCCAATTCAAGTTTTAGGTATCGATTATTGACTTTTTAGCTGGCTTTGGTGCCTTGGACATGAGCTAGGACCTTAAGATTCTGCATGAAAGGAGGACTAGCAGCCGAGTTGCACGGGAGAATGTGAAAAGTGTTCATATTCAGTAAAAACCTGAGACATCCGTCCGTTTTCGTCATTTGTTATCGAATCGACTTAAAGCCAGATCGTCACATTGGCCGCTCTTCTCTCTGAAACGGTTGTACTTATCGTCTGCAAAGCTATGTCGTGTGCTGCGGTATTCGGACACACTAAAAGCACCATAGTAGAACACAGATGAAGCTTCTAAGTTGATGTAATAGCCAGTAAGAAGAAATAAAATTCAAGTTTTATGTATGGGTTATTGGCTTTTTACCCCTCTTTGGTGCCTTGGACACGAGCTAGAAACTTAAGATTTTGCATGAAGGAGGACTAGCAGCCGCGTTGGATGGGAGAATGTGAAAAGTGTTCATATGTAGTAAAAACATGAGAAATCCGTCCGTTTTCGTCATTTGTTATCGAATCGACTTAAAGCCAGATCGTCACATTGGCCGCTCTTCTCTCTGAAACGGTTGTACTTATCGTCTGCAAAGCTATGTCGCGTGCTGCGGTATGCGGAGACACTAATAGCACCATAATAGAACACAGATGAAGCTTCTAAGTTGATGTAATAGCCAGTAAGAAGTAGTACAATTCAAGTTTTAGGTATTGAATATGGAACTTTTAGCTGGCTTTGGTGCCTTGGACATGAGCTAGGACCTTAAGATTCTGCATGAAAAGAGGACTAGCAGCCGAGTTGCACGGGAGAATGTGAAAAGTGTTCATATGTAGTTAAAACCTGGGAAATCCGTCCGTTTTCGTCATTTGTTATCGAATCGACTTAAAGCCAGATCGTCACATTGGCCGCTCTTCTCTCTGAAACGGTTGTACTTATCGTCTTCAAAGGTATGTCGCATGTTGCCGTAGGCGGAAACAGGAAAAGCACCATAATAGAACACAGATGAAGCTTCTAAGTTGATGTAATAGAAAGTAAGAAGTAGTCCAATTCAAGATTTAGGTATCGATTATTGACTTTTTAGCTCGGTTTTGGTGCCTTGGACATGAGGTAGGACCTTAATATTCTGCATGAAAGGAGGACTAGCAGCCGAGATGCATGGGGGAATGTGAAAAGTGTTCAAATGTAGTAAAAACCTGAGAAATACGTCCGTTTTCGTCATTTGTTATCGAATCGACTTAAAGCCAGATCGTCACATTGGCCGCTCTTCTCTCTGAAACGGTTGTACTTATCGTCTGCAAAGCTATGTCGCGTGCTGCGGTATGCGGAGACACTAAAAGCACCATAGTAGAACACCCATTAAGCTTCTAAGTTGATGTAATACCCAGTAAGAAGTAGTAAAATTAAAGTTTTAGGTATCGATTATTGACTTTTTAGCTGGCTTTGGTGCCTTGGACATGAGATAGGACCTTAAGATTCTGCATGAAAGGAGGACTAGCAGCCGAGTTGCACGGGAGAATGTGAAACGTGTTCATATGTAGTAAAAACCTGAGAAATCCGTCCGTTTTCGTCATTTGTTATCGAATCGACTTAAAGCCAGATCGTCACATTGGCCGCTCTTCTGTCTGAAACGGTTGTACTTATCGTCTGCAAAGCTATGTCGCGTGCTGCGGTATGCGGAGACACTAAAAGCACCATAGTAGAACACAGATGAAGCTTCTAAGTTGATGTAATTGCCAGTAAGAAGTAGTACAATTCAAGTTTTAGGTATTGAATATGGAACTTTTAGCTGGCTTTGGTGCCTTGGACATGAGCTAGGACCTTAAGATTCTGCATGAAAGGAGGACTAGCAGCCGAGATGCACGGGAGAATGTGAAAAGTGTTCATATGTAGTAAAAACTTTAGAAATCCGTCCGTTTTCGTCATTTGTTATCGAATCGACTTAAAGCCAGATTGTCACATTGGCCGCTCTTCTCTCTGAAACGCTTGTACCTATCGTCTGCAAAGCTATGTCGCGTGCTGCGGTATGCTGAGACACTAAAAGCACCATAGTGGAACACAGATGAAGCATCTAAGTTGATGTAATAGCCAGTAAGAACTAATCCAATTCAAGTTTTGGGTATCGATTATTGACTTTTTAGCTGGCTTTGGTGCCTTGGACATGAGCTAGGACCTTAAGATTCTGCATTAAAGGAGGACTAGCAGCCGAGTTGCAAGGGAGAATGTGAAAAGTGTTCATATGTAGTAAAAACCTGAGAAATCCATCCGTTTTCGTCATTTGTTATCGAATCGACTTAAAGCCAGATCGTCACATTGGCCGCTCTTCTCTCTGAAACGGTTGTACTTATCGTCTGCAAAGCTACGTCGCGTGCTGCGGTATGCGGAGACACTAAAAGCACCATAGTAGAACACAGATGAAGCTTCTAAGTTGAGGTAATAGCCAGGAGGAAGTAGTACAATTCAAGTTTTAGGTATCGATTATTGACTTTTTAGCTGGCTTTGGTGCCTTGGACAAAAGCTAGGACCTTAACATTCTGTATGAAAGGAATACTAGCAGCCGATTTGCATGGGAGAATGTGAACAGTGTTAATATGTAGTAAAAACACGAGAAATCCGTCTGTTTTCGTCATTTGTTATCGAATCGACTTAAAGCCAGATCGTCAAATTAGCCGCTCTTCTCTCTGAAACGGTTGTATTTATCGATTGCAAAGCTATGTCGCATGCTGCGGTATGCGGAGACACTAAAAGCACCATAGTAGAACACAGATGAAGCTTCTAAGTTGATGTAATAGCCAGTAAGACGTAGTACAATTCAAGTTTTAGGTATCGATTATTGACTTTTTAGCTAGCTTTGGTGCCTTGGACATGAGCTAGGACCTTATGATTCTGCATGAAAGGACGACTAGCAGCCGCGTTGCACGGGAGAATGTGAAAAGTGTTCATATGTAGTAAAAACCTGAGAAATCCGTCCGTTTTCGTCATTTGTTATCGAATCTACTTAAAGCAAGATCGTCACATTGGCCGCTCTTCTCTCTGAAACGGTTGTACTTATCGTCTACAAAGCTATGTCGCGTGCTGCGATATGCAGAGACATTAAAAGCACCATAGTAGAACACAGATGAAGCTTCTAAGTTGATGTAATAGCCAGTAAGAAGTAGTACAATTAAAGTTTTATGTATCGGTTATTGACTTTTTACCCTTCTTTGGTGCCTTGGTCACGATCTAGGATCTTAAGATTTTGCATGAAGGAGGACTAGCAGCCGAGTTGCACGGGAGAATGTGAAAAGTGTTCATATATAGTAAAAACCTGAGGAATCCGTCCGTTTTCGTCATTTGTTATCGAATCGACTTAAAGCCAGATCGTCACATTGTCCGCTCTTCTCTCTGAAACGGTTGTACTTATCGTCTGCAAAGCTATGTCGCGTGCTGCGGTATGCTGAGACACTAAAAGCACCATAGTAGAACACAGATGAAGCTTCCAAGTTGATGTAATAGCCAGTAAGAAGTAGTACAATTAAAGTTTTATGTATCAGTTAATGACTTTTTACCCTTCTTTGGTGGCTTGGACACGAGCTAGGAAATTAAGATTTTGCATGAAGGAGGACTATCAGCCGAGTTGCACGGGAGAATGTGGAAAGTGTTCATATGTAGTAAAAACCTGCGAAATACGTCCGTTTTCGACATTTGTTATCGAATCGACTTGAAGCCAGATCGACACATTGGCCGCTTTTCTCTCTGAAACGGTTGTACTTATCGTCTGCAAAGCTATGTCGCGTGCTGCGGTATGCTGAGACACTGAAAGCACTATAGTAGAACACAGATCAAGCTTCTAAGTTGATGTAATAGCCAGTAAGAAGTAGTACAATACACGTATTAGGTATTGAATATTGACCTTTTAGCTGGCTTTTGTGCCTTGGACATGAGCTGGGACCTTAAGATTCTGCATGAAAGGAGGACTAGCAGCCGAGTTGCACGGGAGAATGTGAAAAGTGTTCATATGTAGTAAAAACCTGAGAACTCCGTCCGTTTTCGTCATTTGTTATCGAATCGACTTAAAGCCAGATCGTCACATTGGCCGCTCTTCTCTCTGAAACGGTTGTACTTCTCGTCTACAAAGCTATGTCGCGTGCTGCGGTGTGCGGAGACACTAAAATCACCATAGTAGAACACAGTTGAAGCATCTAAGTTGATGTAATAGACAGTAAGAAGTAGTCCATATCAAGTTTTAGGTATCGATTATTGACTTTTTAGCTGGCTTTGGTGCCTTGGACATGAGCTAGGACGTTAAGATTCTGCATGAAAGGAGGACTAGCAGCCGAGTTGCCCAGGAGAATGTGAAAAGTGTTCATATGTAAAAAAATACCTGAGAAATCCGTCCGTTTTCGTCATTTGTTATCGAATCGACTTAAAGCCAGATCGTCACATTGGCCGCTCTTCTCTCTGAAACGGTTGTACTTATCGTCTGCAAAGCTATGTCGCGTGCTGCGGTATGCGGAAACACTAAAAGCACCATAGTAGATCACAGATGAAGCTTCTAAGTTGATGTAATAGCCAGTAAGAAGAAATAAAATTCAAGTTTTATGTATCGGTTATTGACTTTTTACCCTTCCTTGGTGCCTTGGACACGAGCTAGAAACTTAAGATTTTGCATGAAGGAGGACTAGCAGCCGAGTTGCACGGGAGAATGTGAAAAGTGTTCATATGTAGTAAAAACCCGAGAAATCCGTCCGTTTTCGTCATTTGTTATCGAATCGACTTAAAGCCAGATCGTCAAATTAGCCGCTATTCTCTCTGAAACGGTTGTACTTATCGATAGCAAAGCTACGTCGCGGGCTGCGGTATGCGGAGACACTAAAAGCACCATAGTAGAACACAGATGAAGCTTCTAAGTTGATGTAATAGCCAGTAAGAAGTAGTACAATTCAAGTTTTAGGTATCGATTATTGACTTTATAGCTAGCTTTGGTGCCTTGGACATGAGCTAGGACCTTAATATTCTGCATGAAAGGAGGGCTAGCTGCCGAGTTGCACGGGAGAATGTGAAAAGTGTTCATTTGTAGGAAAAACCTGAGATATCCGTCCATTTTCGTCATTTGTTATCGAATCGACTTAAAGCCAGATCGTCACATTGGCCGCTCTTTTCTCTGAAAAAGTTGTACTTATCGTCTGCAAAGCTATGTCGCGTGCTGCGGTATGCGGACACACTAAAAGCACCATAGTAGAACCCAGATGAAGCTTCTAAGTTGATGTAATAGCCAGTAAGAAGTAGTACAATTAAAGTTTTAGGTATCAGTTAATGACTTTTTACCCTTCTTTGGTGCCTTGGACACGTTCTAGGAAATTAAGATTTTGCTTGAAGGAGGACTATCAGCCGAGTTGCACGGGAGAATGTGAAAAGTGTTCATATGTAGTAAAAACCTGAGACATCCGTCCGTTTTCGTCATTTGTTATCCAATCGACTTAAAGCCAGATCGTCACATTGGCCGCTCTTCTCTCTGAAACGCTTGTACTTATCGTCTGCAAAGCTATGTCTCGTGCTGCGGTATGCGGAGGCACTAAAAGCATCATAGTAGAACACAGATGAAGCTTCTAAGTTGATGTAATAGCCAGTAAGAAGTAGTACAATTCAAGTTTTAGGTATCAATTATTGACATTTAGCTAGCTTTGGTGCTTTGGACATGAGCTAGGACCTTATGATTCTGTATGAAAGGAGGACTAGCAGCTGAGTTGCACGGGAGAATGTGAAAAGTGTTCATATGTAGTAAAAACCTGAGAAATCCGTCCGTTTTCGTCATTTGTTATCGAATCGACTTAAAGACAGATCGTCACGATCGCCGCTCTTCTCTCTGAAACGGTTGTACTTATCGTCTGCAAAACTATGTCGCGTGCTGCGGTATGCGGAGAAACTAAAAGCACCGTAGTAGAACACAGATGTAGCTTCTACGTTGACGTAATACCCAGGAAGAAGTAGTACAATTCAAGTTTTAAGTATTGATTATTGACTTTTTAGCTGGCTTTGGTGCCTTGGACATGAGCTAGGACCTTAAGATTCTGCATGAATGGAGGACTAGCAGCCTAGTTGCAAGGGAGAATGTGAAAAGTGTTCATATGTAGTAAAAACCTGAGAAATCGGTCCGTTTTCGTCATTTGTTATCGAATCGACTTAAAGCCAGATCGTCACATTGGCCGCTCTTCTCTCTGAAACGGTTGTACTTAACGTCTACAAAGCTATGTCGCGTGCTGCGATATGCGGAGACACTAAAAGCACCATAGTAGAACACAAATGATGCTCCTAAGTTGATGTAATAGCCAGTAAGAAGTAGTCCAATTCAAGATTTAGGTATCGATTATTGACTTTTTAGCTGGCTTTGGTGCCTTGGACATGAGCTAGGACCTTATGATTCTGCATGAAACGAGGACTAGCGGCCGCGTTGCACGGGAGTATGTGAAAAGTGTTCATATGTAGTTAAAACCTGAGAAATCCGTCCATTTTCGTCATTTGTTATCGAATCAACTTAAAGCTAGATCGTCACATTATCCGCTCTTCTCTCTGAAACGGTTGTACTTATCGTCTGCAAAACTATGTCGCGTGCTGCGGTATGCGGAGAAACTAAAAGCACCGTAGTAGAACACAGATGAAGCTTCTAAGTTGATGTAATAGCCAGGAAGACGTAGTACACTTCAAGTTTTAGGTATCGATTATTGACTTTTTAGCTAGCTTTGGTGCCTTGGACATGAGCTAGGACCTTAATATTCTGCATGAAAGGAGGGCTAGCTGCCGAGTTGCACGGGAGAATGTGAAAAGTGTTCATTTGTAGGAAAAACCTGAGATATCCGTCCATTTTCGTCATTTGTTATCGAATCGACTTAAAGCCAGATCGTCACATTGGCCGCTCTTTTCTCTGAAAAAGTTGTACTTATCGTCTGCAAAGCTATGTCGCGTGCTGCGGTATGCGGACACACTAAAAGCACCATAGTAGAACCCAGATGAAGCTTCTAAGTTGATGTAATAGCCAGTAAGAAGTAGTACAATTAAAGTTTTAGGTATCAGTTAATGACTTTTTACCCTTCTTTGGTGCCTTGGACACGTTCTAGGAAATTAAGATTTTGCTTGAAGGAGGACTATCAGCCGAGTTGCACGGGAGAATGTGAAAAGTGTTCATATGTAGTAAAAACCTGAGAAATCCGTCCGTTTTCGTCATTTGTTATCGAGTCGACTTAAAGACAGATCGTCACGATCGCCGCTCTTCTCTCTGAAACGGTTGTACTTATCGTCTGCAAAACTATGTCGCGTGCTGCGGTATGCGGAGAAACTAAAAGCACCGTAGTAGAACACAGATGTAGCTTCTACGTTGACGTAATACCTAGGAAGAAGTAGTACAATTCAAGTTTTAGGTATTGATTATTGACTTTTTAGCTGGCTTTGGTGCCTTGGACATGAGCTAGGACCTTAAGATTCTGCATGAATGGAGGACTAGCAGCCTAGTTGCAAGGGAGAATGTGAAAAGTGTTCATATGTAGTAAAAACCTGAGAAATCGGTCCGTTTTCGTCATTTGTTATCGAATCGACTTAAAGCCAGATCGTCACATTGGCCGCTCTTCTCTCTGAAACGGTTGTACTTATCGTCTGCAAAACTATGTCGCGTGCTGCGGAATGCGGAGAAACTAAAAGCACCGTAGTAGAACACAGATGAAGCTTCTAAGTTGATGTAATAGCCAGGAAGAAGTAGTACAATTCAAGTTTTAGGTATTGATTATTGACTTTTTAGCTGGCTTTGTTGCCTTGGACATGTGCTAGGACCTTAAGATTCTGCATGAAAGGAGGACTAGCAGCCGAGTTGCAAGGGAGAATGTGAAAAGTGTTCATATGTAGTAAATACCTGAGAAATCGGTCCGTTTTCGTCATTTGTTATCGAATCGACTTAAAGCCAGATCGTCACATTGGCCGCTCTTCTCTCTGAAACGCTTTTACTTATCGTCTGCAAAGCTATGTCGCGTGCTGCGGTATGCGGAAACACTAAAATCACCGTAGTAGAACACAGATGAAGCTTCTAAGTTGATGTAATAGCCAGTAAGAAGTAGTACAATTCAAGTTTTAGGTATCGATTATTGACTTTTTAGCTGGCTTTGGTGCCTTGGACATGAGCTAGGACCTTAAGATTCTGCATGAAAGGAGGACTAGCAGCCGAGTTGCAGGGGAGAATGTAAAAAGTGTTCATATGAAGTAAAAACCTGAGAAATCCGTACGTTTTCGTCATTTGTTATCGAATCGACTTAAAGCCAGATCGTCACATTGGCCGCTCTTCTCTCTGAAACGGTTGTACTTATCGTCTGCAAAGCTATGTCGCGTGTTGCCGTAGGCGGAAACAGGAAAAGCACCATAGTAGAACACAGATGAAGCTTCTAAGTTGATGTAATAGCGAGTAAGAAGTAGTCCAATTCAAGTTTTAGGTATCGATTATTGACTTTTTAGCTGGCTTTGGTGCCTTGGACATGAGCTAGGACCTTAAGATTCTGCATGAAAGGAGGACTAGCAGCCGAGTTGCACGGGAGAATGTGAAAAGTGTTCATATGTAGTAAAAACCTGAGAAATCCGTCCGTTTTCGTCATTTGTTATCGAATCGACATAGAGCCAGATCGTCACATTGGCCGCTCTTCTCTCTGAAACGGTTGTACTTATCGATTGCAAAGCTATGTCGCGTGCTGCGGTATGCGGAGACACTAAAAGCACCATAGTAGAACACAGATGAAGCTTCTAAGTTGATGTAATAGCCAGTAAGAAGTAGTACAATTCAAGTTTTAGGTATCGGTTATTGACTTTTTAGCTAGCTTTGGTGCCTTGGACATGAGCTAGGACCTTATGATTCTGCATGAAAGGAGGACTAGCAGCCGCGTTGCACGGGAGAATGTGAAAAGTGTTCATATGTAGTAAAAACCTGAGAAATCCGTCCGTTTTAGTCATTTGTTATCGAATCTACTTAAAGCAAGATCGTCACATTGGCCGCTCTTCTCTGTGAAACGGTTGTACTTATCGTCTACAAAGCTATGTCACGTGCTGCGATATGCAGAGACACTAAAAGCACCATAGTAGAACACAGATGAAGCTTCTAAGTTGATGTAATAGCCAGTAAGAAGTAGTACAATTAAAGTCTTATGTATCGGTTATTGACTTTTTACCCTTCTTTGGTGCCTTGGTCACGATCTAGGAACTTAAGATTTTGCATGAAGGAGGACTAGCAGCCGAGTTGCACGGGAGAATGTGAAAAGTGTACATATATAGTAAAAACCTGAGAAATCCGTCCGTTTTCGTCATTTGTTATCGAATCGACTTAAAGCCAGATCGTCACATTGTCCGCTCTTCTCTCTGAAACGGTTGTACTTATCGTCTGCAAAGCTATGTCGCGTGCTGCGGTATGCTGAGACACTAAAAGCACCATAGTAGAACACAGATGAAGCTTCTAAGTTGATGTAATAGCCAGTAAGAAGTAGTACAATTAAAGTTTTAGGTATCGGTTAATGACATTTACCCTTCTTTGGTGCCTTGGACACAAGCTAGGAAATTAAGATTTTGCATGAAGGAGGACTATCAGCCGAGTTGCACGGGAGAATGTGAAAAGTGTTCATATGTAGTAAAAACCTGAGAAATCCGTCCGATTTCGTCATTTGTTATCGAATCGACTTAAAGCCAGATCGTCAGATTTTCCGCTCTTCTCTCCGAAACGGTTGTACTTATCGTCTGTAAAACTATGTCGCGTGCACCGGTATGCGGAGAAACTAAAAGCACCGTAGTAGAACACAGATGAAGCTTCTAAGTTGATGTAATAGCCAGGAAGAAGTAGTACAATTCAAGTTTTAGGTATTGATTATTGACTTTTTAGCTGGCTTTGGTGCCTTGGACATGAGCTAGGACTTTAAGATTCTGCATGAAAGGAGGACTAGCAGCCGAGTTGCACGGGAGAATGTGAAAAGTGTTCATATGCAGTAAAAACCTGAGGCATCCGTCCGTTTTCGTCATTTGTTATCGAATCGACTTAAAGCCAGATCGTCACATTGGCCGCTCTTCTCTCTGAAATGCTTGTACTTATCGTCTGCAAAGCTATGTCGCGTGCTGCGGTATGCGGACACACTAAAATCACCATAGTAGAACACAGATGAAGCATCTACGTTGATGTAATAGCCAGTAAGAAGTAGTCCAATTCAAGTTTTAGGTATCGATTATTGACTTTTTAGCTGGCTTTGGTGCCTTGGACATGATCTAGGACCTTAAGATTCTGCATGAAAGGAGGACTAGCAGCCGAGTTGCTCAGGAGAATGTGAAAAGTGTTCATATGTAAAAAAATACCTGAGAAATCCGTCCGTTTTCGTCATTTGTTATCGAATCGACTTAAAGCCAGATCGTCACATTGGTCGCTCTTCTCTCTGACACGGTTGTACTTATCGTCTACAAAGATATGTCGCGTGCTGCGGTATGCGGAGACACTAAAATCACCATAGTAGAACACAGATGAAGCCTCTAAGTTGATGTAATAGCCAGTAAGAAGTAGTACAATTCAAGTTTTAGGTATCGATTATTGACATTTTAGCTAGCTTTGGTGCCTTGGACATGAGCTAGGACCTTAAGATTCTGCATGAAAGGAGGACTAGCAGCCGAGTTGCACGGGAGAATGTGAAAAGTGTTCATATGCAGTAAAAACCTGAGGCATCCGTCCGTTTTCGTCATTTGTTATCGAATCGACTTAAAGCCAGATCGTCACATTGGCCGCTCTTCTCTCTGAAATGCTTGTACTTATCGTCTGCAAAGCTATGTCGCGTGCTGCGGTATGCGGACACACTAAAAGCACCATAGTAGAACACAGATGAAGCTTCTAAGTTGATGTAATAGCCAGTAAGAAGAAGTAAAATTCAAGTTTAAGGTATCGGTTATTGACTTTTTACACTTCTTTGGTGCCTTGGACACGAGCTAGGAACTTAAGATTTTGCATGAAGGAGGACTAAAAGCCGAGTTGCACGGGAGAATGTGAAAAGTGTTCATATGTAGTAAAAACCTGAGAAATCCGTCCGTTTTCGACATTTGTTATCGAATCGACTTAAAGCCAGATCGACACATTGGCCGCTTTTCTCTCTGAAACGGTTGTACTTATCGTCTGCAAAGCTATGTCGCGTGCTGCGGTATGCTGAGACACTGAAAGCACTATGGTAGAACACAGATCAAGCTTCTAAGTTGATGTAATAGCCAGTAAGAAGAAATAAAATTCCAGTTTTATGTATCGGTTATTGACTTTTTACCCTTCTTTGGTGCCTTGGAAACGAGCTAGAAACTTAAGATTTTGCATGAAGGAGGACTAGCAGCCGAGTTGCACGAGAGAATGTGAAAAGTGTTCATACTTAGAAAATACCCGAGAAATCCGTCCTTTTTCGTCATTTGTTATCCAATCGACTTAAAGCCAGATCGTCAAATTAGCCGCTCTTCTCTCTGAAACGATTGTACTTATCGATTGCAAAGCTATGTCGCGTGCTGCGGTATGCGGAGACACTAAAAGCACCATAGTAGAACACAGATGAAGCTTCTAAGTTGATGTAATAGCCAGTAAGAAGTAGTACAATTCAAGTTTTAGGTATCGGTTATTGACTTTTTAGCTAGCTTTGGTGCCTTGGACATGAGCTAGGACCTTATGATTCTGCATGAAAGGAGGACTAGCAGCCGCGTTGCACGGGAGAATGTGAAAAGTGTTCATATGTAGTAAAAACCTGAGAAATCCGTCCGTTTTCGTGATTTGTTATCGAATCGACTTAAAGCCAGATCGTCACATTGGCCGCTCTTCTCTCTGAAACGGTTGTACTTATCGTCTGCAAAGCTATGTCGCGTGCTGCGGTATGCTGAGACACTAAAAGCACCATAGTAGAACACAGATCAAGCTTCTAAGTTGATGTAATAGCCAGTAAGAAGTAGTACAATTCAAGTTTTAGGTATTGAATATTGAATTTTTAGCTGGCTTTGGTGCCTTGGACATGAGCTAGGACCTTAATATTCTGCATGAAAGGAGGGCTAGCAGCCGAGTTGCACGGGAGAATGTGAAAAGTGTTTATTTGTAGGAAAAACCTGAGATATCCGTCCATTTTCGTCATTTGTTATCGAATCGACTTAAAGCCAGATCGTCACATTGGCCGCTCTTTTCTCTGAAAAAGTTGTACTTATCGTCTGCAAAGCTATGTCGCGTGCTGCGGTATGCGGACACACTAAAAGCACCATAGTAGAACCCAGATGAAGCTTCTAAGTTGATGTAATAGCCAGTAAGAAGTAGTACAATTAAAGGTTTAAGTATCAGTTAATGACTTTTTACCCTTCTTTGGTGCCTTGGACACGTTCTAGGAAATTAAGATTTTGCATGAAGGAGGACTATCAGCCGAGTTGCACGGGAGAATGTGAAAAGTGTTCATATGTAGTAAAAACCTGAGACATCCGTCCGTTTTCGTCATTTGTTATCGAATCGACTTAAAGCCAGATCGTCACATTGGCCGCTCTTCTCTCTGAAACGTTTGTACTTATCGTCTGCAAAGCTATGTCGCGTGCTGCGGTATGCGGAGGCACTAAAAGCACCATAGTAGAACACAGATGACGCTTCTACATTGATGTAATAGCCAGTAAGAAGTAGTACAATTCAAGTTTTAGGTATCGATTATTGACTTTTTAGCTGGCTTTGGTGCCTTGGACATGAGCTAGGACCTTAAGATTCTGCATGAAAGGAGGACTAGCAGCCGAGTTGCACGGGAGAATGTGAAAAGTGTTCATATGTAGTAAATACCTGAGAAATCGGTCCGTTTTCGTCATTTGTTATCGAATCGACTTAAAGCCAGATCGTCACATTGGCCGCTCTTCTCTCTGAAACGCTTTTACTTATCGTCTGCAAAGCTATGTCGCGTGCTGCGGTATGCGGAAACTCTAAAATCACCGTAGTAGAACACAGATGAAGCTTCTAAGTTGATGTAATAGCCAGTAAGAAGTAGTACAATTCAAGTTTTAGGTATCGATTATTGACTTTTTAGCTGGCTTTGGTGCCTTGGACATGAGCTAGGACCTTAAGATTCTGCATGAAAGGAGGACTAGCAGCCGAGTTGCAGGGGAGAATGTAAAAAGTGTTCATATGAAGTAAAAACCTGAGAAATCCGTCCGTTTTCGTCATTTGTTATCGAATCGACTTAAAGCCAGATCGTCACATTGGCCGCTCTTCTCTCTGAAACGGTTGTACTTATCGTCTGCAAAGCTATGTCGCGTGTTGCCGTAGGCGGAAACAGGAAAAGCACCATAGTAGAACACAGATGAAGCTTCTAAGTTGATGTAATAGCGAGTAAGAAGTAGTCCAATTCAAGTTTTAGGTATCGATTATTGACTTTTTAGCTGGCTTTGGTGCCTTGGACATGAGCTAGGACCTTAAGATTCTGCATGAAAGGAGGACTAGCAGCCGAGTTGCACGGGAGAATGTGAAAAGTGTTCATATGTAGTAAAAACCTGAGAAATCCGTCCGTTTTCGTCATTTGTTATCGAATCGACATAGATCCAGATCGTCACATTGGCCGCTCTTCTCTCTGAAACGGTTGTACTTATCGATTGCAAAGCTATGTCGCGTGCTGCGGTATGCGGAGACACTAAAAGCACCATAGTAGAACACAGATGAAGCTTCTAAGTTGATGTAATAGCCAGTAAGAAGTAGTACAATTCAAGTTTTAGGTATCGGTTATTGACTTTTTAGCTAGCTTTGGTGCCTTGGACATGAGCTAGGACCTTATGATTCTGCATGAAAGGAGGACTAGCAGCCGCGTTGCACGGGAGAATGTGAAAAGTGTTCATATGTAGTAAAAACCTGAGAAATCCGTCCGTTTTCGTCATTTGTTATCGAATCTACTTAAAGCAAGATCGTCACATTGGCCGCTCTTCTCTGTGAAACGGTTGTACTTATCGTCTACAAAGCTATGTCACGTGCTGCGATATGCAGAGACACTAAAAGCACCATAGTAGAACACAGATGAAGCTTCTAAGTTGATGTAATAGCCAGTAAGAAGTAGTACAATTAAAGTCTTATGTATCGGTTATTGACTTTTTACCCTTCTTTGGTGCCATGGTCACGATCTAGGAACTTAAGATTTTGCATGAAGGAGGACTAGCAGCCGAGTTGCACGGGAGAATGTGAAAAGTGTACATATATAGTAAAAACCTGAGAAATCCGTCCGTTTTCGTCATTTGTTATCGAATCGACTTAAAGCCAGATCGTCACATTGTCCGCTCTTCTCTCTGAAACGGTTGTACTTATCGTCTGCAAAGCTATGTCGCGTGCTGCGGTATGCTGAGACACTAAAAGCACCATAGTAGAACACAGATGAAGCTTCTAAGTTGATGTAATAGCCAGTAAGAAGTAGTACAATTAAAGTTTTAGGTATCGGTTAATGACATTTACCCTTCTTTGGTGCCTTGGACACAAGCTAGGAAATTAAGATTTTGCATGAAGGAGGACTATCAGCCGAGTTGCACGGGAGAATGTGAAAAGTGTTCATATGTAGTAAAAACCTGAGAAATCCGTCCGATTTCGTCATTTGTTATCGAATCGACTTAAAGCCAGATCGTCAGATTTTCCGCTTTTCTCTCCGAAACGGTTGTACTTATCGTCTGTAAAACTATGTCGCGTGCACCGGTATGCGGAGAAACTAAAAGCACCGTAGTAGAACACAGATGAAGCTTCTAAGTTGATGTAATAGCCAGGAAGAAGTAGTACAATTCAAGTTTTAGGTATTGATTATTGACTTTTTAGCTGGCTTTGGTGCCTTGGACATGAGCTAGGACTTTAAGATTCTGCATGAAAGGAGGACTAGCAGCCGAGTTGCAAGGGAGAATGTGAAAAGTGTTCATATGTAGTAAAAACCTGAGACATCCGTCCGTTTTCGTCATTTGTTATCGAATCGACTTAAAGCCAGATCGTCACATTGGCCGCTCTTCTCTCTGAAACGTTTGTACTTATCGTCTACAAAGCTATGTCGCGTGCTGCGGTGTGCGGAGACACTAAAATCACCATAGTAGAACACAGATGAAGCATCTACGTTGATGTAATAGCCAGTAAGAAGTAGTCCAATTCAAGTTTTAGGTATCGATTATTGACTTTTTAGCTGGCTTTGGTGCCTTGGACATGATCTAGGACCTTAAGATTCTGCATGAAAGGAGGACTAGCAGCCGAGTTGCTCAGGAGAATGTGAAAAGTGTTCATATGTAAAAAAATACCTGAGAAATCCGTCCGTTTTCGTCATTTGTTATCGAATCGACTTAAAGCCAGATCGTCACATTGGTCGCTCTTCTCTCTGACACGGTTGTACTTATCGTCTACAAAGATATGTCGCGTGCTGCGGTATGCGGAGACACTAAAATCACCATAGTAGAACACAGATGAAGCCTCTAAGTTGATGTAATAGCCAGTAAGAAGTAGTACAATTCAAGTTTTAGGTATCGATTATTGACATTTTAGCTAGCTTTGGTGCCTTGGACATGAGCTAGGACCTTAAGATTCTGCATGAAAGGAGGACTAGCAGCCGAGTTGCACGGGAGAATGTGAAAAGTGTTCATATGCAGTAAAAACCTGAGGCATCCGTCCGTTTTCGTCATTTGTTATCGAATCGACTTAAAGCCAGATCGTCACATTGGCCGCTCTTCTCTCTGAAATGCTTGTACTTATCGTCTGCAAAGCTATGTCGCGTGCTGCGGTATGCGGACACACTAAAAGCACCATAGTAGAACACAGATGAAGCTTCTAAGTTGATGTAATAGCCAGTAAGAAGAAGTAAAATTCAAGTTTAAGGTATCGGTTATTGACTTTTTACACTTCTTTGGTGCCTTGGACACGAGCTAGGAACTTAAGATTTTGCATGAAGGAGGACTAAAAGCCGAGTTGCACGGGAGAATGTGAAAAGTGTTCATATGTAGTAAAAACCTGAGAAATCCGTCCGTTTTCGACATTTGTTATCGAATCGACTTAAAGCCAGATCGACACATTGGCCGCTTTTCTCTCTGAAACGGTTGTACTTATCGTCTGCAAAGCTATGTCGCGTGCTGCGGTATGCTGAGACACTGAAAGCACTATGGTAGAACACAGATCAAGCTTCTAAGTTGATGTAATAGCCAGTAAGAAGAAATAAAATTCCAGTTTTATGTATCGGTTATTGACTTTTTACCCTTCTTTGGTGCCTTGGAAACGAGCTAGAAACTTAAGATTTTGCATGAAGGAGGACTAGCAGCCGAGTTGCACGAGAGAATGTGAAAAGTGTTCATACTTAGAAAATACCCGAGAAATCCGTCCTTTTTCGTCATTTGTTATCCAATCGACTTAAAGCCAGATCGTCAAATTAGCCGCTCTTCTCTCTGAAACGATTGTACTTATCGATTGCAAAGCTATGTCGCGTGCTGCGGTATGCGGAGACACTAAAAGCACCATAGTAGAACACAGATGAAGCTTCTAAGTTGATGTAATAGCCAGTAAGAAGTAGTACAATTCAAGTTTTAGGTATCGGTTATTGACTTTTTAGCTAGCTTTGGTGCCTTGGACATGAGCTAGGACCTTATGATTCTGCATGAAAGGAGGACTAGCAGCCGCGTTGCACGGGAGAATGTGAAAAGTGTTCATATGTAGTAAAAACCTGAGAAATCCGTCCGTTTTCGTGATTTGTTATCGAATCGACTTAAAGCCAGATCGTCACATTGGCCGCTCTTCTCTCTGAAACGGTTGTACTTATCGTCTGCAAAGCTATGTCGCGTGCTGCGGTATGCTGAGACACTAAAAGCACCATAGTAGAACACAGATCAAGCTTCTAAGTTGATGTAATAGCCAGTAAGAAGTAGTACAATTCAAGTTTTAGGTATTGAATATTGAATTTTTAGCTGGCTTTGGTGCCTTGGACATGAGCTAGGACCTTAATATTCTGCATGAAAGGAGGGCTAGCAGCCGAGTTGCACGGGAGAATGTGAAAAGTGTTCATTTGTAGGAAAAACCTGAGATATCCGTCCATTTTCGTCATTTGTTATCGAATCGACTTAAAGCCAGATCGTCACATTGGCCGCTCTTTTCTCTGAAAAAGTTGTACTTATCGTCTGCAAAGCTATGTCGCGTGCTGCGGTATGCGGACACACTAAAAGCACCATAGTAGAACCCAGATGAAGCTTCTAAGTTGATGTAATAGCCAGTAAGAAGTAGTACAATTAAAGGTTTAAGTATCAGTTAATGACTTTTTACCCTTCTTTGGTGCCTTGGACACGTTCTAGGAAATTAAGATTTTGCATGAAGGAGGACTATCAGCCGAGTTGCACGGGAGAATGTGAAAAGTGTTCATATGTAGTAAAAACCTGAGACATCCGTCCGTTTTCGTCATTTGTTATCGAATCGACTTAAAGCCAGATCGTCACATTGGCCGCTCTTCTCTCTGAAACGTTTGTACTTATCGTCTGCAAAGCTATGTCGCGTGCTGCGGTATGCGGAGGCACTAAAAGCACCATAGTAGAACACAGATGACGCTTCTACATTGATGTAATAGCCAGTAAGAAGTAGTACAATTCAAGTTTTAGGTATCGATTATTGACTTTTTAGCTGGCTTTGGTGCCTTGGACATGAGCTAGGACCTTAAGATTCTGCATGAAAGGAGGACTAGCAGCCGAGTTGCACGGGAGAATGTGAAAAGTGTTCATATGTAGTAAATACCTGAGAAATCGGTCCGTTTTCGTCATTTGTTATCGAATCGACTTAAAGCCAGATCGTCACATTGGCCGCTCTTCTCTCTGAAACGCTTTTACTTATCGTCTGCAAAGCTATGTCGCGTGCTGCGGTATGCGGAAACACTAAAATCACCGTAGTAGAACACAGATGAAGCTTCTAAGTTGATGTAATAGCCAGTAAGAAGTAGTACAATTCAAGTTTTAGGTATCGATTATTGACTTTTTAGCTGGCTTTGGTGCCTTGGACATGAGCTAGGACCTTAAGATTCTGCATGAAAGGAGGACTAGCAGCCGAGTTGCAGGGGAGAATGTAAAAAGTGTTCATATGAAGTAAAAACCTGAGAAATCCGTCCGTTTTCGTCATTTGTTATCGAATCGACTTAAAGCCAGATCGTCACATTGGCCGCTCTTCTCTCTGAAACGGTTGTACTTATCGTCTGCAAAGCTATGTCGCGTGTTGCCGTAGGCGGAAACAGGAAAAGCACCATAGTAGAACACAGATGAAGCTTCTAAGTTGATGTAATAGCGAGTAAGAAGTAGTCCAATTCAAGTTTTAGGTATCGATTATTGACTTTTTAGCTGGCTTTGGTGCCTTGGACATGAGCTAGGACCTTAAGATTCTGCATGAAAGGAGGACTAGCAGCCGAGTTGCACGGGAGAATGTGAAAAGTGTTCATATGTAGTAAAAACCTGAGAAATCCGTCCGTTTTCGTCATTTGTTATCGAATCGACATAGAGCCAGATCGTCACATTGGCCGCTCTTCTCTCTGAAACGGTTGTACTTATCGATTGCAAAGCTATGTCGCGTGCTGCGGTATGCGGAGACACTAAAAGCACCATAGTAGAACACAGATGAAGCTTCTAAGTTGATGTAATAGCCAGTAAGAAGTAGTACAATTCAAGTTTTAGGTATCGGTTATTGACTTTTTAGCTAGCTTTGGTGCCTTGGACATGAGCTAGGACCTTATGATTCTGCATGAAAGGAGGACTAGCAGCCGCGTTGCACGGGAGAATGTGAAAAGTGTTCATATGTAGTAAAAACCTGAGAAATCCGTCCGTTTTCGTCATTTGTTATCGAATCTACTTAAAGCAAGATCGTCACATTGGCCGCTCTTCTCTGTGAAACGGTTGTACTTATCGTCTACAAAGCTATGTCACGTGCTGCGATATGCAGAGACACTAAAAGCACCATAGTAGAACACAGATGAAGCTTCTAAGTTGATGTAATAGCCAGTAAGAAGTAGTACAATTAAAGTCTTATGTATCGGTTATTGACTTTTTACCCTTCTTTGGTGCCTTGGTCACGATCTAGGAACTTAAGATTTTGCATGAAGGAGGACTAGCAGCCGAGTTGCACGGGAGAATGTGAAAAGTGTACATATATAGTAAAAACCTGAGAAATCCGTCCGTTTTCGTCATTTGTTATCGAATCGACTTAAAGCCAGATCGTCACATTGTCCGCTCTTCTCTCTGAAACGGTTGTACTTATCGTCTGCAAAGCTATGTCGCGTGCTGCGGTATGCTGAGACACTAAAAGCACCATAGTAGAACACAGATGAAGCTTCTAAGTTGATGTAATAGCCAGTAAGAAGTAGTACAATTAAAGTTTTAGGTATCGGTTAATGACATTTAC
This sequence comes from Schistocerca gregaria, assembly GCF_023897955.1. Lineage (NCBI taxonomy): Eukaryota > Metazoa > Arthropoda > Insecta > Orthoptera > Acrididae > Schistocerca > Schistocerca gregaria. Next base: position 1,537,383 of record NW_026061801.1, on the reverse strand, counting down.
CCTTCTTTGGTGCCTTGGACACAAGCTAGGAAATTAAGATTTTGCATGAAGGAGGACTATCAGCCGAGTTGCACGGGAGAATGTGAAAAGTGTTCATATGTAGTAAAAACCTGAGAAATCCGTCCGATTTCGTCATTTGTTATCGAATCGACTTAAAGCCAGATCGTCAGATTTTCCGCTCTTCTCTCCGAAACGGTTGTACTTATCGTCTGTAAAACTATGTCGCGTGCACCGGTATGCGGAGAAACTAAAAGCACCGTAGTAGAACACAGATGAAGCTTCTAAGTTGATGTAATAGCCAGTAAGAAGAAGTAAAATTCAAGTTTAAGGTATCGGTTATTGACTTTTTACACTTCTTTGGTGCCTTGGACACGAGCTAGGAACTTAAGATTTTGCATGATGGTGGACTAAAAGCCGAGTTGCACGGGAGAATGTGAAAAGTGTTCATATGTAGTAAAAACCTGAGAAATCCGTCCGTTTTCGACATTTGTTATCGAATCGACTTAAAGCCAGATCGACACATTGGCCGCTTTTCTCTCTGAAACGGTTGTACTTATCGTCTGCAAAGCTATGTCGCGTGCTGCGGTATGCTGAGACACTGAAAGCACTATGGTAGAACACAGATCAAGCTTCTAAGTTGATGTAATAGCCAGTAAGAAGAAATAAAATTCCAGTTTTATGTATCGGTTATTGACTTTTTACCCTTCTTTGGTGCCTTGGAAACGAGCTAGAAACTTAAGATTTTGCATGAAGGAGGACTAGCAGCCGAGTTGCACGAGAGAATGTGAAAAGTGTTCATACTTAGAAAATACCCGAGAAATCCGTCCTTTTTCGTCATTTGTTATCCAATCGACTTAAAGCCAGATCGTCAAATTAGCCGCTCTTCTCTCTGAAACGATTGTACTTATCGATTGCAAAGCTATGTCGCGTGCTGCGGTATGCGGAGACACTAAAAGCACCATAGTAGAACACAGATGAAGCTTCTAAGTTGATGTAATAGCCAGTAAGAAGTAGTACAATTCAAGTTTTAGGTATCGGTTATTGACTTTTTAGCTAGCTTTGGTGCCTTGGACATGAGCTAGGACCTTATGATTCTGCATGAAAGGAGGACTAGCAGCCGCGTTGCACGGGAGAATGTGAAAAGTGTTCATATGTAGTAAAAACCTGAGAAATCCGTCCGTTTTCGTCATTTGTTATCGAATCGACTTAAAGCCAGATCGTCACATTGGCCGCTCTTCTCTCTGAAACGGTTGTACTTATCGTCTGCAAAGCTATGTCGCGTGCTGCGGTATGCTGAGACACTAAAAGCACCATAGTAGAACACAGATCAAGCTTCTAAGTTGATGTAATAGCCAGTAAGAAGTAGTACAATTCAAGTTTTAGGTATTGAATATTGAATTTTTAGCTGGCTTTGGTGCCTTGGACATGAGCTAGGACCTTAATATTCTGCATGAAAGGAGGGCTAGCAGCCGAGTTGCACGGGAGAATGTGAAAAGTGTTCATTTGTAGGAAAAACCTGAGATATCCGTCCATTTTCGTCATTTGTTATCGAATCGACTTAAAGCCAGATCGTCACATTGGCCGCTCTTTTCTCTGAAAAAGTTGTACTTATCGTCTGCAAAGCTATGTCGCGTGCTGCGGTATGCGGACACACTAAAAGCACCATAGTAGAACCCAGATGAAGCTTCTAAGTTGATGTAATAGCCAGTAAGAAGTAGTACAATTAAAGGTTTAAGTATCAGTTAATGACTTTTTACCCTTCTTTGGTGCCTTGGACACGTTCTAGGAAATTAAGATTTTGCATGAAGGAGGACTATCAGCCGAGTTGCACGGGAGAATGTGAAAAGTGTTCATATGTAGTAAAAACCTGAGACATCCGTCCGTTTTCGTCATTTGTTATCGAATCGACTTAAAGCCAGATCGTCACATTGGCCGCTCTTCTCTCTGAAACGTTTGTACTTATCGTCTGCAAAGCTATGTCGCGTGCTGCGGTATGCGGAGGCACTAAAAGCACCATAGTAGAACACAGATGACGCTTCTACATTGATGTAATAGCCAGTAAGAAGTAGTACAATTCAAGTTTTAGGTATCGATTATTGACTTTTTAGCTGGCTTTGGTGCCTTGGACATGAGCTAGGACCTTAAGATTCTGCATGAAAGGAGGACTAGCAGCCGAGTTGCACGGGAGAATGTGAAAAGTGTTCATATGTAGTAAAAACCTGAGAACTCCGTCCGTTTTCGTCATTTGTTATCGAATCGACTTAAAGCCAGATCGTCACATTGGCCGCTCTTCTCTCTGAAACGGTTGTACTTATCGTCTACAAAGCTATGTCGCGTGCTGCGGTGTGCGGAGACACTAAAATCACCATAGTAGAACACAGATGAAGCATCTACGTTGATGTAATAGCCAGTAAGAAGTAGTCCAATTCAAGTTTTAGGTATCGATTATTGACTTTTTAGCTGGCTTTGGTGCCTTGGACATGATCTAGGACCTTAAGATTCTGCATGAAAGGAGGACTAGCAGCCGAGTTGCTCAGGAGAATGTGAAAAGTGTTCATATGTAAAAAAATACCTGAGAAATCCGTCCGTTTTCGTCATTTGTTATCGAATCGACTTAAAGCCAGATCGTCACATTGGTCGCTCTTCTCTCTGACACGGTTGTACTTATCGTCTACAAAGATATGTCGCGTGCTGCGGTATGCGGAGACACTAAAATCACCATAGTAGAACACAGATGAAGCTTCTAAGTTGATGTAATAGCCAGTAAGAAGTAGTACAATTCAAGTTTTAGGTATCGATTATTGACATTTTAGCTAGCTTTGGTGCCTTGGACATGAGCTAGGACCTTAAGATTCTGCATGAAAGGAGGACTAGCAGCCGAGTTGCACGGGAGAATGTGAAAAGTGTTCATATGCAGTAAAAACCTGAGGCATCCGTCCGTTTTCGTCATTTGTTATCGAATCGACTTAAAGCCAGATCGTCACATTGGCCGCTCTTCTCTCTGAAATGCTTGTACTTATCGTCTGCAAAGCTATGTCGCGTGCTGCGGTATGCGGACACACTAAAAGCACCATAGTAGAACACAGATGAAGCTTCTAAGTTGATGTAATAGCCAGTAAGAAGAAGTAAAATTCAAGTTTAAGGTATCGGTTATTGACTTTTTACACTTCTTTGGTGCCTTGGACACGAGCTAGGAACTTAAGATTTTGCATGAAGGAGGACTAAAAGCCGAGTTGCACGGGAGAATGTGAAAAGTGTTCATATGTAGTAAAAACCTGAGAAATCCGTCCGTTTTCGACATTTGTTATCGAATCGACTTAAAGCCAGATCGACACATTGGCCGCTTTTCTCTCTGAAACGGTTGTACTTATCGTCTGCAAAGCTATGTCGCGTGCTGCGGTATGCTGAGACACTGAAAGCACTATGGTAGAACACAGATCAAGCTTCTAAGTTATTGTAATAGCCAGTAAGAAGTAGTACAATACACGTATTAGGTATTGAATATTGACCTTTTAGCTGGCTTTTGTGCCTTGGACATGAGCTGGGACCTTAAGATTCTGCATGAAAGGAGGAGTAGCAGCCGAGTTGCACGGGAGAATGTGAAATGTGTTCATATTCAGTAAAAACCTGAGACATCCGTCCGTTTTCGTCATTTGTTATCGAATCGACTTAAAGCCAGATCGTCACATTGGCCGCTCTTCTCTCTGAAACGATTGTACTTATCGTCTGCAAAGCTATGTCGCGTGCTGCGGTATGCGGAAACACTAAAAGCACCATAGTAGAACACAGATGAAGCTTCTAAGTTGATGTAATAGCCAGTAAGAAGAAATAAAATTCCAGTTTTATGTATCGGTTATTGACTTTTTACCCTTCTTTGGTGCCTTGGACACGAGCTAGAAACTTAAGATTTTGCATGAAGGAGGACTAGCAGCCGAGTTGCACGAGAGAATGTGAAAAGTGTTCATATTTAGAAAATACCCGAGAAATCCGTCCTTTTTCGTCATTTGTTATCCAATCGACTTAAAGCCAGATCGTCAAATTAGCCGCTCTTCTCTCTGAAACGATTGTACTTATCGATTGCAAAGCTATGTCGCGTGCTGCGGTATGCGGAGACACTAAAAGCACCATAGTAGAACACAGATGAAGCTTCTAAGTTGATGTAATAGCCAGTAAGAAGTAGTACAATTCAAGTTTTAGGTATCGGTTATTGACTTTTTAGCTAGCTTTGGTGCCTTGGACATGAGCTAGGACCTTATGATTCTGCATGAAAGGAGGACTAGCAGCCGCGTTGCACGGGAGAATGTGAAAAGTGTTCATATGTAGTAAAAACCTGAGAAATCCGTCCGTTTTCGTAATTTGTTATCGAATCGACTTAAAGCCAGATCGTCACATTGGCCGCTCTTCTCTCTGAAACGGTTGTACTTATCGTCTGCAAAGCTATGTCGCGTGCTGCGGTATGCTGAGACACTAAAAGCACCATAGTAGAACACAGATCAAGCTTCTAAGTTGATGTAATAGCCAGTAAGAAGTAGTACAATTCAAGTTTTAGGTATTGAATATTGAATTTTTAGCTGGCTTTGGTGCCTTGGACATGAGCTAGGACCTTAATATTCTGCATGAAAGGAGGGCTAGCAGCCGAGTTGCACGGGAGAATGTGAAAAGTGTTCATTTGTAGGAAAAACCTGAGATATCCGTCCATTTTCGTCATTTGTTATCGAATCGACTTAAAGCCAGATCGTCACATTGGCCGCTCTTTTCTCTGATAAAGTTGTACTTATCGTCTGCAAAGCTATGTCGCGTGCTGCGGTATGCGGACACACTAAAAGCACCATAGTAGAACCCAGATGAAGCTTCTAAGTTGATGTAATAGCCAGTAAGAAGTAGTACAATTAAAGTTTTAAGTATCAGTTAATGACTTTTTACCCTTCTTTGGTGCCTTGGACACGTTCTAGGAAATTAAGATTTTGCATGAAGGAGGACTATCAGCCGAGTTGCACGGGAGAATGTGAAAAGTGTTCATATGTAGTAAAAACCTGAGACATCCGTCCGTTTTCGTCATTTGTTATCGAATCGACTTAAAGCCAGATCGTCACATTGGCCGCTCTTCTCTCTGAAACGTTTGTACTTATCGTCTGCAAAGCTATGTCGCGTGCTGCGGTATGCGGAGGCACTAAAAGCACCATAGTAGAACACAGATGACGCTTCTACATTGATGTAATAGCCAGTAAGAAGTAGTACAATTCAAGTTTTAGGTATCGATTATTGACTTTTTAGCTGGCTTTGGTGCCTTGGACATGAGCTAGGACCTTAAGATTCTGCATGAAAGGAGGACTAGCAGCCGAGTTGCACGGGAGAATGTGAAAAGTGTTCATATGTAGTAAAAACCTGAGAACTCCGTCCGTTTTCGTCATTTGTTATCGAATCGACTTAAAGCCAGATCGTCACATTGGCCGCTCTTCTCTCTGAAACGGTTGTACTTATCGTCTACAAAGCTATGTCGCGTGCTGCGGTGTGCGGAGACACTAAAATCACCATAGTAAAACACAGATGAAGCATCTAAGTTGATGTAATAGCCAGTAAGAAGTAGTCCAATTCAAGTTTTAGGTATCGATTATTGACTTTTTAGCTGGCTTTGGTGCCTTGGACATGAGCTAGGACCTTAAGATTCTGCATGAAAGGAGGACTAGCAGCCGAGTTGCTCAGGAGAATGTGAAAGGTGTTCATATGTAAAAAATACCTGAGAAATCCGTCCGTTTTCGTCATTTGTTATCGAATGGACTTAAAGCCAGGTCGTCACATTGGTCGCTCTTCTCTCTGACACGGTTGTACTTATCGTCTACAAAGATATGTTGCGTGCTGCGGTATGCGGAGACACTAAAATCACCATAGTAGAACACAGATGAAGCTTCTAAGTTGTTGTAATAGCCAGTAAGAAGTAGTACAATTCAAGTTTTATGTATCGATTATTGACATTTTAGCTAGCTTTGGTGCCATGGACATGAGCTAGGACCTTAAGATTCTACATGAAAGGAGGACTAGCAGCCGAGTTGCACGGGAGAATGTGAAAAGTGTTCATATGCAGTAAAAACCTGAGGCATCCGTCCGTTTTCGTCATTTGTTATCGAATCGACTTAAAGCCAGATCGTCACATTGGCCGCTCTTCTCTCTGAAACGTTTGTACTTATCGTCTGCAAAGCTATGTCGCATGCTGCGGTATGCTGAGACACTACAAGCAGCATAGTAGAACACATATGAAGCTTCTAAGTTGATGTAATAGCCAGTAAGAAGAAGTAAAATTCAAGTTTAATGTATCGGTTATTGACTTTTTACACTTCTTTGGTGCCTTGGACACGAGCTAGGAACTTAAGATTTTGCATAAAGGAGGACTAGCAGCCGAGTTGCACGGGAGAATGTGAAAAGTGTTCATAAGTAGTAAAAACCTGAGAAATCCGTCCGTTTTCGTCATATGTTTTCGAATCGACTTAAAGCCAGATCGTCACATTGGCCGCTCTTCTCTCTGAAACGTTTGTACTTATCGTCTGCAAAGCTATGTCGCATGCTGCGGTATGCTGAGACACTACAAGCAGCATAGTAGAACACATATGAAGCTTCTAAGTTGATGTAATAGCCAGTAAGAAGTAGTACAATTCAAGTTTTAGGTATTGATTATTGACTTTTTAGCTGGCTTTGGTGCCTTGGACATGAGCTAGGACCTTAAGATTTTGCATGAAAGGAGGACTAGCAGCCGAGTTGCACGGGAGAATGTGAAAAGTGTTCATATGTAGTAAAAACCTAAGAAATTCGTCCATTTTCGTCATTTGTTATCGAATCGACTTAAAGCCAGATCGTCACATTGGCCGCTCTTCTCTCTGAAACGGTTGTACTTATCGTCTGCAAAGCTATGTCGCATGCTGCGGTATGCGGAGACAATAAAAGCACCATAGCAGAACACAGATGAAGCTTCTAATTTGACGTAATAGCCAGGAAGAAGTAGTACAATTCAAGTTTTAGGTATCGACTATTGACTTTTTAGCTGGCTTTGGTGCCTTGGACATGAGCTAGGACCTTAACATTCTGCATGAAAGGAGGACTAGCAGCCGATTTGCATGGGAGAATGTGAAAAGTGTTCATATGTAGTAAAAACCTGAGAAATCCGTCCATTTTCGTCATTTGTTATCGAATCAACTTAAAGCTAGATCGTCACATTGGCTGCTCTTCTCTCTGAAACGGTTGTACTTATCGTCTGCAAAACATTGTCGCGTGCTGCGGTATGCGGAGAAACTAAAAGCACCGTAGTAGAACACAGATGAAGCTTCTAAGTTGATGTAATAGCCAGGAAGAAGTAGTACAATTCAAGTTTTAGGTATTGATTATTGACTTTTTAGCTGGCTTTGTTGCCTTGGACATGAGCTAGGACCTTAAGATTCTGCATGAAAGGAGGACTAGCAGCCGAGTTGCAAGGGAGAATGTGAAAAGTGTTCATATGTAGTAAAAACCTGAGAAATCGGTCTGTTTTCGTCATTTGTTATCTAATCGACTTAAAGCCAGATCGTCACATTGGCCGCTCTTCTCTCTGAAACGGTTGTACTTATCGTCTGCAAAGCTATGTCGCGTGCTGCGGTATGCGGAAACACTAAAATCACCATAGTAGAACACAGATGAAGCTTCTAAGTTGATGTAATAGCCAGTAAGAAGTAGTACAATTCAAGTTTTAGGTATCGACTATTGACTTTTTAGCTGGCTTTGGTGCCTTGGACATGAGCTAGGACCTTAACATTCTGCATGAAAGGAGGACTAGCAGCCGATTTGCATGGGAGAATGTGAAAAGTGTTCATATGTAGTAAAAACCCGAGAAATCCGTCCGTTTTCGTCATTTGTTATCGAATCGTCTTAAAGCCAGATCGTCACATTAGCCGCTCTTCACTCTGAAACGGTTGTACTTATCGATTGCAAAGCTATGTCGCGTGCTGCGGTATGCGGAGACACTAAAAGCACCATAGTAGAACACAGATGAAGCTTCTAAGTTGATGTAATAGCCAGTAAGAAGTAGTACAATTCAAGTTTTAGGTATCGATTATTGACATTTAGCTAGCTTTGGTGCCTTGGACATGAGCTAGGACCTTATGATTCTGCATGAAAGGAGGACTAGCAGCTGAGTTGCACGGGAGAATGTGAAAAGTGTTCATATGTAGTAAAAACCTGAGAAATCCGTCCGTTTTCGTCATTTGTTATCGAATCGACTTAAAGCCAGATCGTCACAATCGCCGCCCTTCTCTCTGACACGGTTGTACTTATCGTCTCCAAAACTATGTCGCGTGCTGCGGTATGCGGAGAAACTAAAAGCACCGTAGTAGAACACAGATGTAGCTTCTACGTTGACGTAATAGCCAGGAAGAAGTAGTACAATTCAAGTTTTAGGTATTGATTATTGACTTTTTAGCTGGCTTTGGTGCCTTGGACATGAGCTAGGACCTTAAGATTCTGCATGAATGGAGGACTAGCAGCCTAGTTGCAAGGGAGAATGTGAAAAGTGTTCATATGTAGTAAAACCTGAGAAATCGGTCCGTTTTCGTCATTTGTTATCGATTCGACTTAAAGCCAGATCGTCACATTGGCCGCTCTTCTCTCTGAAACGGTTGTACTTATCGTCTACAAAGCTATGTCGCGTGCTGCGATATGCGGAGACACTAAAAGCACCATAGTAGAACACAAATGATGCTCCTAAGTTGATGTAATAGCCAGTAAGAAGTAGTCCAATTCAAGATTTAGGTATCGATTATTGACTTTTTAGCTGGCTTTGGTGCCTTGGACATGAGCTAGGACCTTAAGATTCTGCATGAAAGGAGGACTAGCAGCCGAGTTGCTGGGGAGAATGTAAAAAGTGTTCATATGAAGTAAAAACCTGAGAAATCCGTCCGTTTTCGTCATTTGTTATCGAATCGACTTAAAGCCAGATCGTCACATTGGCCGCTCTTCTCTCTGAAACGGTTGTACTTATCGTCTGCAAAGCTATGTCGCGTGTTGCCGTAGGCGGAAACAGGAAAAGCACCATAGTAGAACACAGATGAAGCTTCTAAGTTGATGTAATATCGAGTAAGAAGTAGTCCAATTCAAGTTTTAGGTATCGATTATTGACTTTTTAGCTGGCTTTGGTGCCTTGGACATGAGCTAGGACCTTATGATTCTGCATGAAAGGAGGACTAGCAGCCGAGTTGCACGGGAGAATGTGAAAAGTGTTCATATGTAGTAAAAACCTGAGAAATCCGTACGTTTTCGTCATTTGTTATCGAATCGACTTAAAGCCAGATCGTCACATTGGCCGCTCTTCTCTCTGAAAAAGTTGTACTTATCGTCTGCAAAGCTATGTCGCGTGCTGCGGTATGCGGACACACTAAAAGCACCATAGTAGAAAACAGATGAAGCTTCTAAGTTGATGTAATAGCCAGTAAGAAGTAGTACAATTAAAGTTTTAGGTATCGGTTAATGACATTTACCCTTCGTTGTTGCCTTGGACACGAGCTAGGAAATTAAGATTTTGCATGAAGGAGGACTATCTGCCGAGTTGCACGGGAGAATGTGAAAAGTCTTCATATGTAGTAAAAACCTGAGAAATCCGTCCGTTTTCGTCATTTGTTATAGAATCGACTTAAAGCCAGATCGTCACATTGGCCGCTCTTCTCTCTGAAAAAGTTGTACTTATCGTCTGCAAAGCTATGTCGCGTGCTGCGGTATGCGGACACAATAAAAGCACCATAGTAGAACACAGATGAAGCTTCTAAGTTGATGTAATAGCCAGTAAGAAGTAGTACAATTAAAGTTTTAGGTATCGGTTAATGACTTTTAACCTTCTTTGGTGCCTTGGACACGAGCTAGGAAATTAAGATTTTGCATGAAGGAGGACTATCAGCCGAGTTGCACGGAAGAATGTGAAAAGTGTTCATGTGTAATAAAAACCTGAGAAATCCGTCCGTTTTCGTCATTTGTTATCGAATCGACTTAAAGCCAGATCGTCACATTGGCCGCTCTTCTCTCTGAAACGTTTGTACTTATCGTCTGCAAAGCTATGTCGCATGCTGCGGTATGCGGAGGCACTAAAAGCACCATAGTAGAACACAGATGACGCTTCTACATTGATGTAATAGCCAGTAAGAAGTAGTACAATTCAAGTTTTAGGTATCGTTTATTGACTTTTTAGCTGGCTTTGGTGCCTTGGACATGAGCTAGGACCTTAAGATTCTGCATGAAAGGAGGTCTAGCAGCCGAGTTGCACGGGAGAATGTGAAAAGTGTTCATATGTAGTAAAAACCTGAGAACTCCGTCCGTTTTCGTCATTTGTTATCGAATCGACTTAAAGCCAGATCGTCACATTGGCCGCTCTTCTCTCTGAAACGGTTGTACTTATCGTCTACAAAGCTATGTCGCGTGATGCGGTGTTCGGAGACACTAAAATCACCATAGTAGAACACAGATGAAGCATCTAAGTTGATGTAATAGCCAGTAAGAAGTAGTCCAATTCAAGTTTTAGGTATCGATTATTGACTTTTTAGCTGGCTTTGGTGCCTTGGACATGAGCTAGGACCTTAAGATTCTGAATGAAAGGAGGACTAGCAGCCGAGTTGCTCAGGAGAATGTGAAAAGTGTTCATATGTAAAAAAATACCTGAGAAATCCGTCCGTTTTCGTCATTTGTTATCGAATCGACTTAAAGCCAGATCGTCACATTGGTCGCTCTTCTCTCTGACACGGTTGTACTTATCGTCTACAAAGATATGTCGCGTGCTGCGGTATGCGGAGACACTAAAATCACCATAGTAGAACACAGATGAAGCTTCTAAGTTGTTGTAATAGCCAGTAAGAAGTAGTACAATTCAAGTTTTAGGTATCGATTATTGACATTTTAGCTAGCTTTGGTGCCTTGGACATGAGCTAGGACCTTAAGATTCTGCATGAAAGGAGGACTAGCAGCCGAGTTGCACGGGAGAATGTGAAAAGTGTTCATATGCAATAAAAACCTGAGGCATCCGTCCGTTTTCGTCATTTGTTATCGAATCGACTTAAAGCCAGATCGTCACATTGGCCGCTCTTCTCTCTGAAACGCTTGTACTTATCGTCTGCAAAGCTATGTCGCGTGCTGCGGTATGCGGACACACTAGAAGCACCATAGTAGAACACAGATGAAGCTTCTAAGTTGATGTAATAGCCAGTAAGAAGATGTAAAATTCAAGTTTAAGGTATCGGTTATTGACTTTTTACACTTCTTTGGTGCCTTGGACACGAGCAAGGAACTTAAGATTTTGCATGAAGGAGGACTAGCAGCCGAGTTGCACGGGAGAATGTGAAAAGTGTTCATATGTAGTAAAAACCTGAGAAATCCGTCCGTTTTCGACATTTGTTATCGAATCGACTTAAAGCCAGATCGACACATTGGCCGCTTTTCTCTCTGAAACGGTTGTACTTATCGTCTGCAAAGCTATGTCGCGTGCTGCGGTATGCTGAGACACTGAAAGCACTATAGTAGAACACAGATCAAGCTTCTAAGTTAATGTAATAGCCAGTAAGAAGTAGTACAATACACGTATTAGGTATTGAATATTGACCTTTTAGCTGGCTTTTGTGCCTTCGACATGAGCTGGGACCTTAAGATTCTGCATGAAAGGAGGACTAGCAGCCGAGTTGCACGGGAGAATGTGAAAAGTGTTCATATTCAGTAAAAACCTGAGACATCCGTCCGTTTTCGTCATTTGTTATCGAATCGACTTAAAGCCAGATCGTCACATTGGCCGCTCTTCTCTCTGAAACGATTGTACTTATCGTCTGCAAAGCTATGTCGCGTGCTGCGGTATGCGGAAACACTAAAAGCACCATAGTAGAACACAGATGAAGCTTCTAAGTTGATGTAATAGCCAGTAAGAAGAAATAAAATTCAAGTTTTATGTATCGGTTATTGACTTTTTACCCTTCTTTGGTGCCTTGGACACGAGCTAGAAACTTATGATTTTGCATGAAGGAGGACTAGCAGCCGAGTTGCACGGGAGAATGTGAAAAGTGTTCATATGTAGTAAAAACCCGAGAAATTCGTCCGTTTTCGTCATTTGTTATCGAATCGACTTAAAGCCAGATCGTCAAATTAGCCGCTCTTCTCTCTGAAACGGTTGTACTTATCGTCTGCAAAGCTATGTCTCGTGCTGCGGTATGCGGAGGCACTAAAAGCATCATAGTAGAACACAGATGAAGCTTCTAAGTTGATGTAATAGCCAGTAAGAAGTAGTACAATTCAAGTTTTAGGTATCGATTATTGACTTTTTAGCTAGCTTTGGTGCCTTGGACATGAGCTAGGACCTTAAGATTCTGCATGAAAGGAGGACTAGCAGCCGAGTTGCACGGGAGAATGTGAAAAGTGTACATATGTAGTAAAAACCTAAGAAATTCGTCCGTTTTCGTCATTTGTTATCGAATCGACTTAAAGGCAGATCGTCACATTGGCCGCTCTTCTCTCTGAAACGGTTGTACTTATCGTCTGCAAAGCTATGTCGCATGCTGCGGTATGCGGAGACAATAAAAGCACCATAGTAGAACACAGATGAAGCTTCTAATTTGACGTAATAGCCAGGAAGAAGTAGTACAATTCAAGTTTTAGGTATCGACTATTGACTTTTTAGCTGGCTTTGGTGCCTTGGACATGAGCTAGGACCTTAAAATTCTGCATGAAAGGAGGACTAGCAGCCGATTTGCATGGGAGAATGTGAAAAGTGTTCATATGTAGTAAAAACCCGAGAAATCCGTCCGTTTTCGTCATTTGTTATCGAATCGTCTTAAAGCCAGATCGTCACATTAGCCGCTCTTCACTCTCAAACGGTTGTACTTATCGATTGCAAAGCTATGTCGCGTGCTGCAGTATGCGGAGACACTAAAAGCACCATAGTAGAACACAGATGAAGCTTCTAAGTTGATGTAATAGCCAGTAAGAAGTAGTACAATTCAAGTTTTAGGTATCGATTATTGACATTTAGATAGCTTTGGTGCCTTGGACATGAGCTAGGACCTTATGATTCTGCATGAAAGGAGGACTAGCAGCTGAGTTGCACGGGAGAATGTGAAAAGTGTTCATATGTAGTAAAAACCTGAGAAATCCGTCCGTTTTCGTCATTTGTTATCGAATCGACTTAAAGACAGATCGTCACAATCGCCGCTCTTCTCTCTGAAACGGTTGTACTTATCGTCTGCAAAACTATGTCGCGTGCTGCGGTATGCGGAGAAACTAAAAGCACCGTAGTAGAACACAGCTGTAGCTTCTACGTTGACGTAATAGCCAGGAAGAAGTAGTACAATTCAAGTTTTAGGTATTGATTATTGACTTTTTAGCTGGCTTTGGTGCCTTGGACATGAGCTAGGACCTTAAGATTCTGCATGAATGGAGGACTAGCAGCCTAGTTGCAAGGGAGAATGTGAAAAGTGTTCATATGTAGTAAAAACCTGAGAAATCGGTCCGTTTTCGTCATTTGTTATCGAATCGACTTAAAGCCAGATCGTCACATTGGCCGCTCTTCTCTCTGAAACGGTTGTACTTATCGTCTACAAAGCTATGTCGCGTGCTGCGATATGCGGAGACACTAAAAGCACCATAGTAGAACACAAATGATGCTCCTAAGTTGATGTAATAGCCAGTAAGAAGTAGTCCAATTCAAGATTTAGGTATCGATTATTGACTTTTTAGCTGGCTTTGGTGCCTTGGACATGAGCTAGGACCTTATGATTCTGCAGGAAACGAGGACTAGCGGCCGCGTTGCACGGGAGTATGTGAAAAGTGTTCATATGTAGTAAAAAGCTGAGAAATCCGTCCATTTTCGTCATTTGTTATCGAATCAACTTAAAGCTAGATCGTCACATTGGCCGCTCTTCTCTCTGAAACGGTTGTACTTATCGTCTGCAAAACTATGTCGCGTGCTGCGGTATGCGGAGAAACTAAAAGCACCGTAGTAGAACACAGATGAAGCTTCTAAGTTGATGTAATAGCCAGGAAGAAGTAGTACAATTCAAGTTTTAGGTATTGATTATTGACTTTTTAGCTGGCTTTGTTGCCTTGGACATGAGCTAGGACCTTAAGATTCTGCATGAAAGGAGGACTAGCTGCCGAGTTGCAAGGGAGAATGTGAAAAGTGTTCATATGTAGTAAAAACCTGAGAAATCGGTCTGTTTTCGTCATTTGTTATCTAATCGACTTAAAGCCAGATCGTCACATTGGCCGCTCTTCTCTCTGAAACGCTTGTACTTATCGTCTGCAAAGCTATGTCGCGTGCTGCGGTATGCGGAAACACTAAAATCACCATAGTAGAACACAGATGAAGCTTCTAAGTTGATGTAATAGCCAGTAAGAAGTAGTACAATTCAAGTTTTAGGTATCGATTATTGACTTTTTAGCTGGCTTTGGTGCCTTGGACATGAGCTAGGACCTTAAGATTCTGCATGAAAGGAGGACTAGCAGCCGAGTTGCAGGGGAGAATGTACAAAGTGTTCATATGAAGTAAAAACCTGAGAAATCCGTCCGTTTTCGTCATTTGTTATCGAATCGACTTAAAGCCAGATCGTCACATTGGCCGCTCTTCTCTATGAAACGGTTGTACTTATCGTCTGCAAAGCTATGTCGCGTGTTGCCGTAGGCGGAAACAGGAAAAGCACCATAGTAGAACACAGATGAAGCTTCTAAGTTGATGTAATAGCGAGTAAGAAGTAGTCCAATTCAAGTTTTAGGTATCGATTATTGACTTTTTAGCTGGCTTTGGTGCCTTGGACATGAGCTAGGACCTTAAGATTCTGCATGAAAGGAGGACTAGCAGCCGAGTTGCACGGGAGAATGTGAAAGGTGTTCATATGTAGTAAAAACCTGAGAAATCCGTACGTTTTCGTCATTTGTTATCGAATCGACTTAAAGCCAGATCGTCACATTGGCCGCTCTTCTCTCTGAAAAAGTTGTACTTATCGTCTGCAAAGCTATGTCGCGTGCTGCGGTATGCGGACACAATAAAAGCACCATAGTAGAACACAGATGAAGCTTCTACGTTGATGTAATAGCCAGTAAGAAGTAGTACAATTAAAGTTTTAGGTATCGGTTAATGACTTTTACCTTTCTTTGGTGCCTTGGACACGAGCTAGGAAATTAAGATTTTGCATGAAGGAGGACTATCAGCCGAGTTGCACGGAAGAATGTGAAAAGTGTTCATGTGTAATAAAAACCTGAGAAATCCGTCCGTTTTCGTCATTTGTTATCGAATCGACTTAAAGCCAGATCGTCACATTGGCCGCTCATCTCTCTGAAACGGTTGTACTTATCGTCTACAAAGCTATGTCGCGTGCTGCGGTATGCGGAGACACTAAAATCACCATAGTAGAACACAGATGGAGATTCTAAGTTGATGTAATAGCCAGTAAGAAGTAGTACAATTCAAGTTTTAGGTATCGATTATTGACTTTTAACTAGCTTTGGTGCCTTGGACATGAGCTAGGACCTTAAGATTCTGCATGAAAGGAGGACTAGCAGCCGAGGAGCACGGGAGAATGTGAAAAGTGTTCATATGTAGTAAAAACCTGAGAAATCCGTCCGTTTTCGTTATTTGTTATGGAATCGACTTAAAGCCAGATCGTCACATTGGCCGCTCTTCTCTCTGAAACGCTTGTACTTATCGTCTGCAAAGCTATGTCGCATGCTGCGGTATGCTGAGACACTAAAATCACCATAGTAGAACACAGATGAAGCTTCTATGTTGATGTAATAGCCAGTAAGAAGTAGTACAATTCAAGTTTTAGGTATCGATTATTGACTTTTTAGCTGGCTTTGGTGCCTTGGACATGAGCTAGGACCTTAAGATTCTGCATGAAAGGAGGACTAGCAGCCGAGTTGCAGGGGAGAATGAAAAAAGTGTTCATATGAAGTAAAGACCTGAGTAATCCGTCCGTTTTCGTCATTTGTTATCGAATCGACTTAAAGCCAGATCGTCACATTGGTCGCTCTGCTCTCAGAAACGGTTGTACTTATCGTCTGCAAAGCTATGTCGCGTGTTGCCGTAGGCGGAAACAGAAAAGCACCATAGTAGAACACAGATGAAGCTTCTAAGTTGATGTAATAGCCAGTAAGAAGTAGACCAATTAGAGATTTAGGTATCGATTATTGACTTTTTAGCTGGCTTTGGTGCCTTGGACATGAGCTAGGACTTTAAGATTCTGCATAAAAGGAGGACTAGCAGCCCAGTTGCACGGGAGAATGTGAAAAGTGTTCATATGTATTAAAAACCTGAGACATCCGTCCGTTTTCGTCATTTGTTATCGAATCGACTTAAAGCCAGATCGTCACATTGGCCGCTCTTCTCTCTGAAACGGTTGTACTTATCGTCTGCAAAGCTATGTCGCGTGCTGCGGTATGCGGAGACACTAAAAGCACCATAGTAGAACACAGATGAAGCTTCTAAGTTGATGTAATAGCCAGTAAGAAGTAGTACAATTCAAGTTTTAGGTATCGATTATTGACTTTTTAGCTGGCTTTGGTGCCTTGGACATGAGCTAGTACCTTAAGATTCTGCATGAAAGGAGGACTAGCAGCCGAGTTGCACGGGAGAATGTGAAAAGTGTTCATATGTAGTAAAAACCTTAGAAATCCATCCGTTATCGTCATTTGTTATCGAATCGACTTAAAGCCAGATCGTCACATTGGCCGCTCTTCTCTCTGAAACGCTTGTACTTATCGTCTGCAAAGCTATGTCGCATGCTGCGGTATGCTGATGCACTACAAGCAGCATAGTAAAACACAGATGAAGCTTCTAAGTTGATGTAATAGCCAGTAAGAAGTAGTACAATTCAAGTTATAGGTATCGATTATTGACTGTTTAGCTGGCTTTGGTGCCTTGGACATGAGCTAGGACCTTAAGATTCTGCATGAAAGGAGGACTAGCAGCCGAGTTGCAGGGGAGAATGTAAAAAGTGTTCATATGAAGTAAAAACCTGAGAAATCGGTCCGTTTTCGTCATTTGTTATCGAATCGACTTAAAGCCAGATCGTCACATTGGCCGCTCTGCTCTCGGAAACGGTTGTACTTATCGTCTGCAAAGCTATGTCGCGTGTTGCCGTAGGCGGAAAAAGGAAAAGCACCATAGTAGAACACAGATGAGCTTCTAAGTTGATGTAATAGCGAGTAAGAAGTAGTCCAATTCACGTTTTAGGTATCGATTATTGACTTTCTAGCTGGCTTTGTTGCCTTGGACATGAGCTAGGACCATAAGATTCTGCATGAAAGGAGGACTAGCAGCAGAGTAGCACGGGAGAATGTGAAAAGTGTTCATATGTAGTAAAAACCTGAGAAATTCGTCCGTTTTCGTCATTTGTTATCGAATCGACTTAAAGCCAGATCGTCACATTGGCCGCTCTTCTCTCTGAAACGGTTGTACTTATCGTCTACAAAGCTATGTCGCGTGCTGCGGTATGCTTAGACACTAAAATCACCATAGTAGAACACAGATGGAGCTACTAAGTTGATGTAATAGCCAGTAAGAAGTAGTACAATTCAAGTTTTAGGTATCGATTATTGACTTTTTAGCTAGCTTTGGTGCCTTGGACATGAGCTAGGACCTTAAGATTCTGCATGAAAGGAGGACTAGCAGCCGAGTAGCACGGGAGAATGTGAAAAGTGTTCATATGTATTAAAAACCTGAGACGTCCGTCCGTTTTCGTCATTTGTGATCGAATCGACTTAAAGCCAGATCGTCACATTGGGCGCTCTTCTCTCTGAAACGGCTGTACTTATCGTCTGCAAAGCTATATCGCGTGCTGCGGTATGCGGAGACACTAAAAGCACCATAGTAGAACACAGATGGAGCTTCTAAGTTGATGTAATAGCCAGTAAGAAGTAGTACAATTCAAGTTTTAGGTATCGATTATTGACTTTTTAGCTGGCTTTGGTGCCTTGGACATGAGCTAGTACCTTAAAATTCTGCATGAAAGGAGGACTAGCATCCGAGTTGCACGGGAGAATGTGAAAAGTGTTCATATGTAGTAAAAACCCGAGAAATCCATCCGTTTTCGTCATTTGTTATCGAATGGACTTAAAGCCAGATCGTCACATTGGCCGCTCTTCTCTCTGAAACGTTTGTACTTATCGTCTGCAAAGCTATGTCGCGTGCTGCGGTATGTGGAGACACTAAAATTACCATAGTAGAACACAGATGAAGCATCTAAGTTGATGTAATAGCCAGTAAGAAGTAATCCAATTCAAGTTTTGGGTATCGATTATTGACTTTTTAGCTAGCTTTGGTGCCTTGAACATGAGCTAGGACCTTAAGATTCAGCATGAAAGGAGGACTAGCAGCCGAGTAGCACGGGAGAATGTGAAAAGTGTTCATATGTAGTAAAAACCTGAGAAATTCGTCCGTTTTCGTCATTTGTTATCGAATCGACTTAAAGCCAGATCGTCACCTTGGCCGCTCTGCTCTCGGAAACGGTTGTACTTATCGTCTGCAAAGCTATGTCGCGTGTTGCCGTAGGTGGAAACAGGAAAATCACCATAGTAGAACACAGATGAAGCTTCTAAGTTGATGTAATAGCCAGGAAGAAGTAGTAGAATTCAAGTTTTAGGTATCGATTATTGACTTTTTAGCTGGCTTTGGTACCTTGGACATGAGCTAGGACCTTAACATTCTGCATGAAAGGACAACTACCAGCCGAGTTGCACGGGAGAATGTGAAAAGTGTTCATATGTAGTAAAAACCTTAGAAATCCGTCCGTTTTCGTCATTTGTTATCGAATCGACTTAAAGCCAGATCGTCACGTTGGCCGCTCTTCTCTCTGAAACGGTTGTACTTATCGTCTGCAAAGCTATGTCGCGTGCTGCGGTATGCGGAGACACTAAAAGCACCATAGTAGAACACAGATGAAGCTTCTAAGTTGATGTAATAGCCAGTAAGAAGTAGTACAATTCAAGTTTTAGGTATCGATTATTGACTTTTTAGCTGGCTTTGGTGCCTTGGACATGAGCTAGGACCTTAAGATTCTGCATGAAAGGAGGACTAGCAGCCGAGTTGCAGGGGAGAATGAAAAAAGTGTTCATATGAAGTAAAGACCTGAGTAATCCGTCCGTTTTCGTCATTTGTTATCGAATCGACTTAAAGCCAGATCGTCACATTGGTCGCTCTGCTCTCAGAAACGGTTGTACTTATCGTCTGCAAAGCTATGTCGCGTGTTGCCGTAGGCGGAAACAGAAAAGCACCATAGTAGAACACAGATGAAGCTTCTAAGTTGATGTAATAGCCAGTAAGAAGTAGACCAATTAGAGATTTAGGTATCGATTATTGACTTTTTAGCTGGCTTTGGTGCCTTGGACATGAGCTAGGAAATTAAGATTTTGCATGAAGGAGGACTATCAGCCGAGTTGCACAGGAGAATGTGAAAAGTGTTCATATGTAGTAAAACCCTGAGAAATCCGTCCGTTTTCGTCATTTGTTATCGAATCGACTTAAAGCCAGATCGTCACATTGGCCCCTCTTCTCTCTGAAACGGTTGTACTTATCGTCTACAAAGCAATGTCGCGTGCTGCGGTATGCGGAGACACTAAAAGCACCATAGTAGAACACAGATGAAGCTTCTAAGTTGATGTAATAACCAGTAAGAAGTAGTAGAATTCAAGTTTTAGGTATCGATTGTTGACTTTTTAGCTAGCTTTAATGCCTTGGACATGAGCTAGGACCTTAAGATTCTGCATGAAAGGAGGACTAGCAGCCGAGTAGCACGGGAGAATGTGAAGAGTGTTCATATGTAGTAAAAACCTGAGAAATTCGTCCGTTTTCGTCATTTGTTATCGAATCGACTTAAAGCCAGATTGTCACATTGGCCGCTCTTCTCTCTGAAACGCTTGTACTTATCGTCTTCAAAGCTATGTCGCATGCTGCGGTATGCTGAGACACTACAAGCAGCATAGTAGAACACAGATGAGGCTTCTAAGTTGATGTAATAGCCAGTAAAAAGTAGTACAATTCAAGTTTTAGGTATCGATTATTGACTTTTTAGCTAGCTTTGGTCACTTGGACATGAGCTAGGACCTTAAGATTCTGCATGAAAGGAGGACTAGCAGCCGAGTTGCACGGGAGAATGTGAAAAGTGTTCATATGTAGTAAAAACCTTAGAAATCCATCCGTTTTCGTCATTTGTTATCGAACGGACTTAAAGCCAGATCGTCACATTGGCCGCTCTTCTCTCTGAAACGTTTGTACTTATCGTCTGCAAAGCTATGTCGCGTGCTGCGGTATGTGGAGACACTAAAATTACCATAGTAGAACACAGATGAAGCATCTAAGTTGATGTAATAGCCAGTAAGAAGTAATCCAATTCAAGTTTTAGGTATCGATTATTGACTTTTTAGCTGGCTTTGGTGCCTTCGACATGAGCTAGGACCTTAAGATTCTGCATGTAAGGAGGCCTAGCAGCCGAGTTGCACGGGAGAATGTGAAAAGTGTTCATATGTAAAAAAATACCTGAGAAATCCATCCGTTTTCCTCATTTGTTATCGAATCGACTTAAAGCCACATCGTCTTATTGGCCGCTCTTCTCTCTGAAACGCTTGTACTTATCGTCTGCAAAGCTATGTCGCATGCTGCGGTATGCTGAGACACTACAGGCAGCATAGTAGAACACAGATGAAGCTTCTAAGTTGATGTAATAGCCAGTAAGAATTAGTACAATTCAAGTTTTAGGTATCGATTATTGACTTTTTAGCTGGCTTTGGTGCCTTGGACATGAGCTAGGACTTTAAGATTCTGCATAAAAGGAGGACTAGCAGCCCAGTTGCACGGGAGAATGTGAAAAGTGTTCATATGTATTAAAAACCTGAGACATCCGTCCGTTTTCGTCATTTGTGATCGAATCGACTTAAAGCCAGATCGTCACATTGGCCGCTCTTCTCTCTGAAACGGCTGTACTTATCGTCTGCAAAGCTATGTCGCGTGCTGCGGTATGCGGAGACACTAAAAGCACCATAGTAGAACACAGATGGAGCTTGTAAGTTGATGTAATAGCCAGTAAGAAGTAGTACAATTCAAGTTTTAGGTATCGATTATTGACTTTTTAGCTGGCTTTGGTGCCTTGGACATGAGCTAGTACCTTAAAATTCTGCATGAAAGGAGGACTAGCTTCCGAGTTGCACGGGAGAATGTCAAAAGTGTTCATATGTATTAAAAACCTGAGACATCCGTCCGTTTTCGTCATTTGTGATCGAATCGACTTAAAGCCAGATCGTCACATTGGCCGCTCTTCTCTCTGAAACGGCTGTACTTATCGTCTGCAAAGCTATGTCGCGTGCTGCGGTATGTGGAGACACTAAAATTACCATAGTAGAACACAGATGAAGCATCTAAGTTGATGTAATAGCCAGTAAGAAGTAATCCAATTCAAGTTTTAGGTATCGATTATTGACTTTTTAGCTGGCTTTGGTGCCTTCGACATGAGCTAGGACCTTAAGATTCTGCATGTAAGGAGGTCTAGCAGTCGAGTTGCACGGGAGAATGTGAAAAGTGTTCATATGTAAAAAAATACCTGAGAAATCCGTCCGTTTTCGTCAGTTTGTTATCGAATCGACTTAAAGCCAGATCGTCACATTGGTCGCTCTTCTCTCTGAAACGGTTGTACTTATCGTCTGCAAAGCTATGTCGCATGCTGCGGTATGCTGAGACACTACAAGCAGCATAGTAGAACACAGATGAAGCTTCTAAGTTGATGTAATAGCCAGTAAGAAGTAGTACAATTCAAGTTTTAGGTATCGATTATTGACTTTTTAGCTAGCTTTGGTGCCTTGGACATGAGCTAGGACCTTAAGATTCAGCATGAAAGGAGGACTAGCAGCCGAGTAGCACGGGAGAATGTGAAAAGTGTTCATATGTAGTAAAAACCTGAGAAATTCGTCCGTTTTCGTCATTTGTTATCGAATCGACTTAAAGCCAGATCGTCACCTTGGCCGCTCTGCTCTCGGATACGGTTGTACTTATCGTCTGCAAAGCTATGTCGCGTGTTGCCGTAGGCGGAAACAGGAAAAGCACCATAGTAGAACACAGATGAAGCTTCTAAGTTGATGTAATAGCCAGGAAGAAGTAGTAGAATTCAAGTTTTAGGTATCGATTATTGACTTTTTAGCTGGCTTTGGTGCCTTGGACATGAGCTAGGACCTTAACATTCTGCATGAAAGGACAACTACCAGCCGAGTTGCACGGGAGAATGTGAAAAGTGTTCATATGTAGTAAAAACCTTAGAAATCCGTCCGTTTTCGTCATTTGTTATCGAATCGACTTAAAGCCAGATCGTCACGTTGGCCGCTCTTCTCTCTGAAACGGTTGTACTTATCGTCTGCAAAGCTATGTCGCGTGCTGCGGTATGCGGAGACACTAAAAGCACCATAGTAGAACACAGATGAAGCTTCTAAGTTGATGTAATAGCCAGTAAGAAGTAGTAGAATTCAAGTTTTAGGTATCCATTATTGACTTTTTAGCTGGCTTTGGTACCTTGGACATGAGCTAAGACCTTAAGATTCTGCATGAAAGGAGGACTAGCAGCCGAGTTGCACGGGAGAATGTGAAAAGTGTTCATATGTAGTAAAAACCTGAGAAATCCGTACGTTTTCGTCATTTGTTATCGAATCGACTTAAAGCCAGATCGTCACATTGGCCGCTCTTCTCTCTGAAAAAGTTGTACTTATCGTCTGCAAAGCTATGTCGCGTGCTGCGGTATGCGGACACACTAAAAGCACCATAGTAGAAAACAGATGAAGCTTCTAAGTTGATGTAATAGCCAGTAAGAAGTAGTACAATTAAAGTTTTAGGTATCGGTTAATGACATTTACCCTTCTTTGGTGCCTTGGACACGAGCTAGGAAATTAAGATTTTGCATGAAGGAGGACTAACAGCCGACTTGCACGGGAGAATGTGAAAAGTGTTCATATGTAGTAAAAACCTGAGAAATCCGTCCGTTTTCGTCATTTGTTATCGAATCGACTTAAAGCCAGATCGTCACATTGGCCTCTCTTCTCTCTGAAACGGTTGTACTTATCGTCTACAAAGCAATGTCGCATGCTGCGGTATGCGGAGACACTAAAAGCACCATAGTAGAACACAGATGAAGCATCTAAGTTGATGTAATAGCCAGTAAGAAGTAATCCAATTCTAGTTTTAGGTATCGATTATTGACTTTTTAGCTGGCTTTGGTGCCTTCGACATGAGCTAGGACCTTAAGATTCTGCATGTAAGGAGGTCTAGCAGCCGAGTTGCACGGGAGAATGTGAAAAGTGTTCATATGTAAAAAAATACCTGAGAAATCCGTCCGTTTTCGTCAGTTTGTTATCGAATCGACTTAAAGCCAGATCGTCACATTGGTCGCTCTTCTCTCTGAAACGATTGTACTTATCGTCTGCAAAGCTATGTCGCATGCTGCGGTATGCTGAGACACTACAAGCAGCATAGTAGAACACAGATGAAGCTTCTAAGTTGATGTAATAGCCAGTAAGAAGTAGTACAATTCAAGTTTTAGGTATCGATTATTGACTTTTTAGCTAGCTTTGGTGCCTTGGACATGAGCTAGGACCTTAAGATTCAGCATGAAAGGAGGACTAGCAGCCGAGTAGCACGGGAGAATGTGAAAAGTGTTCATATGTAGTAAAAACCTGAGAAATTCGTCCGTTTTCGTCATTTGTTATCGAATCGACTTAAAGCCAGATCGTCACCTTGGCCGCTCTGCTCTCGGAAACGGTTGTACTTATCGTCTGCAAAGCTATGTCGCGTGTTGCCGTAGGCGGAAACAGGAAAAGCACCATAGTAGAACACAGATGAAGCTTCTAAGTTGATGTAATAGCCAGGAAGAAGTAGTAGAATTCAAGTTTTAGGTATCGATTATTGACTTTTTAGCTGGCTTTGGTGCCTTGGACATGAGCTAGGACCTTAACATTCTGCATGAAAGGACAACTACCAGCCGAGTTGCACGGGAGAATGTGAAAAGTGTTCATATGTAGTAAAAACCTTAGAAATCCGTCCGTTTTCGTCATTTGTTATCGAATCGACTTAAAGCCAGATCGTCACGTTGGCCGCTCTTCTCTCTGAAACGGTTGTACTTATCGTCTGCAAAGCTATGTCGCGTGCTGCGGTATGCGGAGACACTAAAAGCACCATAGTAGAACACAGATGAAGCTTCTAAGTTGATGTAATAGCCAGTAAGAAGTAGTAGAATTCAAGTTTTAGGTATCCGTTATTGACTTTTTAGCTGGCTTTGGTACCTTGGACATGAGCTAAGACCTTAAGATTCTGCATGAAAGGAGGACTAGCAGCCGAGTTGCACGGGAGAATGTGAAAAGTGTTCATATGTAGTAAAAACCTGAGAAATCCGTACGTTTTCGTCATTTGTTATCGAATCGACTTAAAGCCAGATCGTCACATTGGCCGCTCTTCTCTCTGAAAAAGTTGTACTTATCGTCTGCAAAGCTATGTCGCGTGCTGCGGTATGCGGACACACTAAAAGCACCATAGTAGAAAACAGATGAAGCTTCTAAGTTGATGTAATAGCCAGTAAGAAGTAGTACAATTAAAGTTTTAGGTATCGGTTAATGACATTTACCCTTCTTTGGTGCCTTGGACACGAGCTAGGAAATTAAGATTTTGCATGAAGGAGGACTATCAGCCGAGTTGCACGGGAGAATGTGAAAAGTGTTCATATGTAGTAAAAACCTGGGAAATCCGTCCGTTTTCGTCATTTGTTATCGAATCGACTTAAAGCCAGATCGTCACATTGGCCTCTCTTCTCTCTGAAACGGTTGTACTTATCGTCTACAAAGCATTGTCGCGTGCTGCGGTATGCGGAGACACTAAAAGCACCGTAGTAGAACACAGATGAAGCTTCTAAGTTGATGTAATAGCCAGTAAGAAGTAGTAGAATTCAAGTTTTAGGTATTGATTGTTGACTTTTTAGCTAGCTTTGATGCCTTGGACATGAGCTAGGACCTTAAGATTCTGCATGAAAGGAGGACTAGCAGCCGAGTAGCACGGGAGAATGTGAAAAGTGTTCATATGTAGTAAAAACCTGAGATATTCGTCCGTTTTCGTCATTTTTTATCGAATCGACTTAAAGCCAGATCGTCACATTGGCCGCTCTTCTCTCTCAACCGCTTGTACTTATCGTCTGCAAAGCTATGTCGCATGCTGCGGTATGCTGAGACACTACAAGCAGCATAGTAGAACACAGATGAGGCTTCTAAGTTGATGTAATAGCCAGTAAGAAGTAGTACAATTCAAGTTTTAGGTATCGATTATTGACTTTTTAGCTAGCTTTGGTGCCTTGGACATGCGCTAGGACCTTAAGATTCTGCATGAAAGGAGGACTAGCAGCCGAGTTGCACGGGAGAATGTGAAACGTTTTCATATGTAGTAAAAACCTAAGAAATTCGTCCGTTTTCGTCATTTGTTGTCGAATCGACTTAAAGCCAGATCGTCACATTGGCCGCTCTTCTCTCTGAAACGGTTGTACTTATTGTCTGCAAAGCTATGTCGCGTGCTGCGGTATGCGGAGACACTAAAAGCACCATAGTAGAACACAGATGAAGCTTCTAAGTTGACGTAATAGCCAGGAAGATGTAGTACAATTCAAGTTTTAGGTATCGATTAATGACTTTTTAGCTGGCTTTGGTGCCTTGGACAAAAGCTAGGACCTTAACATTCTGTATGAAAGGAATACTAGCAGCCGATTTGCATGGGAGAATGTGAAAAGTGTTAATATGTAGTAAAAACCCGAGAAATCCGTCCGTTTTCGTCATTTGTTATCGAATCGACTTAAAGCCAGATCGTCAAATTTGCCGCTCTTCTCTCTGAAACGATTGTACTTATCGATTGCAAAGCTATGTCGCGTGCTGCGGTATGCGGAAACACTAAAATCACCATAGTAGAACACAGATGAAGCTTCTAAGTTGATGTAATAGCCAGTAAGAAGTAGTACAATTCAAGTTTTAGGTATCGATTATTGACTTTTTAGCTGGCTTTGGTGCCTTGGACATGAGCTAGGACCTTAAGATTCTGCATGAAAGGAGGACTAGCAGCCGAGTTGCAGGGGAGAATGTAAAAAGTGTTCATATGAAGTAAAAACCTGAGAAATCCGTCCGTTTTCGTCATTTGTTATCGAATCGACTTAAAGCCAGATCGTCACATTGGCCGCTCTTCTCTCTGAAACGGTTGTACTTATCGTCTGCAAAGCTATGTCGCGTGTTGCCGTAGGCGGAAACAGGAAAAGCACCATAGTAGAACACAGATGAAGCTTCTAAGTTGATGTAATAGCGAGTAAGAAGTAGTCCAATTCAAGTTTTAGGTATCGATTATTGACTTTTTAGCTGGCTTTGGTGCCTTGGACATGAGCTAGGACCTTAAGATTCTGCATGAAAGGAGGACTAGCAGCCGAGTTGCACGGGAGAATGTGAAAGGTTTTCATATGTAGTAAAAACCTGAGAAATCCGTACGTTTTCGTCATTTGTTATCGAATCGACTTAAAGCCAGATCGTCACATTGGCCGCTCTTCTCTCTGAAAAAGTTGTACTTATCGTCTGCAAAGCTATGTCGCGTGCTGCGGTATGCGGACACACTAAAAGCACCATAGTAGAAAACAGATGAAGCTTCTAAGTTGATCTAATAGCCAGTAAGAAGTAGTACAATTAAAGTTTTAGGTATCGGTTAATGACATTTACCCTTCTTTGGTGCCTTGGACACGAGCTAGGAAATTAAGATTTTGCATGAAGGAGGACTATCAGCCGAGTTGCACGGGAGAATGTGAAAAGTCTTCATATGTAGTAAAAACCTGAGAAATCCGTCCGTTTTCGTCATTTGTTATCGAATCGACTTAAAGCCAGATCGTCACATTGGCCGCTCTTCTCTCTGAAAAAGTTGTACTTATCGTCTGCAAAGCTATGTCGCGTGCTGCGGTATGCGGACACAATAAAAGCACCATAGTAGAACACAGATGAAGCTTCTACGTTGATGTAATAGACAGTAAGAAGTAGTACAATTAAAGTTTTAGGTATCGGTTAATGACTTTTACCCTTCTTTGGTGCCTTGGACACGAGCTAGGAAATTAAGATTTTGCATGAAGGAGGACTATCAGCCGAGTTGCACGGAAGAATGTGAAAAGTGTTCATGTGTAATAAAAACCTGAGAAATCCGTCCGTTTTCGTCATTTGTTATCGAATCGACTTAAAGCCAGATCGTCACATTGGCCGCTCATCTCTCTGAAACGGTTGTACTTATCGTCTACAAAGCTATGTCGCGTGCTGCGGTATGCGGAGACACGAAAATCACCATAGTAGAACACAGATGGAGATTCTAAGTTGATGTAATAGCCAGTAAGAAGTAGTACAATTCAAGTTTTAGGTATCGATTATTGACTTTTAACTAGCTTTGGTGCCTTGGACATGAGCTAGGACCTTAAGATTCTGCATGAAAGGAGGACTAGCAGCCGAGTAGCACGGGAGAATGTGAAAAGTGTTCATATGTAGTAAAAACCTGAGAAATCCGTCCGTTTTCGTCATTTGTTATGGAATCGACTTAAAGCCAGATCGTCACATTGGCCGCTCTTCTCTCTGAAACGCTTGTACTTATCGTCTGCAAAGCTATGTCGCATGCTGCGGTATGCTGAGACACTAAAATCACCATAGTAGAACACAGATGAAGCTTCTATGTTGATGTAATAGCCAGTAAGAAGTAGTACAATTCAAGTTTTAGGTATCGATTATTGACTTTTTAGCTGGCTTTGGTGCCTTGGACATGAGCTAGGACCTTAAGATTCTGCATGAAAGGAGGACTAGCAGCCGAGTTGCAGGGGAGAATGAAAAAAGTGTTCATATGAAGTAAAGACCTGAGTAATCCGTCCGTTTTCGTCATTTGTTATCGAATCGACTTAAAGCCAGATCGTCACATTGGTCGCTCTGCTCTCAGAAACGGTTGTACTTATCGTCTGCAAAGCTATGTCGCGTGTTGCCGTAGGCGGAAACAGAAAAGCACCATAGTAGAACACAGATGAAGCTTCTAAGTTGATGTAATAGCCAGTAAGAAGTAGACCAATTAGAGATTTAGGTATCGATTATTGACTTTTTAGCTGGCTTTGGTGCCTTGGACATGAGCTAGGACATTAAGATTCAGCATAAAAGGAGGACTAGCAGCCCAGTTGCACGGGAGAATGTGAAAAGTGTTCATATGTATTAAAAACCTGAGACATCCGTCCGTTTTCGTCATTTGTTATCGAATCGACTTAAAGCCAGATCGTCACATTGGCCGCTCTTCTCTCTGAAACGGTTGTACTTATCGTCTGCAAAGCTATGTCGCGTGCTGCGGTATGCGGAGACACTAAAAGCACCATAGTAGAACACAGATGAAGCTTCTAAGTTGATGTAATAGCCAGTAAGAAGTAGTACAATTCAAGTTTTAGGTATCGATTATTGACTTTTTAGCTGGCTTTGGTGCCTTGGACATGAGCTAGTACCTTAAGATTCTGCATGAAAGGAGGACTAGCAGCCGAGTTGCACGGGAGAATGTGAAAAGTGTTCATATGTAGTAAAAACCTTAGAAATCCATCCGTTTTCGTCATTTGTTATCGAATCGACTTAAAGCCAGATCGTCACATTGGCCGCTCTTCTCTCTGAAACGCTTGTACTTATCGTCTGCAAAGCTATGTCGCATGCTGCGGTATGCTGATGCACTACAAGCAGCATAGTAAAACACAGATGAAGCTTCTAAGTTGATGTAATAGCCAGTAAGAAGTAGTACAATTCAAGTTATAGGTATCGATTATTGACTGTTTAGCTGGCTTTGGTGCCTTGGACATGAGCTAGGACCTTAAGATTCTGCATGAAAGGAGGACTAGCAGCCGAGTTGCAGGGGAGAATGTAAAAAGTGTTCATATGAAGTAAAAACCTGAGAAATCGGTCCGTTTTCGTCATTTGTTATCGAATCGACTTAAAGCCAGATCGTCACATTGGCCGCTCTGCTCTCGGAAACGGTTGTACTTATCGTCTGCAAAGCTATGTCGCGTGTTGCCGTAGGCGGAAACAGGAAAAGCACCATAGTAGAACACAGATGAGCTTCTAAGTTGATGTAATAGCGAGTAAGAAGTAGTCCAATTCAAGTTTTAGGTATCGATTATTGACTTTCTAGCTGGCTTTGTTGCCTTGGACATGAGCTAGGACCATAAGATTCTGCATGAAAGGAGGACTAGCAGCCGAGTAGCACGGGAGAATGTGAAAAGTGTTCATATGTAGTAAAAACCTGAGAAATTCGTCCGTTTTCGTCATTTGTTATCGAATCGACTTAAAGCCAGATCGTCACATTGGCCGCTCTTCTCTCTGAAACGGTTGTACTTATCGTCTACAAAGCTATGTCGCGTGCTGCGGTATGCTTAGACACTAAAATCACCATAGTAGAACACAGATGGAGCTACTAAGTTGATGTAATAGCCAGTAAGAAGTAGTACAATTCAAGTTTTAGGTATCGATTATTGACTTTTTAGCTAGCTTTGGTGCCTTGGACATGAGCTAGGACCTTAAGATTCTGCATGAAAGGAGGACTAGCAGCCGAGTAGCACGGGAGAATGTGAAAAGTGTTCATATGTATTAAAAACCTGAGACGTCCGTCCGTTTTCGTCATTTGTGATCGAATCGACTTAAAGCCAGATCGTCACATTGGGCGCTCTTCTCTCTGAAACGGCTGTACTTATCGTCTGCAAAGCTATGTCGCGTGCTGCGGTATGCGGAGACACTAAAAGCACCATAGTAGAACACAGATGGAGCTTCTAAGTTGATGTAATAGCCAGTAAGAAGTAGTACAATTCAAGTTTTAGGTATCGATTATTGACTTTTTAGCTGGCTTTGGTGCCTTGGACATGAGCTAGTACCTTAAAATTCTGCATGAAAGGAGGACTAGCATCCGAGTTGCACGGGAGAATGTGAAAAGTGTTCATATGTAGTAAAAACCTTAGAAATCCATCCGTTTTCGTCATTTGTTATCGAATGGACTTAAAGCCAGATCGTCACATTGGCCGCTCTTCTCTCTGAAACGTTTGTACTTATCGTCTGCAAAGCTATGTCGCGTGCTGCGGTATGTGGAGACACTAAAATTACCATAGTAGAACACAGATGAAGCATCTAAGTTGATGTAATAGCCAGTAAGAAGTAATCCAATTCAAGTTTTGGGTATCGATTATTGACTTTTTAGCTAGCTTTGGTGCCTTGAACATGAGCTAGGACCTTAAGATTCAGCATGAAAGGAGGACTAGCAGCCGAGTAGCACGGGAGAATGTGAAAAGTGTTCATATGTAGTAAAAACCTGAGAAATTCGTCCGTTTTCGTCATTTGTTATCGAATCGACTTAAAGCCAGATCGTCACCTTGGCCGCTCTGCTCTCGGAAACGGTTGTACTTATCGTCTGCAAAGCTATGTCGCGTGTTGCCGTAGGCGGAAACAGGAAAAGCACCATAGTAGAACACAGATGAAGCTTCTAAGTTGATGTAATAGCCAGGAAGAAGTAGTAGAATTCAAGTTTTAGGTATCGATTATTGACTTTTTAGCTGGCTTTGGTACCTTGGACATGAGCTAGGACCTTAACATTCTGCATGAAAGGACAACTACCAGCCGAGTTGCACGGGAGAATGTGAAAAGTGTTCATATGTAGTAAAAACCTTAGAAATCCGTCCGTTTTCGTCATTTGTTATCGAATCGACTTAAAGCCAGATCGTCACGTTGGCCGCTCTTCTCTCTGAAACGGTTGTACTTATCGTCTGCAAAGCTATGTCGCGTGCTGCGGTATGCGGAGACACTAAAAGCACCATAGTAGAACACAGATGAAGCTTCTAAGTTGATGTAATAGCCAGTAAGAACTAGTAGAATTCAAGTTTTAGGTATCCATTATTGACTTTTTAGCTGGCTTTGGTACCTTGGACATGAGCTAAGACCTTAAGATTCTGCATGAAAGGAGGACTATCAGCCGAGTTGCACGGGAGAATGTGAAAAGTGTTCATATGTAGTAAAAACCTGAGAAATCCGTACGTTTTCGTCATTTGTTATCGAATCGACTTAAAGCCAGATCGTCACATTGGCCGCTCTTCTCTCTGAAAAAGTTGTACTTATCGTCTGCAAAGCTATGTCGCGTGCTGCAGTATGCGGACACACTAAAAGCACCATAGTAGAAAACAGATGGAGCTTCTAAGTTGATGTAATAGCCAGTAAGAAGTAGTACAATTAAAGTTTTAGGTATCGGTTAATGACATTTACCCTTCTTTGGTGCCTTGGACACGAGCTAGGAAATTAAGATTTTGCATGAAGGAGGACTATCAGCCGAGTTGCACGGGAGAATGTGAAAAGTGTTCATATGTAGTAAAACCCTGAGAAATCCGTCCGTTTTCGTCATTTGTTATCGAATCGACTTAAAGCCAGATCGTCACATTGGCCCCTCTTCTCTCTGAAACGGTTGTACTTATCGTCTACAAAGCAATGTCGCGTGCTGCGGTATGCGGAGACACTAAAAGCACCATAGTAGAACACAGATGAAGCTTCTAAGTTGATGTAATAGCCAGTAAGAAGTAGTAGAATTCAAGTTTTAGGTATCGATTGTTGACTTTTTAGCTAGCTTTGATGCCTTGGACATGAGCTAGGACCTTAAGATTCTGCATGAAAGGAGGACTAGCAGCCGAGTAGCACGAGAGAATGTGAAGAGTGTTCATATGTAGTAAAAACCTGAGAAATTCGTCCGTTTTCGTCATTTGTTATCGAATCGACTTAAAGCCAGATTGTCACATTGGCCGCTCTTCTCTCTGAAACGCTTGTACTTATCGTCTGCAAAGCTATGTCGCATGCTGCGGTATGCTGAGACACTACAAGCAGCATAGTAGAACACAGATGAGGCTTCTAAGTTGATGTAATAGCCAGTAAGAAGTAGTACAATTCAAGTTTTAGGTATCGATTATTGACTTTTTAGCTAGCTTTGGTCACTTGGACATGAGCTAGGACCTTAAGATTCTGCATGAAAGGAGGACTAGCAGCCGAGTTGCACGGGAGAATGTGAAAAGTGTTCATATGTAGTAAAAACCTTAGAAATCCATCCGTTTTCGTCATTTGTTATCGAACGGACTTAAAGCCAGATCGTCACATTGGCCGCTCTTCTCTCTGAAATGTTTGTACTTATCGTCTGCAAAGCTATGTCGCGTGCTGCGGTATGTGGAGACACTAACATTACCATAGTAGAACACAGATGAAGCATCTAAGTTGATGTAATAGCCAGTAAGAAGTAATCAAATTCAAGTTTCAGGTATCGATTATTGACTTTTTAGCTGGCTTTGGTGCCTTCGACATGAGCTAGGACCTTAAGATTCTGCATGTAAGGAGGCCTAGCAGCCGAGTTGCACGGGAGAATGTGAAAAGTGTTCATATGTAAAAAAATACCTGAGAAATCCATCCGTTTTCATCATTTGTTATCGAATCGACTTAAAGCCACATCGTCTTATTGGCCGCTCTTCTCTCTGAAACGCTTGTACTTATCGTCTGCAAAGCTATGTCGCATGCTGCGGTATGCTGAGACACTACAGGCAGCATAGTAGAACACAGATGAAGCTTCTAAGTTGATGTAATAGCCAGTAAGAATTAGTACAATTCAAGTTTTAGGTATCGATTATTGACGTTTTAGCTGGCTTTGGTGCCTTGGACATGAGCTAGGACTTTAAGATTCTGCATAAAAGGAGGACTAGCAGCCCAGTTGCACGGGAGAATGTGAAAAGTGTTCATATGTATTAAAAACCTGAGACATCCGTCCGTTTTCGTCATTTGTGATCGAATCGACTTAAAGCCAGATCGTCACATTGGCCGCTCTTCTCTCTGAAACGGCTGTACTTATCGTCTGCAAAGCTATGTCGCGTGCTGCGGTATGCGGAGACACTAAAAGCACCATAGTAGAACACAGATGGAGCTTGTAAGTTGATGTAATAGCCAGTAAGAAGTAGTACAATTCAAGTTTTAGGTATCGATTATTGACTTTTTAGCTGGCTTTGGTGCCTTGGACATGAGCTAGTACCTTAAAATTCTGCATGAAAGGAGGACTAGCTTCCGAGTTGCACGGGAGAATGTCAAAAGTGTTCATATGTATTAAAAACCTGAGACATCCGTCCGTTTTCGTCATTTGTGATCGAATCGACTTAAAGCCAGATCGTCACATTGGCCGCTCTTCTCTCTGAAACGGCTGTACTTATCGTCTGCAAAGCTATGTCGCGTGCTGCGGTATGTGGAGACACTAAAATTACCATAGTAGAACACAGATGAAGCATCTAAGTTGATGTAATAGCCAGTAAGAAGTAATCCAATTCTAGTTTTAGGTATCGATTATTGACTTTTTAGCTGGCTTTGGTGCCTTCGACATGAGCTAGGACCTTAAGATTCTGCATGTAAGGAGGTCTAGCATCCGAGTTGCACGGGAGAATGTGAAAAGTGTTCATATGTAAAAAAATACCTGAGAAATCCGTCCGTTTTCGTCAGTTTGTTATCGAATCGACTTAAAGCCAGATCGTCACATTGGTCGCTCTTCTCTCTGAAACGATTGTACTTATCGTCTGCAAAGCTATGTCGCATGCTGCGGTATGCTGAGACACTACAAGCAGCATAGTAGAACACAGATGAAGCTTCTAAGTTGATGTAATAGCCAGTAAGAAGTAGTACAATTCAAGTTTCAGGTATCGATTATTGACTTTTTAGCTAGCTTTGGTGCCTTGGACATGAGCTAGGACCTTAAGATTCAGCATGAAAGGAGGACTAGCAGCCGAGTAGCACGGGAGAATGTGAAAAGTGTTCATATGTAGTAAAAACCTGAGAAATTCGTCCGTTTTCGTCATTTGTTATCGAATCGACTTAAAGCCAGATCGTCACCTTGGCCGCTCTGCTCTCGGAAACGGTTGTACTTATCGTCTGCAAAGCTATGTCGCGTGTTGCCGTAGGCGGAAACAGGAAAAGCACCATAGTAGAACACAGATGAAGCTTCTAAGTTGATGTAATAGCCAGGAAGAAGTAGTAGAATTCAAGTTTTAGGTATCGATTATTGACTTTTTAGCTGGCTTTGGTGCCTTGGACATGAGCTAGGACCTTAACATTCTGCATGAAAGGACAACTACCAGCCGAGTTGCACGGGAGAATGTGAAAAGTGTTCATATGTAGTAAAAACCTTAGAAATCCGTCCGTTTTCGTCATTTGTTATCGAATCGACTTAAAGCCAGATCGTCACGTTGGCCGCTCTTCTCTCTGAAACGGTTGTACTTATCGTCTGCAAAGCTATGTCGCGTGCTGCGGTATGCGGAGACACTAAAAGCACCATAGTAGAACACAGATGAAGCTTCTAAGTTGATGTAATAGCCAGTAAGAAGTAGTAGAATTCAAGTTTTAGGTATCCGTTATTGACTTTTTAGCTGGCTTTGGTACCTTGGACATGAGCTAAGACCTTAAGATTCTGCATGAAAGGAGGACTAGCAGCCGAGTTGCACGGGAGAATGTGAAAAGTGTTCATATGTAGTAAAAACCTGAGAAATCCGTACGTTTTCGTCATTTGTTATCGAATCGACTTAAAGCCAGATCGTCACATTGGCCGCTCTTCTCTCTGAAAAAGTTGTACTTATCGTCTGCAAAGCTATGTCGCGTGCTGCGGTATGCGGACACACTAAAAGCACCATAGTAAAAAACAGATGAAGCTTCTAAGTTGATGTAATAGCCAGTAAGAAGTAGTACAATTAAAGTTTTAGGTATCGGTTAATGACATTTACCCTTCTTTGGTGCCTTGGACACGAGCTAGGAAATTAAGATTTTGCATGAAGGAGGACTATCAGCCGAGTTGCACGGGAGAATGTGAAAAGTGTTCATATGTAGTAAAAACCTGAGAAATCCGTCCGTTTTCGTCATTTGTTATCGAATCGACTTAAAGCCAGATCGTCACATTGGCCTCTCTTCTCTCTGAAACGGTTGTACTTATCGTCTACAAAGCAATGTCGCGTGCTGCGGTATGCGGAGACACTAAAAGCACCATAGTAGAACACAGATGAAGCTTCTAAGTTGATGTAATAGCCAGTAAGAAGTAGTAGAATTCAAGTTTTAGGTATTGATTGTTGACTTTTTAGCTAGCTTTGATGCCTTGGACATGAGCTAGGACCTTAAGATTCTGCATGAAAGGAGGACTAGCAGCCGAGTTGCACGGGAGAATGTGAAACGTTTTCATATGTAGTAAAAACCTAAGAAATTCGTCCGTTTTCGTCATTTGTTGTCGAATCGACTTAAAGCCAGATCGTCACATTGGCCGCTCTTCTCTCTGAAACGGTTGTACTTATTGTCTGCAAAGCTATGTCGCGTGCTGCGGTATGCGGAGACACTAAAAGCACCATAGTAGAACACAGATGAAGCTTCTAAGTTGACGTAATAGCCAGGAAGAAGTAGTACAATTCAAGTTTTAGGTATCGATTAATGACTTTTTAGCTGGCTTTGGTGCCTTGGACAAAAGCTAGGACCTTAACATTCTGTATGAAAGGAATACTAGCAGCCGATTTGCATGGGAGAATGTGAAAAGTGTTAATATGTAGTAAAAACCCGAGAAATCCGTCCGTTTTCGTCATTTGTTATCGAATCGACTTAAAGCCAGATCGTCAAATTTGCCGCTCTTCTCTCTGAAACGATTGTACTTATCGATTGCAAAGCTATGTCGCGTGCTGCGGTATGCGGAGAAACTAAAAGCACCGTAGTAGAACACAGATGAAGCTTCTAAGTTGATGTAATAGCCAGGAAGAAGTAGTACAATTCAAGTTTTAGGTATTGATTACTGACTTTTTAGCTGGCTTTTGTGCCTTGGACATGAGCTAGGACTTTAAGATTCTTCATAAGAGGAGGACTAGCAGCCGAGTTGCATGGGAGAATGTGAAAAGTGTTCATATGTAGTAAAAACCTGAGACATCCGTCCGTTTTCGTCATTTGTTATCGAATCGACTTAAAGCCAGATCGTCACATTGGCCGCTCTTCTCTCTGAAACGCTTGTACTTATCGTCTGCAATGCTATGTCGCGTGCTGCGGTATGCGGAGGCACTAAAAGCACCATAGTAGAACACAGATGAAGCTTCTACATTGATGTAATAGCCAGTAAGAAGTAGTACAATTCAAGTTTTAGGTATCGATTATTGACTTTTTTGCTGGCTTTGGTGCCTTGGACATGAGATAGGACCTTAACATTCTGCATGAAAGGAGGACTAGCAGCCGAGTTGCACGGGAGAATGTGAAAAGTGTTCATATGTAGTAAAAACCTGAGAAATCCGTCCGTTTTCGTCATTTGTTATCGAATCGACTTAAAGCCAGATCGTCACATTGGCCGCTCTTCTCTCTGAAACGGTTGTACTTATCGTCTGCAAAGCTATGTCATGTGCTGCGGTATGCGGAGACACTAAAATCACCACAGTAGAACACAGATGAAGCTTCTAAGTTGATGCAATATACAGTAAGAAGTAGTACAATTCGCGTTTTAGGTATCGATTATTGACTTTTTAGCTGGCTTTGGTGCCTTGGACATGAGCTAGGACCTTATGATTCTGCATGAAAGGAGGACTAGCAGCTCAGTTGCACGGGAGTATGTGAAAAGTGTTCATATGTAGTAAAAACCTGAGAAATCCGTCCGTTTTCGTCATTTACTATCGAATCTACTTAAAGCCAGATCGTCACATTGGCCGCTCTTCTCTCTGAAACGGTTGTACTTATCGCCTGCAAAGCTATGTCGCGTACTGCGGTATGTGGAGACACTAAAAGCACCATAGTAGAACACAGATCAAGATTCTAAGTTCATGTAATAGCCAGTAAGAAGTAGTACAATTCAAGTTTTAGGTATTGAACATTGAATTTTTAGCTGGCTTTGGTGCCTTGCACATGAGCTAGGACCTTAATATTCTGCATGAAAGGAGGGCTAGCAGCCGAGTTGCACGGGAGAATGTGAAAAGTGTTCATATGTAGTAAAAACCTGAGATATCCGTCCATTTTCGTCATTTGTTATCGAATCGACTTAAAGCCAGATCGTCACATTGGCCGCTCTTCTCTCTGAAAAAGTTGTACTTATCGTCTGCAAAGCTATGTCGCGTGCTGCGGTATGCGGACACACTAAAAGCACCATAGTAGAACCCAGATGAAGCTTCTAAGTTGATGTAATAGCCTGTAAGAAGTAGTACAATTAAAGTTTTAGGTATCAGTTAATGACTTTTTACCCTTCTTTGGTGCATTGGACACGTTCTAGGAAATTAAGATTCTGCATGAAGGAGGACTATCAGCCGAGTTGCACGGGAGAATGTGAAAAGTGTTCATATGTAGTAAAAACCTGAGAAATCCGTCCGTTTTCGTCATTTGTTATCGAATCGACTTAAAGCCAGATCGTCACATTGGCCGCTCTTCTCTCTGAAACGCTTGTACTTATCGTCTGCAAAGCTATGTCGCGTGCTGCGGTATGCGGAGGCACTAAAAGCACCATAGTAGAACCCAGATGAAGCTTCTAAGTTGATGTAATAGCCAGTAAGAAGTAGTACAACTAAAGTTTTAGGTATCAGTTAATGACTTTTTACCCTTCTTTGGTGCATTGGACGCGTTCTAGGAAATTAAGATTTTGCATGAAGGAGGACTATCAGCCGAGTTGCACGGGAGAATGTGAAAAGTGTTCATATGTAGTAAAAACCTGAGACATCCGTCCGTTTTCGTCATTTGTTATCGAATCGACTTAAAGCCAGATCGTCACATTGGCCGCTCTTCTCTCTGAAAAAGTTGTACTTATCGTCTGCAAAGCTATGTCGCGTGCTGCGGTATGCGGAGGCACTAAAAGCACCATAGTAGAACACAGATTAAGCTTCTAAGTTGATGTAATAGCCAGTAAGAAGTAGTACAATTCAAGTTTTAGGTATCGAATATTGACTTTTTAGCTAGCTTAGGTGCCTTGGACAAGTGCTAGGACCTTAAGATTCTGCATGAAAGGAGGACTAGCAGCCGAGTTGCACGGGAGAATGTGAAAAGTGTTCATATGTAGTAAAAACCTGAGACATCCGTCCGTTTTCGTCATTTGTTATCGAATCGACTTAAAGCCAGATCGTCACATTGGCCGCTCTTCTCTCTGAAACGCTTGTACTTATCGTCTGCAAAGCTATGTCGCATGCTGCGGTATGCTGAGAAACTAAAAGCAGCATAGTAGAACACAGATGAAGCTTCTAAGTTGATGTAATAGCCAGTAAGAAGTAGTACAATTAAAGTTTTAGGTATCGGTTATTGACTTTTTACCCTTCTTTGGTGCCTTGGACACGAGCTAGGAACTTAAGATTTTGCATGAGGGGGGACTAGCAGCCGAGTTGCACGGGAGAATGTGAAAAGTGTTCATATGTAGTAAAAACCTGAGAAATCTGTCCGTTTTCGTCATTTGTTATCGAATCGACTTAAAGCCAGATAGTCACAATGGCCGCTCTTCTCTCTGAAACGGTTGTACTTATCGTCTGTAAAACTATGTCGCGTGCTGCGGTATGCGGAGAAACTAAAAGCACCGTAGTAGAACACAGATGTAACTTCTACGTTGACGTAATAGCCAGGAAGAAGTAGTACAATTCAAGTTTTAGGTATTGATTATTGACTTTTTAGCTGGCTTTGGTGCCTTGGACATGAGCTAGGACCTTAAGATTCTGCATGAAAGGACGACTAGCAGCCTAGTTGCAAAGGAGAATGTGAAAAGTGTCCATATGTAGTAAAAACCTGAGACATCCGTCCGTTTTCGTCATTTGTTATCGAATCGACTTAAATCAGATCGTCACATTGGCCGCTCTTCTCTCTGAAACGGTTGTACTTATCGTCTGCAAAACTATGTCGCGTGCTGCGGTATGCGGACACAATAAAAGCAGCATAGTAGAACACAGATGAAGCATCTAAGTTGATGTAATAGCCAGTAAGAAGTAGTACAATTAAAGTTTTAGGTATCGGTTAATGACTTTTACCCTTCTTTGGTGCCTTGGACATGAGCTAGGAAATTAAGATTTTGCATGAAGGAGGACTATCAGCCGAGTTGCACGGGAGAATGTGAAAAGTGTTCATATGTAGTAAAAACCTGAGAAATCCGTCCGTTTTCGTCATTTGTTATCGAATCGACTTAGAGCCAGATCGTCACATTGGCCACTCTTTTCTCTGAAACGGTTGTACTTATCGTCTTTAAAACTATGTCGCGTGCTGCGGTATGCGGAGAAACTAAAAGCACCGTAGTAGAACACAGATGAAGCTTCTAAGTTGATGTAATAGCCAGGAAGAAGTAGTACAATTCAAGTTTTAGGTATCGATTATTGACTTTTTAGCTGGCTTTGGTGCCTTGGACATGAGCTAGGACCTTAAGATTCTGCATGAAAGGAGGACTAGCAGCCGAGTTGCAGGGGAGAATGTAAAAAGTGTTCATATGTAAAAAAATACCTGAGAAATCCGTCCGTTTTCGTCATTTGTTATCGAATCGACTTAAAGCCAGATCGTCACATTGGCCGCTCTGCTCTCGGAAACGGTTGTACTTATCGTCTGCAAAGCTATGTCGCGTGCTGCGGTATGCGGAGACTCTAAAAGCACCATAGTAGAACACAGATGAAACTTCTAAGTTGCTGTAATAGCCAGTAAGAAGTAATACCATTCAAGTTTTAGGTATCGATTATTGACTTGTTAGCTGGCTTTGGTGCCTTTGACATGAGCTAGGACTTTAAGATTCTGCATAAAAGGAGGACTAGCAGCCCAGTTGCACGGGAGAATGTGAAAAGTGTTCATACGTATTAAAAACCTGAGACATCCGTCCGTTTTCGTCATTTGTTATCGAATCGACTTAAAGCCAGATCGTCACATTGGCCGCTCTTCTCTCTGAAACGGTTGTACTTATCGTCTGCAAAGCTATGTCGCGTGCTGCGGTATGCGGAGACACTAAAAGCACCATAGTAGAACACAGATGAATCTTCTAAGTTGATGTAATAGCCAGTAAGAAGTAGTAGAATTCAAGTTTTAGGTATCGATTATTGACTTTTTAGCTGGCTCTGGTGCCTTGGACATGAGCTAGGACCTTAAGATTCTGCATTAAAGGAGGACTAGCAGCCGAGTTGCACGGGAGAATGTGAAAAGTGTTCATATGTAGTAAAAACCTGAGATCTCCGTCCGTTTTCGTCATTTGTTATCGAATCGACTTAAAGCCAGATCGTCACATTGGCCGCTTTTCTCTCTGAAACGGTTGTACTTATCGTCTGGAAAGCTATGTCGCGTGCTGCGGTATGCGGAGACACTAAAATCACCATAGTAGAACACAGATGAAGCATCTAAGTTGATGTAATAGCCAGTAAGAAGTAGTACAATTCAAGATTTAGGTATCGATTATTGACTTTTTAGCTGGCTTTGGTGCCTTGGACATGAGCTAGGACGTTAAGATTCTGCATGAAAGGAGGACTAGCAGCCGAGTTGCCCAGGAGAATGTGAAAAGTGTTCATATGTAAAAAAATACCTGAGAAATCCGTCCGTTTTCGTCATTTGTTATCGAATCGACGTAAAGCCAGATCGTCACATTGGTCGCTCTTCTCTCTGACACGGTTGTACTTATCGTCTACAAAGATATGTCGCGTGCTGCGGTATGCGGAGACACTAAGCTCACCATAGTAGAACACAGATGAAGCTTCTAAGTTGTTGTAATAGCCAGTAAGAAGTAGTACAATTCAAGTTTTAGGTATCGATTATTTACTTTTTAGCTAACTTTGGTGCCTTGGACATGAGCTAGGACCTTAAGATTCTGCATGAAAGGAGGAATAGCAGCCGAGTTGCACGGGAGAATGTGAAAAGTGTTCATATGCAGTAAAAACCTGAGACATCCGTCCGTTTTCGTCATTTGTTATCGAATCGACTTAAAGCCAGATCGTCACATTGGCCGCTCTTCTCTCTGAAACTTTTGTACTTATCGTCTGCAAAGCTATGTCGCGTGCTGCGGTATGCGGACACACTAAAAGCACCATAGTAGAACACAGATGAAGCTTCTAAGATGATGTAATAGCCAGTAAGAAGAAGTAAAATTCAAGTTTTAGGTATTGGTTATTGACTTTTTACACTTCTTTGGTGCCTTGGACACGAGCTAGGAACTTAAGATTTTGCATGAAGGAGGACTAGCAGCCGAGTTGCACGGGAGAATGTGAAAAGTGTTCATATGTAGTAAAAACCTGAGAAATCCGTCCGTTTTCGTCATTTGTTATCGAATCGACTTAAAGCCAGATCGTCACATTGGCCGCTCTTCTCTCTGAAACGGTTGTACTTATCGTCTGCAAAGCTATGTCACGTGCTGCGGTATGCGGGGACACTAAAATCACCACAGTAGAACACAGATGAAGCTTCTAAGTTGATGCAATATCCAGTAAGAAGTAGTACAATTCGCGTTTTAGGTATCGATTATTGACTTTTTAGCTGGCTTTGGTGCCTTGGACAAAAGCTAGGACCTTAACATTCTGTATGAAAGGAGGACTAGCAGCCGATTTGCATGGGAGAATGTGAAAAGTGTTCATATGTAGTAAAAACCCGAGAAATCCGTCCGTTTTCGTCATTTGTTATCGAATCGACTTAAAGCCAGATCGTCAAATTAGCCGCTCTTCTCTCTGAAACGGTTGTACTTATCGATTGCAAAGCTATGTCGCGTGCTGCGGTATGCGGAGACACTAAAAGCACCATAGTAGAACACAGATGAAGCTTCTAAGTTGATGTAATAGCCAGTAAGAAGTAGTACAATTCAAGTTTTAGGTATTGATTACTGACTTTTTAGCTGGCTTTTGTGCCTTGGACATGAGCTAGGACTTTAAGATTCTGCATAAGAGGAGGACTAGCAGCCGAGTTGCATGGGAGAATGTGAAAAGTGTTCATATGTAGTAAAAACCTGAGACATCCGTCCGTTTTCGTCATTTGTTATCGAATCGACTTAAAGCCAGATCGTCACATTGGCCGCTCTTCTCTCTGAAACGCTTGTACTTATCGTCTGCAATGCTATGTCGCGTGCTGCGGTATGCGGAGGCACTAAAAGCACCATAGTAGAACACAGATGAAGCTTCTACATTGATGTAATAGCCAGTAAGAAGTAGTACAATTCAAGTTTTAGGTATCGATTATTGACTTTTTTGCTGGCTTTGGTGCCTTGGACATGAGCTAGGACCTTAACATTCTGCATGAAAGGAGGACTAGCAGCCGAGTTGCACGGGAGAATGTGAAAAGTGTTCATATGTAGTAAAAACCTGAGAAATCCGTCCGCTTTTGTCATTTGTTATCGAATCGACTTAAAGCCAGATCGTCACATTGGCCGCTCTTCTCTCTGAAACGGTTGTACTTATCGTCTGCAAAGCTATGTCACGTGCTGCGGTATGCGGAGACACTAAAATCACCACAGTAGAACACAGATGAAGCTTCTAAGTTGATGCAATATACAGTAAGAAGTAGTACAACTCGCGTTTTAGGTATCGATTATTGACTTTTTAGCTGGCTTTGGTGCCTTGGACATGAGCTAGGACCTTATGATTCTGCATGAAAGGAGGACTAGCAGCTCAGTTGCACGGGAGTATGTGAAAAGTGTTCATATGTAGTAAAAACCTGAGAAATCCGTCCGTTTTCGTCATTTACTATCGAATCTACTTAAAGCCAGATCGACACATTGGCCGCTTTTCTCTCTGAAACGGTTGTACTTATCGTCTGCAAAGCTATGTCGCGTGCTGCGGTATGCTGAGACACTAAAAGCACTATAGTAGAACACAGATAAAGCTTCTAAGATGATGTAATGGCCAGTAAGAAGTAGTACAATTCAAGTTTTAGGTGTCGGTTATTGACTTTTTAGCTGGCTTTGTGCCTTGGACAAAAGTTAGGACCTTAACATTCTGTATGAAAGGAGGACTAGCAGCCGCTTTGCATGGGAGAATGTGAAAAGTGTTCATATGTAGTAAAA
The DNA here is from genome assembly GCF_023897955.1 of Schistocerca gregaria. Classification (NCBI taxonomy): domain Eukaryota; kingdom Metazoa; phylum Arthropoda; class Insecta; order Orthoptera; family Acrididae; genus Schistocerca; species Schistocerca gregaria. The sequence continues at coordinate 1,494,365 of NW_026061801.1, read as the reverse complement.
ACCTGAGAAATCCGTCCGTTTTCGTCATTTGTTATCGAATCGACTTAAAGTCAGATCGTCAAATAAGCCGCTCTTCTCTCTGAAAAGGTTGTACTTATCGATTGCAAAGCTATGTCGCGTGCTGCGGTATGCTGAGACACTAAAAGCACTATAGTAGAACACAGATCAAGCTTCTAAATTGATGTAATAGCCAGTAAGAAGTAGTACAATACAAGTATTAGGTATTGAATATTGACCTTTTAGCTGGCTTTTGTGCCTTGGACATGAGCTGGGACCTTAAGATTCTGCATGAAAGGAGGACTAGCAGCCGAGTTGCACGGGAGAATGTGAAAAGTGTTCATATGTAGTAAAAACCTGAGAAATCCGTCCGTTTTCGTCATTTGTTATCGAATCGACTTAAAGTCAGATCGTCAAATAAGCCGCTCTTCTCTCTGAAAAGGTTGTACTTATCGATTGCAAAGCTATGTCGCGTGCTGCGGTATGCGGAGACACTAAAAGCACCATAGTAGAACACAGATGAAGCTTCTAAGTTGATGTAATAGCCAGTAAGAAGTAGTACAATTCAAGTTTTAGGTATTGATTATTGACTTTTTAGCTAGCTTTGGTGCCTTGGACATGAGCTAGGACCTTATGATTCTGCATGAAAGGAGGACTAGCAGCCGAGTTGCACGGGAGAATCTGAAAAGTGTTCATATGTAGTAAAAACCTGAGAAGTCCGTCCGTTTTCGACATTTGTTATCGAATCGACTTAAAGCCAGATCGTCACATTGGCCGCTCTTCTCTCTGAAACGGTTGTACTTATCGTCTGCAAAGCTATGTCGCGTGCTGCGGTATGCTGAGACACTAAAAGCACCATAGTAGAACACAGATCAAGATTCTAAGTTGATGTAATAGCCAGTAAGAAGTAGTACAATTCAAGTTTTAGGTATTGAATATTGAATTTTTAGCTGGCTTTGGTGCCTTGCACATGAGCTAGGACCTTAATATTCTGCATGAAAGGAGGGCTAGCAGCCGAGTTGCACGGGAGAATGTGAAAAGCGTTCATATGTAGTAAAAACCTGAGATATCCGTCCATTTTCGTCATTTGTTATCGAATCGACTTAAAGCCAGATCGTCACATTGGCCGCTCTTCTCTCTGAAAAAGTTGTACTTATCGTCTGCAAAGCTATGTCGCGTGCTGCGGTATGCGGACACACTAAAAGCACCATAGTAGAACCCAGATGAAGCTTCTAAGTTGATGTAATAGCCAGTAAGAAGTAGTACAATTAAAGTTTTAGGTATCAGTTAATGACTTTTTACCCTTCTTTGGTGCATTGGACACGTTCTAGGAAATTAAGATTTTGCATGAAGGAGGACTATCAGCCGAGTTGCACGGGAGAATGTGAAAAGTGTTCATATGTAGTAAAAACCTGAGACATCCGTCCGTTTTCGTCATTTGTTATCGAATCGACTTAAAGCCAGATCGTCACATTGGCCGCTCTTCTCTCTGAAACGCTTGTACTTATCGTCTGCAAAGCTATGTCGCGTGCTGCGGTATGCGGAGGCACTAAAAGCACCATAGTAGAAGCCAGATGAAGCTTCTAAGTTGATGTAATAGCCAGTAAGAAGTAGTACAATTAAAGTTTTAGGTATCAGTTAATGACTTTTTACCCTTCTTTGGTGCATTGGACACGTTCTAGGAAATTAAGATTTTGCATGAAGGAGGACTATCAGCCGAGTTGCACGGGAGAATGTGAAAAGTGTTCATATGTAGTAAAAACCTGAGACATCCGTCCGTTTTCGTCATTTGTTATCGAATCGACTTAAAGCCAGATCGTCACATTGGCCGCTCTTCTCTCTGAAAAAGTTGTACTTATCGTCTGCAAAGCTATGTCGCGTGCTGCGGTATGCGGAGGCACTAAAAGCACCATAGTAGAACACAGATGAAGCTTCTAAGTTGATGTAATAGCCAGTAAGAAGTAGTACAATTCAAGTTTTAGGTATCGAATATTGACTTTTTAGCTAGCTTAGGTGCCTTGGACAAGTGCTAGGACCTTAAGATTCTGCATGAAAGGACGACTAGCAGCCTAGTTGCAAAGGAGAATGTGAAAAGTGTCCATATGTAGTAAAAACCTGAGACATCCGTCCGTTTTCGTCATTTGTTATCGAATCGACTTAAAGCCAGATCGTCACATCGGCCGCTCTTCTCTCTGAAACGGTTGTACTTATCGTCTGCAAAACTATGTCGCGTGCTGCGGTATGCGGACACAATAAAAGCACCATAGTAGAACACAGATGAAGCATCTAAGTTGATGTAATAGCCAGTAAGAAGTAGTACAATTAAAGTTTTAGGTATCGGTTAATGACTTTTACCCTTCTTTGGTGCCTTGGACACGAGCTAGGAAATTAAGATTTTGCATGAAGGAGGACTATCAGCCGAGTTGCACGGGAGAATGTGAAAAGTGTTCATATGTAGTAAAAACCTGAGAAATCCGACCGTTTTCGTCATTTGTTATCGAATCGACTTAGAGCCAGATCGTCACATTGGCCACTCTTTTCTCTGAAACGGTTGTACTTATCGTCTTTAAAACTATGTCGCGTGCTGCGGTATGCGGAGAAACTAAAAGCACCGTAGTAGAACACAGATGAAGCTTCTAAGTTGATGTAATAGCCAGGAAGAGGTAGTACAATTCAAGTTTTAGGTATCGATTATTGACTTTTTAGCTGGCTTTGGTGCCTTGGACATGAGCTAGGACCTTAAGATTCTGCATAAAAGGAGGACTAGCAGCCCAGTTGCACGGGAGAATGTGAAAAGTGTTCATACGTATTAAAAACCTGAGACATCCGTCCGTTTTCGTCATTTGTTATCGAATCGACTTAAAGCCAGATCGTCACATTGGCCGCTCTTCTCTCTGAAACGGTTGTACTTATCGTCTGCAAAGCTATGTCGCGTGCTGCGGTATGCGGAGACACTAAAAGCACCATAGTAGAACACAGATGAATCTTCTAAGTTGATGTAATAGCCAGTAAGAAGTAGTAGAATTCAAGTTTTAGGTATCGATTATTGACTTTTTAGCTGGCTCTGGTGCCTTGGACATGAGCTAGGACCTTAAGATTCTGCATGAAAGGAGGACTAGCAGCCGAGTTGCACGGGAGAATGTGAAAAGTGTTCATATGTAGTAAAAACCTGAGATCTCCGTCCGTTTTCGTCATTTGTTATCGAATCGACTTAAAGCCAGATCGTCACATTGGCCGCTTTTCTCTGTGAAACGGTTGTACTTATCGTCTGGAAAGCTATGTCGCGTGCTGCGGTATGCGGAGACACTAAAATCACCATAGTAGAACACAGATGAAGCATCTAAGTTGATGTAATAGCCAGTAAGAAGTAGTACAATTCAAGATTTAGGTATCGATTATTGACTTTTTAGCAGGCTTTGGTGCCTTGGACATGAGCTAGGACGTTAAGATTCTGCATGAAAGGAGGACTAGCAGCCGAGTTGCCCAGGAGAATGTGAAAAGTGTTCATATGTAAAAAAATACCTGAGAAATCCGTCCGTTTTCGTCATTTGTTATCGAATCGACGTAAAGCCAGATCGTCACATTGGTCGCTCTTCTCTCTGACACGGTTGTACTTATCGTCTACAAAGATATGTCGCGTGCTGCGGTATGCGGAGACACTAAGCTCACCATAGTAGAACACAGATGAAGCTTCTAAGTTGTAATAGCCAGTAAGAAGTAGTACAATTCAAGTTTTAGGTATCGATTATTGACTTTTTAGCTAGCTTTGGTGCCTTGGACATGAGCTAGGACCTTAAGATTCTGCATGAAAGGAGGACTAGCAGCCGAGTTGCACGGGAGAATGTGAAAAGTGTTCATATGCAGTAAAAACCTGAGACATCCGTCCGTTTTCGTCATTTGTTATCGAATCGACTTAAAGCCAGATCGTCACATTGGCCGCTCTTCTCTCTGAACCTTTTGTACTTATAGTCTGCAAAGCTATGTCGCGTGCTGCGGTATGCGGACACACTAAAAGCACCATAGTAGAACACAGATGAAGCTTCTAAGTTGATGTAATAGCCAGTAAGAAGAAGTAAAATTCAAGTTTTAGGTATTGGTTATTGACTTTTTACACTTCTTTGGTGCCTTGGACACGAGCTAGGAACTTAAGATTTTGCATGAAGGAGGACTAGCAGCCGAGTTGCACGGGAGAATGTGAAAAGTGTTCATATGTAGTAAAAACCTGAGAAATCCGTCCGTTTTCGTCATTTGTTATCGAATCGACTTAAAGCCAGATCGTCACATTGGCCGCTCTTCTCTCTGAAACGGTTGTACTTATCGTCTGCAAAGCTATGTCACGTGCTGCGGTATGCGGGGACACTAAAATCACCACAGTAGAACACAGATGAAGCTTCTAAGTTGAAGCAATATCCAGTAAGAAGTAGTACAATTCGCGTTTTAGGTATCGATTATTGACTTTTTAGCTGGCTTTGGTGCCTTGGACAGAAGCTAGGACCTTAACATTCTGTATGAAAGGAGGACTAGCAGCCGATTTGCATGGGAGAATGTGAAAAGTGTTCATATGTAGTAAAAACCCGAGAAATCCGTCCGTTTTCGTCATTTGTTATCGAATCGACTTAAAGCCAGATCGTCAAATTAGCCGCTCTTCTCTCTGAAACGGTTGTACTTATCGATTGCAAAGCTATGTCGCGTGCTGCGGTATGCGGAGACACTAAAAGCACCATAGTAGAACACAGATGAAGCTTCTAAGTTGATGTAATAGCCAGTAAGAAGTAGTACAATTCAAGTTTTAGGTATCGATTATTGACTTTTTAGCTAGCTTTGGTGCCTTGGACATGAGCTAGGACCTTATGATTCTGCATGAAAGGAGGACTAGCAGCCGAGTTGCACGGGAGAATGTGAAAAGTGTTCATATGTAGTAAAAACCTGAGAAATCCGTCCGTTTTCGTCATTTGTTATCGAATCGACTTAGCCAGATCGTCACATTGGCCGCTCTTCTCTCTGAAAAAGTTGTACTTATCGTCTGCAAAGCTATGTCGCGTGATGCGGTATGCGGACACACTAAAAGCACCATAGTAGAACAAAGATGAAGCTTCTAAGTTGATGTAATAGCCAGTAAGAAGTAGTCCAATTAAAGTTTTAGGTATCAGTTAATGACTTTTTACTCTTCTTTGGTGCCTTGGACACGTTCTAGGAAATTAAGATTTTGCATGAAGGAGGACTATCAGCCGAGTTGCACGGGAGAATGTGAAAAGTGTTCATATGTAGTAAAAACCTGAGACATCCGTCCGTTTTCGTCATTTGTTATCGAATCGACTTAAAGCCAGATCGTCACATTGGCCGCTCTTCTCTCTGAAACGCTTGTACTTATCGTCTGCAATGCTATGTCGCGTGCTGCGGTATGCTGAGGCACTAAAAGCACCATAGTAGAACACAGATGAAGCTTCTAAGTTGATGTAATAGCCAGTAAGAAGTAGTACAATTCAAGTTTTAGGTATCGATTATTGACTTTTTAGCTAGCTTTGGTGCCTTGGACATGAGCTAGGACCTTAAGATTCTGCATGAAAGGAGGACTAGCAGCCGAGTTGCACGGGAGAATGTGAAAAGTGTTCATAAGTAGTAAAAACCTGAGAAATTCGTCCGTTTTTGTCATTTGTTTTCGAATCGACTTAAAGCCAGATCGTCACATTGGCCGCTCTTCTCTCTGAAACGCTTGTACTTATCGTCTGCAAAGCTATGTCGCATGCTGCGGTATGCTGGGACACTACAATCAGCATAGTAGAACACAGATGAAGCTTCTAAGTTGATGTAATAGCCAGTAAGAAGTAGTACAATTCAAGTTTTAGGTATTGATTATTGACTTTTTAGCTGGCTTTGGTGCCTTGGACATGAGCTAGGAGCTTAAGACTCTGCATGAAAGGAGGACTAGCAGCCGAGTTGCACGGGAGAATGTGAAAAGTGTTCATATGTAGTAAAAACCTAAGAAATTCGTCCGTTTCGGTCATTTGTTATCGAATCGACTTAAAGCCAGATCGTCACATTGGCCGCTCTTCTCTCTGAAACGGTTGTACTTATCGTCTGCAAAGCTATGTCGCATGCTGCGGCATGCGGAGACAATAAAAGCACCATAGTAGAACACAGATGAAGCTTCTAATTTGACGTAATAGCCAGGAAGAAGTAGTACAATTCAAGTTTTAGGTATCGACTATTGACTTTTTAGCTGGCTTTGGTGCCTTGGACATGAGCTAGGACCTTAACATTCTGCATGAAAGGAGGACTAGCAGCCGATTTGCATGGGAGAATGTGAAAAGTATTCATATGTAGTAAAAACCTGAGAAATCCGTCCGTTTTCGTCATTTGTTATCGAATCGTCTTAAAGCCAGATCGTCACATTAGCCGCTCTTCACTCTGAAACGGTTGTACTTATCGATTGCAAAGCTATGTCGCGTGCTGCGGTATGCGGAGACACTAAAAGCACCATAGTAGAACACAGATGAAGCTTCTAAGTTGATGTAATCGCCAGTAAGAAGTAGTACAATTCAAGTTTTAGGTATCGATTATTGACTTTAGCTAGCTTTGGTGCCTTGGACATGAGCTAGGACCTATTGATTCTGCATGAAAGGAGGACTAGCAGCCGAGTTGCACGGGAGAATGTGAAAAGTGTTCATATGTAGCAAAAACCTGAGAAATCCGTCCGTTTTCGTCATTTGTTATCGAATCTACTTAAAGCAAGATCGTCACATTGGCCGCTCTTCTCTCTGAAACGGTTGTACTTATCCTCTACAAAGCTATGTCGCGAGCTGCGATATGCGGAGAGACTAAAAGCACCATAGTAGAACACAGATGAAGCTTCTAAGTTGATGTAATAGCCAGTAAGAAGTAGTACAATTAAAGTTTTAGGTATCAGTTAATGACTTTTTACCCTTCTTTGGTGCCTTGGACACGTTCTAGGAAATTAAGATTTTGCATGAAGGAGGACTATCAGCCGAGTTGCACGGGAAAATGTGAAAAGTGTTCATATGTAGTAAAAACCTGAGACATCCGTCTGTTTTCGTCATTTGTTATCGAGTCGACTTAAAGCCAGATCGTCAAATTGGCCGCTCTTCTCTCTGAAACGCTTGTACTTATCGCCTGCAATGCTATGTCGCGTGCTGCGGTATGCGGAGGCACTAAAAGCACCATAGTAGAACACAGATGAAGCTTCTAAGTTGATGTAATAGCGAGTAAGAAGTAGTACAATTCAAGTTTTAGGTATTGATTAGTGACTTTTTAGCTGGCTTTGGTGCCTTGGACATGAGCTAGGACCTTAAGATTCTGCATGAAAGGAGGACTAGCAGCCGAGTTGCACGGGAGAATGTGAAAAGTGTTCATATGTAGTAAAAACCTAAGAAATTCGTCCGTTTTCGTCATTTGTTATCCAATCGACTTAAAGCCAGATCGTCACATTGGCCGCTCTTCTCTCTGAAACGGTTGTACTTATCGTCTGCAAAGCTATGTCGCATGCTGCGGTATGCGGAGACAATAAAAGCACCATAGTAGAACACAGATGAAGCTTCTAATTTGACGTAATAGCCAGGAAGAAGTAGTACAATTCAAGTTTTAGGTATCGACTATTGACTTTTTAGCTGGCTTTGGTGCCTTGGACATGAGCTAGGACCTTAACATTCTGCATGAAAGGAGGACTAGCAGCCGATTTGCATGGGAGAATGTGAAAAGTGTTCATATGTAGTAAAAACCCGAGAAATCTGTCCGTTTTCGTCATTTGTTATCGAATTGTCTTAAAGCCAGATCGTCACATTAGCCGCTCTTCACTCTGAAACGGTTGTACTTATCGATTGCAAAGCTATGTCGCGTGCTGCGGTATGCGGAGAAACTAAAAGCACCATGGTAGAACACAGATGAAGCTTCTAAGTTGATGTAATAGCCAGTAAGAAGTAGTACAATTCAAGTTTTAGGAATCGATTATTGACATTTAGCTAGCTTTGGTGCCTTGGACATGAGCTAGGACCTTATGATTCTGCATGAAAGGAGGACTAGCAGCCGAGTTGCACGGGAGAATGTGAAAAGTGTTCATATGTAGTAAAAACCTGAGAAATCCGTCCGTTTTCGTCATTTGTTATCGAATCTACTTAAAGCAAGATCGTCACATTGGCCGCTCTTCTCTCTGAAACGGTTGTACTTATCCTCTACAAAGCTATGTCGCGAGCTGCGATATGCGGAGACACTAAAAGCACCATAGTAGAACACAGATGAAGCTTCTAAGTTGATGTAATAGCCAGTAAGAAGTAGTACAATTAAAGTTTTAGGTATCGGTTATTGACTTTTTACCCTTCTTTGGTGCCTTGGACACGAGCTAGGAACTTAAGATTTTGCATGAGGGAGGACTAGCAGCCGAGTTGCACGGGAGAATGTGAAAAGTGTTCATATGTAGTAAAAACCTGAGAAATCCGTCCGTTTTCGTCATTTGTTATCGAATCGACTTAAAGCCAGATCGTCACAATGGCCGCTCTTCTCTCTGAAACGGTTGTACTTATCGTCTGCAAAACCATGTCGCGTGCTGCGGTATGCGGAGAAACTAAGAGCACCGTAGTAGAACACAGATGTAGCTTCTACGTTAACGTAATAGCCAGGAAGAAGTAGTACAATTCAAGTTATAGGTATTGATTATTGACTTTTTAGCTGGCTTTGGTGCCTTGGACATGAGCTAGGACCTTAAGATTCTGCATGAAAGGAGGACTAGCAGCCTAGTTGCAAGGGAGAATGTGAAAAGTGTTCATATGTAGTAAAAACCTGAGAAATCGGTCCGTTTTCGTCATTTGTTATCGAATCGACTTAAAGCCAGATCGTCACATTGGCCGCTCTTCTCTCTGAAACGGTTGTACTTATCGTCTACAAAGCCATGTCGCGTGCTGCGATATGCGGAGACACTAAAAGCACCATAGTAGAACACAAATGATGCTTCTAAGTTGATGTAATAGCCAGTAAGAAGTAGTCCAATTCAAGATTTAGGTATCGATTATTGACTTTTTAGCTGGCTTTGGTGCCTTGGACATGATCTAGGACCTTATGATTCTGCATGAAACGAGGACTAGCGGCCGCGTTGCACGGGAGTATGTGAAAAGTGTTCATATGTAGTAAAAACCTGAGAAATCCGTCCATTTTCGTCATTTGTTATCGAATCCACTTAAAGCCAGATCGTCACATTGGCCGCTCTTCTCTCTGAAACGGTTGTACTTATCGTCTGCAAAACTATGTCGCGTGCTGCGGTATGCGGAGAAACTAAAAGCACCGTAGTAGAACACAGATGAAGCTTCTATGTTGATGTAATAGCCAGGAAGAAGTAGTACAATTCAAGTTTTAGGTATTGATTATTGACTTTTTAGCTGGCTTTGGTGCCTTGGACATGAGCTAGGACCTTAAGATTCTGCATGAAAGGAGGACTAGCAGGCGAGTTGCAAGGTTAATGTGAAAAGTGTTCATATGTAGTAAAAACCTGAGAAATCGGTCCGTTTTCGTCATTTGTTATCGAATCGACTTAAAGCCAGATCGTCACATTGGCCGCTCTTCTCTCTGAAACACTTGTACTTATCGTCTGCAAAGCTATGTCGCGTGCTGCGGTATGCGGAGACACTAAAAGCACCATAGTAGAACACAGATAAACCTTCTAAGTTGATGTAATAGCCAGTAAGAAGTAGTACAATTCAAGTTTTAGGTATCGATTATTGACTTTTTAGCTGGCTTTGGTGCCTTGGACATGAGCTAGGACTTTAAGATTCTGCATAAAAGGAGGACTAGCAGCCGAGTTGCAGGGGAGAATGTAAAAAGTGTTCATATGAAGTAAAAGCCTTTGAAATCCGTCCGTTTTCGTCATTTGTTATCGAATCGACTTAAAGCCAGATCGTCACATTGGCCGCTCTTCTCTCTGAAACGGTTGTACTTATCGTCTGCAAAGCTATGTCGCGTGCTGCGGTATGCGGAGACACTAAAAGCACCATAGTAGAACACAGATGAAGCTTCTAAGTTGATGTAATAGCCAGTAAGAAGTAGTCCAATTCAAGATTTAGGTATCGATTATTGACTTTTTAGCTGGCTTTGGTGCCTTGGACATGAGCTAGGACCTTATGATTCTGCATGAAACGAGGACTAGTGGCCGCGTTGCACGGGAGTATGTGAAAAGTGTTCATATGTAGTAAAAACCTGAGAAATCCGTCCATTTTCGTCATTTGTTATCGAATCCACTTAAAGCCAGATCGTCACATTGGCCGCTCTTCTCTCTGAAACGGTTGTACTTATCGTCTGCAAAACTATGTCGCGTGCTGCGGTAAGCGGAGAAACTAAAAGCACCGTAGTAGAACACAGATGAAGCTTCTAAGTTGATGTAATAGCCAGTAATAAGTAGTACAATTGAAGATTTAGGTATCGATTATTGACTTTTTAAATAGCTTTGATGCCTTGGACATGAGCTAGGACCATAAGATTCTGCATGAAAGGAATACTAGCAGCCGAGTAGCACGGGAGAATGTGAAAAGTGTTCATATGTAGTAAAAACCTGAGAAATCCGTCCGTTTTCGTCATTTGTTATCGAATCGACTTAAAGCCAGATCGTCACAATGGCCGCTCTTCTCTCTGAAACGGTTGTACTTATCGTCTGCAAAACCATGTCGCGTGCTGCGGTATGCGGAGAAACTAAGAGCACCGTAGTAGAACACAGATGTAGCTTCTACGTTAACGTAATAGCCAGGAAGAAGTAGTACAATTCAAGTTATAGGTATTGATTATTGACTTTTTAGCTGGCTTTGGTGCCTTGGACATGAGCTAGGACCTTAAGATTCTGCATGAAAGGAGGACTAGCAGCCGAGTTGCAGGGGAGAATGTAAAAAGTGTTCATATGAAGTAAAAACCTGAGAAATCCGTACGTTTTCGTCATTTGTTATCGAATCGACTTAAAGCCAGATCGTCACATTGGCCGCTCTTCTCTCTGAAACGGTTGTACTTATCGTCTGCAAAGCTATGTCGCGTGTTGCCGTAGGCGGAAACAGGAAAAGCACCATAGTAGAACACAGATGAAGCTTCTAAGTTGATGTAATAGCGAGTAAGAAGTAGTCCAATTCAAGTTTTAGGTATCGATTATTGACTTTTTAGCTGGCTTTGGTGCCTTGGACATGAGCTAGGACCTTAAGATTCTGCATGAAAGGAGGACTAGCAGCCGAGTTGCACGGGAGAATGTGAAAAGTGTTCATATGTAGTAAAAACCTGAGAAATCCGTCCGTTTTCGTCATTTGTTATCGAATCGACATAGAGCCAGATCGTCACATTGGCCGCTCTTCTCTCTGAAACGGTTGTACTTATCGATTGCAAAGCTATGTCGCGTGCTGCGGTATGCGGAGACACTAAAAGCACCATAGTAGAACACAGATGAAGCTTCTAAGTTGATGTAATAGCCAGTAAGAAGTAGTACAATTCAAGTTTTAGGTATCGGTTATTGACTTTTTAGCTAGCTTTGGTGCCTTGGACATGAGCTAGGACCTTATGATTCTGCATGAAAGGAGGACTAGCAGCCGCGTTGCACGGGAGAATGTGAAAAGTGTTCATATGTAGTAAAAACCTGAGAAATCGGTCCGTTTTCGTCATTTGTTATCGAATCGACTTAAAGCCAGATCGTCACATTGGCCGCTCTTCTCTCTGAAACACTTGTACTTATCGTCTGCAAAGCTATGTCGCGTGCTGCGGTATGCGGAGACACTAAAAGCACCATAGTAGAACACAGATAAACCTTCTAAGTTGATGTAATAGCCAGTAAGAAGTAGTACAATTCAAGTTTTAGGTATCGATTATTGACTTTTTAGCTGGCTTTGGTGACTTGGACATGGGCTAGGACCTTAAGATTCTGCATGAAAGGAGGACTAGCAGCCGAGTTGCAGGGGAGAATGTAAAAAGTGTTCATATGAAGTAAAAACCTGAGAAATCCGTCCGTTTTCGTCATTTGTTATCGAATCGACTTAAAGCCAGATCGTCACATTGGCCGCTCTGCTCTCGGAAACGGTTGTACTTATCGTCTGCAAAGCTATGTCGCGTGCTGCGGTATGCGGGGCTCTAAAAGCACCATAGTAGAACACAGATGAAACTTCTAAGTAGCTGTAATAGCCAGTAAGAAGTAATACCATTCAAGTTTTAGGTATCGATTATTGACTTTTTAGCTGGCTTTGGTGCCTTGGACATGAGCTAGGACTTTAAGATTCTGCATAAAAGGAGGACTAGCAGCCGAGTTGCAGGGGAGAATGTAAAAAGTGTTCATATGAAGTAAAAGCCTTTGAAATCCGTCCGTTTTCGTCATTTGTTATCGAATCGACTTAAAGCCAGATCGTCACATTGGCCGCTCTTCTCTCTGAAACGGTTGTACTTATCGTCTGCAAAGCTATGTCGCGTGCTGCGGTATGCGGAGACACTAAAAGCACCATAGTAGAACACAGATGAAGCTTCTAAGTTGATGTAATAGCCAGTAAGAAGTAGTCCAATTCAAGATTTAGGTATCGATTATTGACTTTTTAGCTGGCTTTGGTGCCTTGGACATGAGCTAGGACCTTATGATTCTGCATGAAACGAGGACTAGTGGCCGCGTTGCACGGGAGTATGTGAAAAGTGTTCATATGTAGTAAAAACCTGAGAAATCCGTCCATTTTCGTCATTTGTTATCGAATCCACTTAAAGCCAGATCGTCACATTGGCCGCTCTTCTCTCTGAAACGGTTGTACTTATCGTCTGCAAAACTATGTCGCGTGCTGCGGTAAGCGGAGAAACTAAAAGCACCGTAGTAGAACACAGATGAAGCTTCTAAGTTGATGTAATAGCCAGTAATAAGTAGTACAATTGAAGATTTAGGTATCGATTATTGACTTTTTATCTGGCTTTGGTGTCTTGGACATGAGCTAGGACCTTAAGATTCTGCATGAAAGGTGGACTAGCAGCCGAGTTGCAGGGGAGAATGTAAAAAGTGTTCATATGAAGTAAAAGCCTTTGAAATCCGTCCGTTTTCGTCATTTGTTATCGAATCGACTTAAAGCCAGATCGTCACATTGGCCGCTCTACCCTCGGAAACGGTTGTACTTATCGTCTGCAAAGCTATGTCGCTTGTTGCCGTAGGCGGAAACAGAAAAGCACCATAGTAGAACACAGATGAAGCTTCTAAGTTGATGTAATAGCCAGTAAGAAGTAGTACAATTCTAGTTTTAGATATCGATTGTTGACTTTTTAGCTGGCTTTGGTGCCTTGGACATGAGCTAGTACCTTAAGATTCTGCATGAAAGGAGGACTAGCAGCCGAGTTGCACGGGAGAATGTGAAAAGTGTTCATATGTAGTAAAAACCTGAGAAATCGGTCCGTTTTCGTCATTTGTTATCGAATCGACTTAAAGCCAGATCGTCACATTGGCCGCTCTTCTCTCTGAAACACTTGTACTTATCGTCTGCAAAGCTATGTCGCGTGCTGCGGTATGCGGAGACACTAAAAGCACCATAGTAGAACACAGATGAACCTTCTAAGTTGATGTAATAGCCAGTAAGAAGTAGTACAATTCAAGTTTTAGGTATCGATTATTGACTTTTTAGCTGGCTTTGGTGCCTTGGACATGAGCTAGGACCTTAACGTCCTGCATGAAAGGAGGACTAGCAGCCGATTTGCACGGGAGAATGTGAAAAGTCTTCACATGTAGTAAAAACCCGATAAATCCGTCCGTTTTCGTCATTTGTTATCGAATCGACTTAAAGCCAGATCGTCACATTGGCCGCTCTTCTCTCTGAAACGGTTGTACTTATCGTCTGCAAAGCTATGTCGCGTGCTGCGGTATGCGGAGACAGTAAAAGCACCATAGTAGAACACAGATGAAGCTTCTAAGTTGATGTAATAGCCAGTAAGAAGTAGTACAATTAAAGTTTTAAGTATCGGTTATTGACTTTTTACCCTTCTTTGGTGCCTTGGACCCGAGCTAGGAACTTAAGATTTTGCATGAGGGAGGACTAGCAGCCGAGTTGCACGGGAGAAAGTGAAAAGTGTTCATATGTAGTAAAAACCTGAGAAATCCGTCCGTTTTCGTCATTTGTTATCGAATCGACTTAAAGCCAGATCGTCACATTGGCCGCTCTTCTCTCTGAAACGGTTGTACTTATCGTCTGCAAAGCTATGTCGCGTGCTGCGGTATGCGGAGACACTAAAAGCACCATAGTAGAACACAGATGAAGCTTCTAAGTTGATGTAATAGCCAGTAAGAAGTAGTCCAATTCAAGATTTAGGTATCGATTATTGACTTTTTAGCTGGCTTTGGTGCCTTGGACATGAGCTAGGACCTTATGATTCTGCATGAAACGAGGACTAGTGGCCGCGTTGCACGGGAGTATGTGAAAAGTGTTCATATGTAGTAAAAACCTGAGAAATCCGTCCATTTTCGTCATTTGTTATCGAATCCACTTAAAGCCAGATCGTCACATTGGCCGCTCTTCTCTCTGAAACGGTTGTACTTATCGTCTGCAAAACTATGTCGCGTGCTGCGGTAAGCGGAGAAACTAAAAGCACCGTAGTAGAACACAGATGAAGCTTCTAAGTTGATGTAATAGCCAGTAATAAGTAGTACAATTGAAGATTTAGGTATCGATTATTGACTTTTTATCTGGCTTTGGTGTCTTGGACATGAGCTAGGACCTTAAGATTCTGCATGAAAGGTGGACTAGCAGCCGAGTTGCAGGGGAGAATGTAAAAAGTGTTCATATGAAGTAAAAGCCTTTGAAATCCGTCCGTTTTCGTCATTTGTTATCGAATCGACTTAAAGCCAGATCGTCACATTGGCCGCTCTACCCTGGGAAACGGTTGTACTTATCGTCTGCAAAGCTATGTCGCTTGTTGCCGTAGGCGGAAACAGAAAAGCACCATAGTAGAACACAGATGAAGCTTCTAAGTTGATGTAATAGCCAGTAAGAAGTAGTACAATTCTAGTTTTAGATATCGATTGTTGACTTTTTAGCTGGCTTTGGTGCCTTGGACATGAGCTAGTACCTTAAGATTCTGCATGAAAGGAGGACTAGCAGCCGAGTTGCACGGGAGAATGTGAAAAGTGTTCATATGTAGTAAAAACCTGAGAAATCGGTCCGTTTTCGTCATTTGTTATCGAATCGACTTAAAGCCAGATCGTCACATTGGCCGCTCTTCTCTCTGAAACACTTGTACTTATCGTCTGCAAAGCTATGTCGCGTGCTGCGGTATGCGGAGACACTAAAAGCACCATAGTAGAACACAGATGAACCTTCTAAGTTGATGTAATAGCCAGTAAGAAGTAGTACAATTCAAGTTTTAGGTATCGATTATTGACTTTTTAGCTGGCTTTGGTGCCTTGGACATGAGCTAGGACCTTAACGTCCTGCATGAAAGGAGGACTAGCAGCCGATATGCACGGGAGAATGTGAAAAGTCTTCACATGTAGTAAAAACCCGATAAATCCGTCCGTTTTCGTCATTTGTTATCGAATCGACTTAAAGCCAGATCGTCACATTGGCCGCTCTTCTCTCTGAAACGGTTGTACTTATCGTCTGCAAAGCTATGTCGCGTGCTGCGGTATGCGGAGACAGTAAAAGCACCATAGTAGAACACAGATGAAGCTTCTAAGTTGATGTAATAGCCAGTAAGAAGTAGTACAATTAAAGTTTTAAGTATCGGTTATTGACTTTTTACCCTTCTTTGGTGCCTTGGACCCGAGCTAGGAACTTAAGATTTTGCATGAGGGAGGACTAGCAGCCGAGTTGCACGGGAGAAAGTGAAAAGTGTTCATATGTAGTAAAAACCTGAGAAATCCGTCCGTTTTCGTCATTTGTTATCGAATCGACTTAAAGCCAGATCGTCACATTGGCCGCTCTTCTCTCTGAAACGCTTGTACTTATCGTCTGCAAAGCTATGTCGCGTCCTGCGGTATGCGGAGACACTAAAATCACCATAGTAGAACACAGATGAAGCTTCTAAGTTGATGTAATAGCCAGTAAGAAGTAGTACAATTGAAGTTTTAGGTATCGATTATTGACTTTTTATCTGGCTTTGGTGCCTTGGACATGAGCTAGGACCTTAAGAATCTGCATGAAAGGTGTACTAGCAACCGAGTTGCAGGGGAGAATGTAAAAAGTGTTCATATGAAGTAAAAACCTGAGAAATCCGTCCGTTTTCGTCATTTGTTATCGAATCGACTTAAAGCCAGATCGTCACATTGGCCGCTTTACTCTCGGAAACGGTTGTACTTATCGTCTGCAAAGCTATGTCGCTTGTTGCCGTAGGCCGAAACAGAAAAGCACCATAGTAGAACACAGATGAAGCTTCTAAGTTGATGTAATAGCCAGTAAGAAGTAGTACAATTCTAGTTTTAGGTATCGATTATTGCCTTTTTAGCTGGCTTTGGTGCCTTGGACATGAGCTAGTACCTTAAGATTCTGCATAAAAGGAGGACTAGCAGCCCAGTTGCACGGGAGAATGTGAAAAGTGTTCATATGTAGTAAAAACCTGAGAAATCGGTCCGTTTTCGTCATTTGTTATCGAATCGACTTAAAGCCAGATCGTCACATTGGCCGCTCTTCTCTCTTAAACACTTGTACTTATCGTCTGCAAAGCTATGTCGCGTGCTGCGGTATGCGGAGACACTAAAAGCACCATAGTAGAACACAGATGAACCTTCTAAGTTGATGTAATAGCCAGTAAGATGTAGACCAATTCAAGATTTAGGTATCGATTATTGACTTTTTAGCTGGCTTTGGTGCCTTGGACATGAGCTAGGACCTTAAGATTCTGCATGAAAGGAGGACTAGCAGCCGAGTTGCAGGGGAGAATGTAAAAAGTGTTCATATGAAGTAAAAACCTGAGAAATCCGTCCGCTTTCGTCATTTGTTATCGAATCGACTTAAAGCCAGATCGTCACATTGGCCGCTCTGCTCTCGGAAACGGTTGTACTTATCGTCTGCAAAGCTATGTCGCGTGCTGCGGTATGCGAAGGCTCTAAAAGCACCATAGTAGAACACAGATGAAACTTCTAAGTTGCTGTAATAGCCAGTAAGAAGTAATACCATTCAAGTTTTAGGTATCGATTATTGACTTTTTAGCTGGCTTTGGTGCCTTGGACATGAGCTAGGACTTTAAGATTCTGCATAAAAGGAGGACTAGCAGCCGAGTTGCACGGGAGAATGTGAAAAGTGTTCATATGTATTAAAAACCTGAGACATCCGTCCGTTTTCGTCATTTGTTATCGAATCCACTTAAAGCCAGATCGTCACATTGGCCGCTCTTCTCTCTGAAACGGTTGTACTTATCGTCTGCAAAGCTATGTCGCGTGCTGCGGTATGCGGAGACACTAAAAGCACCATAGTAGAACACAGATGAAGCTTCTAAGTTGATGTAATAGCCAGTAAGAAGTAGTACAATTAAAGTTTTAAGTATCGGTTATTGACTTTTAACCCTTCTTTGGTGCCTTGGACACGAGCTAGGAACTTAAGATTTTGCATGAGGGAGGACTAGCAGCCGAGTTGCACGGGAGAAAGTGAAAAGTGTTCATATGTAGTAAAAACCTGAGAAATCCGTCCGTTTTCGTCATTTGTTATCGAATCGACTTAAAGCCAGATCGTCACATTGGCCGCTCTTCTCTCTGAAACGCTTGTACTTATCGTCTGCAAAGCTATGTCGCGTCCTGCGGTATGCGGAGACACTAAAATCACCATAGTAGAACACAGATGAAGCTTCTAAGTTGATGTAATAGCCAGTAAGAAGTAGTACAATTGAAGTTTTAGTTATCGGTTATTGACTTTTTATCTGGCTTTGGTGCCTTGGACATGAGCTAGGACCTTAAGAATCTGCATGAAAGGTGTACTAGCAGCCGAGTTGCAGGGGAGAATGTAAAAAGTGTTCATATGAAGTAAAAGCCTGAGAAATCCGTCCGTTTTCGTCATTTGTTATCGAATCGACTTAAAGCCAGATCGTCACATTGGCCGCTTTACTCTCGGAAACGGTTGTACTTATCGTCTGCAAAGCTATGTCGCTTGTTGCCGTAGGCCGAAACAGAAAAGCACCATAGTAGAACACAGATGAAGCTTCTAAGTTGATGTAATAGCCAGTAAGAAGTAGTACAATTCTAGTTTTAGGTATCGATCATTGACTTTTTAGCTGGCTATGGTGCCTTGGACATGAGCTAGTACCTTAAGATTCTGCATGAAAGGAGGACTAGCAGCAGAGTTGCACGGGAGAATGTGAAAAGTGTTCATATGTAATAAAAACCTTAGAAATCCATCCGTTTTCGTCATTTGTTATCGAATCGACTTAAAGCCAGATCGTCACATTGGCCGCTCTTCTCTCTGAAACGGTTGTACTTATCGTCTGCAAAGCTATGTCGCGTGCTGCGGTATGTGGAGACACTAAAAGCACCATAGTAGAACACAGATGAAGCATCTAAGTTGATGTAATAGGAAGTAATAAAAAATCCAATTCAAGTTTTAGGTATCGATTATTGACTTTTTAGCTGGCTTTGGTGCCTTGGACATGAGCTAGGACCTTAAGATTCAGCATGAAAGGAGGACTAGCAGCCGAGTTGCACGGGAGAATGTGAAAAGTGTTCATATGTAGTAAAAACCTGAGAAATCCGTCCATTTTCGTCATTTGTTATCGAATCCACTTAAAGCCAGATCGTCACATTGGCCGCTCTTCTCTCTGAAACGGTTGTACTTATCGTCTGCAAAACTATGTCGCGTGCTGCGGTAAGCGGAGAAACTAAAAGCACCGTAGTAGAACACAGATGAAGCTTCTAAGTTGATGTAATAGCCAGTAAGAAGTAGTCCAATTCAAGATTTAGGTATCGATTATTGACTTTTTAGCTGGCTTTGGTGCCTTGGACATGAGCTAGGACCTTATGATTCTGCATGAAACGAGGACTAGTGGCCGCGTTGCACGGGAGTATGTGAAAAGTGTTCATATGTAGTAAAAACCTGAGAAATCCGTCCATTTTCGTCATTTGTTATCGAATCCACTTAAAGCCAGATCGTCACATTGGCCGCTCTTCTCTCTGAAACGGTTGTACTTATCGTCTGCAAAACTATGTCGCGTGCTGCGGTAAGCGGAGAAACTAAAAGCACCGTAGTAGAACACAGATGAAGCTTCTAAGTTGATGTAATAGCCAGTAATAAGTAGTACAATTCTAGTTTTAGATATCGATTGTTGACTTTTTAGCTGGCTTTGGTGCCTTGGACATGAGCTAGTACCTTAAGATTCTGCATGAAAGGAGGACTAGCAGCCGAGTTGCACGGGAGAATGTGAAAAGTGTTCATATGTAGTAAAAACCTGAGAAATCGGTCCGTTTTCGTCATTTGTTATCGAATCGACTTAAAGCCAGATCGTCACATTGGCCGCTCTTCTCTCTGAAACACTTGTACTTATCGTCTGCAAAGCTATGTCGCGTGCTGCGGTATGCGGTGACACTAAAAGCACCATAGTAGAACACAGATGAACCTTCTAAGTTGATGTAATAGCCAGTAAGAAGTAGTACAATTCAAGTTTTAGGTATCGATTATTGACTTTTTAGCTGGCTTTGGTGCCTTGGACATTAGCTAGGACCTTAACGTCCTGCATGAAAGGAGGACTAGCAGCCGATTTGCACGGGAGAATGTGAAAAGTCTTCACATGTAGTAAAAACCCGATAAATCCGTCCGTTTTCGTCATTTGTTATCGAATCGACTTAAAGCCAGATCGTCACATTGGCCGCTCTTCTCTCTGAAACGGTTGTACTTATCGTCTGCAAAGCTATGTCGCGTGCTGCGGTATGCGGAGACAGTAAAAGCACCATAGTAGAACACAGATGAAGCTTCTAAGTTGATGTAATAGCCAGTAAGAAGTAGTACAATTAAAGTTTTAAGTATCGGTTATTGACTTTTTACCCTTCTTTGGTGCCTTGGACCCGAGCTAGGAACTTAAGATTTTGCATGAGGGAGGACTAGCAGCCGAGTTGCACGGGAGAAAGTGAAAAGTGTTCATATGTAGTAAAAACCTGAGAAATCCGTCCGTTTTCGTCATTTGTTATCGAATCGACTTAAAGCCAGATCGTCACATTGGCCGCTCTTCTCTCTGAAACGCTTGTACTTATCGTCTGCAAAGCTATGTCGCGTCCTGCGGTATGCGGAGACACTAAAATCACCATAGTAGAACACAGATGAAGCTTCTAAGTTGATGTAATAGCCAGTAAGAAGTAGTACAATTGAAGTTTTAGGTATCGATTATTGACTTTTTATCTGGCTTTGGTGCCTTGGACATGAGCTAGGACCTTAAGAATCTGCATGAAAGGTGTACTAGCAACCGAGTTGCAGGGGAGAATGTAAAAAGTGTTCATATGAAGTAAAAACCTGAGAAATCCGTCCGTTTTCGTCATTTGTTATCGAATCGACTTAAAGCCAGATCGTCACATTGGCCGCTTTACTCTCGGAAACGGTTGTACTTATCGTCTGCAAAGCTATGTCGCTTGTTGCCGTAGGCCGAAACAGAAAAGCACCATAGTAGAACACAGATGAAGCTTCTAAGTTGATGTAATAGCCAGTAAGAAGTAGTACAATTCTAGTTTTAGGTATCGATTATTGACTTTTTAGCTGGCTTTGGTGCCTTGGACATGAGCTAGTACCTTAAGATTCTGCATAAAAGGAGGACTAGCAGCCCAGTTGCACGGGAGAATGTGAAAAGTGTTCATATGTAGTAAAAACCTGAGAAATCGGTCCGTTTTCGTCATTTGTTATCGAATCGACTTAAAGCCAGATCGTCACATTGGCCGCTCTTCTCTCTTAAACACTTGTACTTATCGTCTGCAAAGCTATGTCGCGTGCTGCGGTATGCGGAGACACTAAAAGCACCATAGTAGAACACAGATGAACCTTCTAAGTTGATGTAATAGCCAGTAAGATGTAGACCAATTCAAGATTTAGGTATCGATTATTGACTTTTTAGCTGGCTTTGGTGCCTTGGACATGAGCTAGGACCTTAAGATTCTGCATGAAAGGAGGACTAGCAGCCGAGTTGCAGGGGAGAATGTAAAAAGTGTTCATATGAAGTAAAAACCTGAGAAATCCGTCCGCTTTCGTCATTTGTTATCGAATCGACTTAAAGCCAGATCGTCACATTGGCCGCTCTGCTCTCGGAAACGGTTGTACTTATCGTCTGCAAAGCTATGTCGCGTGCTGCGGTATGCGAAGGCTCTAAAAGCACCATAGTAGAACACAGATGAAACTTCTAAGTTGCTGTAATAGCCAGTAAGAAGTAATACCATTCAAGTTTTAGGTATCGATTATTGACTTTTTAGCTGGCTTTGGTGCCTTGGACATGAGCTAGGACTTTAAGATTCTGCATAAAAGGAGGACTAGCAGCCGAGTTGCACGGGAGAATGTGAAAAGTGTTCATATGTATTAAAAACCTGAGACATCCGTCCGTTTTCGTCATTTGTTATCGAATCCACTTAAAGCCAGATCGTCACATTGGCCGCTCTTCTCTCTGAAACGGTTGTACTTATCGTCTGCAAAGCTATGTCGCGTGCTGCGGTATGCGGAGACACTAAAAGCACCATAGTAGAACACAGATGAAGCTTCTAAGTTGATGTAATAGCCAGTAAGAAGTAGTACAATTAAAGTTTTAAGTATCGGTTATTGACTTTTAACCCTTCTTTGGTGCCTTGGACACGAGCTAGGAACTTAAGATTTTGCATGAGGGAGGACTAGCAGCCGAGTTGCACGGGAGAAAGTGAAAAGTGTTCATATGTAGTAAAAACCTGAGAAATCCGTCCGTTTTCGTCATTTGTTATCGAATCGACTTAAAGCCAGATCGTCACATTGGCCGCTCTTCTCTCTGAAACGCTTGTACTTATCGTCTGCAAAGCTATGTCGCGTCCTGCGGTATGCGGAGACACTAAAATCACCATAGTAGAACACAGATGAAGCTTCTAAGTTGATGTAATAGCCAGTAAGAAGTAGTACAATTGAAGTTTTAGTTATCGATTATTGACTTTTTATCTGGCTTTGGTGCCTTGGACATGAGCTAGGACCTTAAGAATCTGCATGAAAGGTGTACTAGCAGCCGAGTTGCAGGGGAGAATGTAAAAAGTGTTCATATGAAGTAAAAGCCTGAGAAATCCGTCCGTTTTCGTCATTTGTTATCGAATCGACTTAAAGCCAGATCGTCACATTGGCCGCTTTACTCTCGGAAACGGTTGTACTTATCGTCTGCAAAGCTATGTCGCTTGTTGCCGTAGGCCGAAACAGAAAAGCACCATAGTAGAACACAGATGAAGCTTCTAAGTTGATGTAATAGCCAGTAAGAAGTAGTACAATTCTAGTTTTAGGTATCGATCATTGACTTTTTAGCTGGCTATGGTGCCTTGGACATGAGCTAGTACCTTAAGATTCTGCATGAAAGGAGGACTAGCAGCAGAGTTGCACGGGAGAATGTGAAAAGTGTTCATATGTAATAAAAACCTTAGAAATCCATCCGTTTTCGTCATTTGTTATCGAATCGACTTAAAGCCAGATCGTCACATTGGCCGCTCTTCTCTCTGAAACGGTTGTACTTATCGTCTGCAAAGCTATGTCGCGTGCTGCGGTATGTGGAGACACTAAAAGCACCATAGTAGAACACAGATGAAGCATCTAAGTTGATGTAATAGGAAGTAATAAAAAATCCAATTCAAGTTTTAGGTATCGATTATTGACTTTTTAGCTGGCTTT
This sequence comes from Schistocerca gregaria, assembly GCF_023897955.1. Taxonomy (NCBI): domain Eukaryota; kingdom Metazoa; phylum Arthropoda; class Insecta; order Orthoptera; family Acrididae; genus Schistocerca; species Schistocerca gregaria. The sequence goes on along the minus strand of NW_026061801.1, from coordinate 1,471,614 downwards.
GGTGCATTGGACATGAGCTAGGACCTTAAGATTCAGCATGAAAGGAGGACTAGCAGCCGAGTTGCACGGGAGAATGTAAAAAGTGTTCATATGTAGTAAAAACCTGAGAAATCCGTCCGTTTTCGTCATTTGTTATCGAATCGACATAGAGCCAGATCGTCACATTGACCGCTCTTCTCTCTGAAACGGTTGTACTTATCGTCTGCAAAGCTATGTCGCGTGCTGCGGTATGCGGAGACACTAAAAGCACCATAGTAGAACACAGATGAAGCTTCTAAGTTGATGTCATAGCCAGCAAGAAGTAGTAGAATTCAAGTTTTTGGTATCGATTATTGACTTTTTTGCTTTCTTTGGTACCTAGGACATGAGCTAGGACCTTAAGATTCTGCATGAAAGGAGGACTAGCAGCCGAGTTGCACGGGAGAATGTGAAAAGTCTTCATATGTAGTAAAAACCTGAGAAATCCGTCCGTTTTCTCCATTTGTTATCGAATCGACGTAAAGCCAGATCGTCACATTGGCCGCTCTTCTCTCTGAAAAAGTTGTACTTATCGTCTGCAAAGCTATGTCGCGTGCTGCGGTATGCGGACACAATAAAAGCACCATAGTAGAACACAGATGAAGCTTCTAAGTTGATGTAATAGCCAGTAAGAAGTAGTACAATTAAAGTTTTAGGTATCGGTTAATGACTTTTACCCTTCTTTGGAGCCTTGGACACGAGCTAGGAAATTAAGATTTTGCATGAAGGAGAACTATCAGCCGAGTTGCACGGGAGAATGTGAAAAGTGTTCATATGTAGTAAAAACCTGAGAAATCCGTCCGTTTTCGTCATTTGTTATCGAATCGACTTAAAGCCAGATCGTCACATTGGCCGCTCTTTTCTCTGAAACGGTTGTACTTATCGTCTGTAAAACTATGTCGCGTGCTGCGGTATGCGGAGAAACTAAAAGCACCGTAGTAGAACACAGATGAAGCTTCTAAGTTGATGTAATAGCCAGGAAGAAGTAGTAAAATTCAAGTTTTAGGTATCGATTATTGACTTTTTAGCTGGCTTTGGTGCCTTGGACATGAGCTAGGACCTTAAGATTCTGCATGAAAGGAGGACTAGCAGCCGAGTTGCACGGGAGAATGTGAAAAGTGTTCATATGTAGTAAAAACCTTAGAAATCTGTCCGTTTTCGTCATTTGTTATCGAATCGACTTAAAGCCAGATCGTCACATTGGCCGCTCTTCTCTCTGATACGCTTGTACTTATCGTCTGCAAAGCTATGTCGCGTGTTGCCGTTGGCGGAAACAGGAAAATCACCATAGTAGAACACAGATGAAGCTTCTAAGTTGATGTAATAGCCAGTAAGAAGTAGTAGAATTCAAGTTTTAGGTATCGATTATTGACTTTTTAGCTGGCTTTGGTGCCTTGGACATGAGCTAGGACCTTAAGATTCTGCATGAAAGGAGGACTAGCAGCCGAGTTGCACGGGAGAATGTGAAAAGTGTTCATATGTAGTAAAAACCTGAGAAATCCGTCCGTTTTCGTCATTTGTTATCGAATCGACATAGAGCCAGATCGTCACATTGGCCGCTCTTCTCTCTGAAACGGTTGTACTTATCGTCTACAAAGCTATGTCGCGTGCTGCGGTATGCGGAGACACTAAAAGCACCATCGTAGAACACAGATGGAGCTTCTAAGTAGATGTAATAGCCAGTAAGAAGTAGTACAATACATGTTTTAGGTATCGATTATTAACTTTTTAGCTAGCATTGGTGCCTTGGACATGAGCTACGACCTTAAGATTCTGCATGAAAGGAGGACTAGCAGCCGAGTAGCACGGGAGAATGTGAAAAGTGTTCATATGTAGTAAAAACCTGAGAAATTCGTCCGTTTTCGTCATTTGTTATCGAATCGACTTAAAGCCAGATCGTCACATTGGCCGCTCTTCTCTCTGAAACGCTTGTACTTATCGTCTGCAAAGCTATGTCGCATGCTGCGGTATGCTGAGACACTACAAGCAGCATAGTAGAACACAGATGAAGCTTCTATGTTGATGTAATAGCCAGTAAGAAGTAGTACAATTCACGTTTTAGGTATCGATTATTGACTTTTTAGCTAGCTTTGGTGCCTTGGACATGAGCTAGGACCTTAAGATTCTGCATGAAAGGAGGACTAGCAGCCGAGTTGCACGGGAGAATGTGAAAAGTGTTCATATGTAGTAAAAACCTGAGAAATCCGTCCGTTTTCGTCATTTGTTATCGAATCGACATAGAGCCAGATCGTCACATTGGCCGCTCTTCTCTCTGAAACGGTTGTACTTATCGTCTGCAAAGCTATGTCGCGGGCTGCGGTATGCGGAGACACTAAAAGCACCATAGTAGAACACAGATGAAGCTTCTAAGTTGATGTAATAGCCAGTAAGAAGTAGTACAATTAAAGTTTTAAGTATCGGTTATTGACTTTTTACCCGTCTTTGGTGCCTTGGACACGAGCTACGAACTTAAGATTTTGCATGAGGGAGGACTAGCAGCCGAGTTGCACGGGAGAATGTGAAAAGTGTTCATATGTAGTAAAAACCTGAGAAATCCGTCCGTTTTCGTCATTTGTTATCGAATCGACTTAAAGCCAGATCGTCACATTGGCCGCTCTTCTCTCTGAAACGCTTGACTTATCGTCTGCAAAGCTATGTCGCGTCCTGCGGTATGCGGAGACACTAAAATCACCATAGTAGAACACAGATGAAGCTTCTAAGTTGATGTAATAGCCAGTAAGAAGTAGTACAATTGAAGTTTTAGGTATCGATTATTGACTTTTTATCTGGCTTTGGTGCCTTGCACATGAGCTAGGACCTTAAGAATCTGCATGAAAGGTGTACTAGCAGCCGAGTTGAAGGGGAGAATGTAAAAAGTGTTCATATGAAGTAAAAACCTGGGAAATCCGTCCGTTTTCGTCATTTGTTATCGAATCGACTTAAAGCCAGATCGTCACATTGGCCGCTTTACTCTCGGAAACGGTTGTACTTATCGTCTGCAAAGCTATGTCGCTTGTTGCCGTAGGCCGAAACAGAAAAGCACCATAGTAGAACACAGATGAAGCTTCTAAGTTGATGTAATAGTTAGTAAGAAGTAGTACAATTCTAGTTTTAGGTATCGATTATTGACTTTTTAGCTGGCTTTGGTGCCTTGGACATGAGCTAGTACCTTAAGATTCTGCATGAAAGGAGGACTAGCAGCCGAGTTGCGCGGGAGAATGTGAAAAGTGTTCATATGTAATAAAAACCTTAGAAATCCATCCGTTTTCGTCATTTGTTATCGAATCGACTTAAAGCCAGATCGTCACATTGGCCGCTCTTCTCTCTGAAACGGTTGTACTTATCGTCTGCAAAGCTATGTCGCGTGCTGCGGTATGTGGAGACACTAAAAGCACCATAGTAGAACACAGATGAAGCATCTAAGTTGATGTAATAGGAAGTAAGAAGTAATCCAATTCAAGTTTTAGGTATCGATTATTGACTTTTTAGCTGGCTTTGGTGCCTTGGACATGAGCTAGGACCTTAAGATTCTGCATGAAAGGAGGACTAGCAGCCGAGTTGCACGGGAGAATGTGAAAAGTGTTCATATGTAATAAAAACCTGAGAAATCCGTCCGTTTTCGTCATTTGTTATCGAATCGACTTAAAGTCAGATCGTCACATTGGCCGCTCTTCTCTCTGAAACGGTTGTACTTATCGTCTACAAAGCTATGTCGCGTGCTGCGATATGCGGAGACACTAAAAGCACCATAGTAGAACACAAATGATGCTTCTAAGTTGATGTAATAGCCAGTAAGAAGTAGTCCAATTCAAGATTTAGGTATCGATTATTGACTTTTTAGCTGGCTTTGGTGCCTTGGACATGATCTAGGACCTTATGATTCTGCATGAAACGAGGACTAGCGGCCGCGTTGCACGGGAGTATGTGAAAAGTGTTCATATGTAGTAAAAACCTGAGAAATCCGTCCATTTTCGTCATTTGTTATCGAATCCACTTAAAGCCAGATCGTCACATTGGCCGCTCTTCTCTCTGAAACGGTTGTACTTATCGTCTGCAAAACTATGTCGCGTGCTGCGGTATGCGGAGAAACTAAAAGCACCGTAGTAGAACACAGATGAAGCTTCTAAGTTGATGTAATAGCCAGGAAGAAGTAGTACAATTCAAGTTTTAGGTATTGATTATTGACTTTTTAGCTGGCTTTGGTGCCTTGGACATGAGCTAGGACCTTAAGATTCTGCATGAAAGGAGGACTAGCAGGCGAGTTGCAAGGTTAATGTGAAAAGAGTTCATATGTAGTAAAAACCTGAGAAATCGGTCCGTTTTCGTCATTTGTTATCGAATCGACTTAAAGCCAGATCGTCACATTGGCCGCTCTTCTCTCTGAAACACTTGTACTTATCGTCTGCAAAGCTATGTCGCGTGCTGCGGTATGCGGAGACACTAAAAGCACCATAGTAGAACACAGATAAACCTTCTAAGTTGATGTAATAGCCAGTAAGAAGTAGTACAATTCAAGTTTTAGGTATCGATTATTGACTTTTTAGCTGGCTTTGGTGCCTTGGACATGGGCTAGGACCTTAAGATTCTGCATGAAAGGAGGACTAGCAGCCGAGTTGCAGGGGAGAATGTAAAAAGTGTTCATATGAAGTAAAAACCTGAGAAATCCGTCCGTTTTCGTCATTTGTTATCGAATCGACTTAAAGCCAGATCGTCACATTGGCCGCTCTGCTCTCGGAAACGGTTGTACTTATCGTCTGCAAAGCTATGTCGCGTGCTGCGGTATGCGGGGCTCTAAAAGCACCATAGTAGAACACAGATGAAACTTCTAAGTAGCTGTAATAGCCAGTAGGAAGTAATACCATTCAAGTTTTAGGTATCGATTATTGACTTTTTAGCTGGCTTTGGTGCCTTGGACATGAGCTAGGACTTTAAGATTCTGCATAAAAGGAGGACTAGCAGCCCAGTTGCACGGGAGAATGTGAAATGTGTTCATATGTATTAAAAACCTGAGACATCCGTCCGTTATCGTCATTTGTTATCGAATCGACTTAAAGCCAGATCGTCACATTGGCCGCTCTTCTCTCTGAAACGGTTGTACTTATCGTCTGCAAAGCTATGTCGCGTGCTGCGGTATGCGGAGACACTAAAAGCACCATAGTAGAACACAGATGAAGCTTCTAAGTTGATGTAATAGCCAGTAAGAAGTAGTCCAATTCAAGATTTAGGTATCGATTATTGACTTTTTAGCTGGCTTTGGTGCCTTGGACATGAGCTAGGACCTTATGATTCTGCATGAAACGAGGACTAGTGGCCGCGTTGCACGGGAGTATGTGAAAAGTGTTCATATGTAGTAGAAACCTGAGAAATCCGTCCATTTTCGTCATTTGTTATCGAATCCACTTAAAGCCAGATCGTCACATTGGCCGCTCTTCTCTCTGAAACGGTTGTACTTATCGTCTGCAAAACTATGTCGCGTGCTGCGGTAAGCGGAGAAACTAAAAGCACCGTAGTAGAACACAGATGAAGCTTCTAAGTTGATGTAATAGCCAGTAATAAGTAGTACAATTGAAGATTTAGGTATCGATTATTGACTTTTTATCTGGCTTTGGTGTCTTGGACATGAGCTAGGACCTTAAGATTCTGCATGAAAGGTGGACTAGCAGCCGAGTTGCAGGGGAGAATGTAAAAAGTACTCATATGAAGTAAAAGCCTTTGAAATCCGTCCGTTTTCGTCATTTGTTATCGAATCGACTTAAAGCCAGATCGTCACATTGGCCGCTCTACCCTCGGAAACGGTTGTACTTATCGTCTGCAAAGCTATGTCGCTTGTTGCCGTAGGCGGAAACAGAAAAGCACCATAGTAGGACACAGATGAAGCTTCTAAGTTGATGTAATAGCCAGTAAGAAGTAGTACAATTCTAGTTTTAGATATCGATTGTTGACTTTTTAGCTGGCTTTGGTGCCTTGGACATGAGCTAGTACCTTAAGATTCTGCATGAAAGGAGGACTAGCAGCCGAGTTGCACGGGAGAATGTGAAAAGTGTTCATATGTAGTAAATACCTGAGAAATCGGTCCGTTTTCGTCATTTGTTATCGAATCGACTTTAAGCCAGATCGTCACATTGGCCGCTCTTCTCTCTGAAACACTTGTACTTATCGTCTGCAAAGCTATGTCGCGTGCTGCGGTATGCGGAGACACTAAAAGCACCATAGTAGAACACAGATGAACCTTCTAAGTTGATGTAATAGCCAGTAAGAAGTAGTACAATTCAAGTTTTAGGTATCGATTATTGACTTTTTAGCTGGCTTTAGTGCCTTGGACATGAGCTAGGACCTTAAGATTCTGCATGAAAGGAGGACTAGCAGCCGAGTTGCAGGGGAGAATGTAAAAAGTGTTCATATGAAGTAAAAACCTGAGAAATCCGTCCGCTTTCGTCATTTGTTATCGAATCGACTTAAAGCCAGATCGTCACATTGGCCGCTCTGCTCTCGGAAACGGTTGTACTTATCGTCTGCAAAGCTATGTCGCGTGCTGCGGTATGCGAAGGCTCTAAAAGCACCATAGTAGAACACAGATGAAGCTTCTGAGTTGATGTAATAGCCAGTAAGAAGTAGTACAATTAAAGTTTTAAGTATCGGTTATTGACTTTTTACCCTTCTTTGGTGCCTTGGACACGAGCTAGGAACTTAAGATTTTGCATGAGGGAGGACTAGCAGCCGAGTTGCACGGGAGAAAGTGAAAAGTGTTCATATGTAGTAAAAACCTGAGAAATCCGTCCGTTTTCGTCATTTGTTATCGAATCGACTTAAAGCCAGATCGTCACATTGGCCGCTCTTCTCTCTGAAACGTTTGTACTTATCGTCTGCAAAGCTATGTCGCGTTCTGCGGTATGCGGAGACACTAAAATCACCATAGTAGAACACAGATGAAGCTTCTAAGTTGATGTAATAGCCAGTAAGAAGTAGTACAATTGAAGTTTTAGGTATCGATTATTGACTTTTTATCTGGCTTTGGTGCCTTGGACATGAGCTAGGACCTTAAGAATCTGCATGAAAGGTGTACTAGCAGCCGAGTTGCAGGGGAGAATGTAAAAAGTGTTCATATGAAGTAAAAACCTGCGAAATCCGTCCGTTTTCTTCATTTGTTATCGAATCGACTTAAAGCCAGATCGTCACATTGGCCGCTTTACTCTCGGAAACGGTTGTACTTATCGTCTGCAAAGCTATGTCGCTTGTTGCCGTAGGCCGAAACAGAAAAGCACCATAGTAGAACACAGATGAAGCTTCTAAGTTGATGTAATAGCCAGTAAGAAGTAGTACAATTCTAGTTTTAGGTATCGATTATTGACTTTTTAGCTGGCTTTGGTGCCTTGGACATGAGCTAGGACCTTAAGATTCTGCATGAAAGGAGGACTAGCAGCCGAGTTGCACGGGAGAATGTGAAAAGTGTTCATATGTAGTAAAAACCTTAGAAATCGGTCCGTTTTCGTCATTTGTTATCGAATCGACTTAAAGCCAGATCGTCACATTGGCCGCTCTTCTCTCTGAAACGCTTGTACTTATCGTCTGCAAAGCTATGTCGCGTCCTGCGGTATGCGGAGACACTAAAATCACCATAGTAGAACACAGATGAAGCTTCTAAGTTGATGTAATAGCAAGTAAGAAGTAGCACAATTGAAGATTTAGGTATCGATTACTGACTTTTTAGCTGGCTTTGGTGTCTTGGACATGAGCTAGGACCTTAAGATTCTGCATGAAAGGTGGACTAGCAGCCGAGTTGCAGGGGAGAATGTAAAAAGTGTTCATATGAAGTAAAAACCTTTGAAATCCGTCCGTTTTCGTAATTTGATATCGAATCGAATAAAAGCCAGATCGTCACATTGGCCGCTCTACCCTCGGAAACGGTTGTACTTATCGTCTGCAAAGCTATGTCGCTTGTTGCCGTAGTCGGAAACAGAAAAGCACCATAGTAGAACACAGATGAAGCTTCTAAGTTGATGTAATAGCCAGTAAGAAGTAGTACAATTCTAGTTTTAGATATCGATTGTTGACTTTTTAGCTGGCTTTGGTGCCTTGGACATGAGCTAGTACCTTAAGATTCTGCATGAAAGGAGGACTAGCAGCCGAGTTGCACGGGAGAATGTGAAAAGTGTTCATATGTAGTAAAAACCTGAGAAATCGGTCCGTTTTCGTCATTTGTTATCGAATCGACTTAAAGCCAGATCGTCACATTGGCCGCTCTTCTCTCTGAAACACTTGTACTTATCGTCTGCAAAGCTATGTCGCGTGCTGCGGTATGCGGAGACACTAAAAGCACCATAGTAGAACACAGATGAACCTTCTAAGTTGATGTAATAGCCAGTAAGATGTAGACCAATTCAAGATTTAGGTATCGATTATTGACTTTTTAGCTGGCTTTGGTGCCTTGGACATGAGCTAGGACCTTAAGATTCTGCATGAAAGGAGGACTAGCAGCCGAGTTGCAGGGGAGAATGTAAAAAGTGTTCATATGAAGTAAAAACCTGAGAAATCCGTCCGCTTTCGTCATTTGTTATCGAATCGACTTAAAGCCAGATCGTCACATTGGCCGCTCTGCTCTCGGAAACGGTTGTACTTATCGTCTGCAAAGCTATGTCGCGTGCTGCGGTATGCGAAGGCTCTAAAAGCACCATAGTAGAACACAGATGAAACTTCTAAGTTGCTATAATAGCCAGTAAGAAGTAATACCATTCAAGTTTTAGGTATCGATTATTGACTTTTTAGCTGGCTTTGGTGCCTTGGACATGAGCTAGGACTTTAAGATTCTGCATAAAAGGAGGACTAGCAGCCCAGTTGCACGGGAGAATGTGAAAAGTGTTCATATGTATTAAAAACCTGAGACATCCGTCCGTTTTCGTCATTAGTTATCGAATCGACTTAAAGCCAGATCGTCACATTGGCCGCTCTTCTCTCTGAAACGGTTGTACTTATCGTCTGCAAAGCTATGTCGCGTGCTGCGGTATGCGGAGACACTAAAAGCACCATAGTAGAACACAGATGAAGCTTCTAAGTTGATGTAATAGCCAGTAAGAAGTAGTACAATTAAAGTTTTAAGTATCGGTTATTGACTTTGTACCCTTCTTTGGTGCCTTGGACACGAGCTGGGAACTTAAGATTTTGCATGAGGGAGGACTAGCAGCCGAGTTGCACGGGAGAAAGTGAAAAGTGTTCATATGTAGTAAAAACCTGAGAAATCCGTCCGTTTTCGTCATTTGTTATCGAATCGACTTTAAGCCAGATCGTCACATTGGCCGCTCTTCTCTCTGAAACGTTTGTACTTATCGTCTGCAAAGCTATGTCGCGTCCTGCGGTATGCGGAGACACTAAAATCACCATAGTAGAACACAGATGAAGCTTCTAAGTTGATGTAATAGCCAGTAAGAAGTAGTACAATTGAAGTTTTAGGTATCGATTATTGACTTTTTATCTGGCTTTGGTGCCTTGGACATGAGCTAGGACCTTAAGAATCTGCATGAAAGGTGTACTAGCAGCCGAGTTGCAGGGGAGAATGTAAAAAGTGTTCATATGAAGTAAAAGCCTGAGAAATCCGTCCGTTTTCGTCATTTGTTATCGAATCGACTTAAAGCCAGATCGTCACATTGGCCGCTTTACTCTCGGAAACGGTTGTACTTATCGTCTGCAAAGCTATGTCGCTTGTTGCCGTAGGCCGAAACAGAAAAGCACCATAGTAGAACACAGATGAACCTTCTAAGTTGATGTAATAGCCAGTAAGATGTAGACCAATTCAAGATTTAGGTATCGATTATTGACTTTTTAGCTGGCTTTGGTGCCTTGGACATGAGCTAGGACCTTACGATTCTGCATGAAAGGAGGACTAGCAGCCGAGTTGCAGGGGAGAATGTAAAAAGTGTTCATATGAAGTAAAAACCTGAGAAATCCGTCCGCTTTCGTCATTTGTTATCGAATCGACTTAAAGCCAGATCGTCACATTGGCCGCTCTGCTCTCGGAAACGGTTGTACTTATCGTCTGCAAAGCTATGTCGCGTGCTGCGGTATGCGAAGGCTCTAAAAGCACCATAGTAGAACACAGATGAAACTTCTAAGTTGCTATAATAGCCAGTAAGAAGTAATACCATTCAAGTTTTAGGTATCGATTATTGACTTTTTAGCTGGCTTTGGTGCCTTGGACATGAGCTAGGACTTTAAGATTCTGCATAAAAGGAGGACTAGCAGCCCAGTTGCACGGGAGAATGTGAAAAGTGTTCATATGTATTAAAAACCTGAGACATCCGTCCGTTTTCGTCATTTGTTATCGAATCGACTTAAAGCCAGATCGTCACATTGGCCGCTCTTCTCTCTGAAACGGTTGTACTTATCGTCTGCAAAGCTATGTCGCGTGCTGCGGTATGCGGAGACACTAAAAGCACCATAGTAGAACACAGATGAAGCTTCTAAGTTGATGTAATAGCCAGTAAGATGTAGACCAATTCAAGATTTAGGTATCGATTATTGACTTTTTAGCTGGCTTTGGTGCCTTGGACATGAGCTAGGACCTTAAGATTCTGCATGAAAGGAGGACTAGCAGCCGAGTTGCAGGGGAGAATGTAAAAAGTGTTCATATGAAGTAAAAACCTGAGAAATCCGTCCGCTTTCGTCATTTGTTATCGAATCGACTTAAAGCCAGATCGTCACATTGGCCGCTCTGCTCTCGGAAACGGTTGTACTTATCGTCTGCAAAGCTATGTCGCGTGCTGCGGTATGCGAAGGCTCTAAAAGCACCATAGTAGAACACAGATGAAACTTCTAAGTTGCTATAATAGCCAGTAAGAAGTAATACCATTCAAGTTTTAGGTATCGATTATTGACTTTTTAGCTGGCTTTGGTGCCTTGGACATGAGCTAGGACTTTAAGATTCTGCATAAAAGGAGGACTAGCAGCCCAGTTGCACGGGAGAATGTGAAAAGTGTTCATATGTATTAAAAACCTGAGACATCCGTCCGTTTTCGTCATTAGTTATCGAATCGACTTAAAGCCAGATCGTCACATTGGCCGCTCTTCTCTCTGAAACGGTTGTACTTATCGTCTGCAAAGCTATGTCGCGTGCTGCGGTATGCGGAGACACTAAAAGCACCATAGTAGAACACAGATGAAGCTTCTAAGTTGATGTAATAGCCAGTAAGAAGTAGTACAATTAAAGTTTTAAGTATCGGTTATTGACTTTGTACCCTTCTTTGGTGCCTTGGACACGAGCTGGGAACTTAAGATTTTGCATGAGGGAGGACTAGCAGCCGAGTTGCACGGGAGAAAGTGAAAAGTGTTCATATGTAGTAAAAACCTGAGAAATCCGTCCGTTTTCGTCATTTGTTATCGAATCGACTTTAAGCCAGATCGTCACATTGGCCGCTCTTCTCTCTGAAACGTTTGTACTTATCGTCTGCAAAGCTATGTCGCGTCCTGCGGTATGCGGAGACACTAAAATCACCATAGTAGAACACAGATGAAGCTTCTAAGTTGATGTAATAGCCAGTAAGAAGTAGTACAATTGAAGTTTTAGGTATCGATTATTGACTTTTTATCTGGCTTTGGTGCCTTGGACATGAGCTAGGACCTTAAGAATCTGCATGAAAGGTGTACTAGCAGCCGAGTTGCAGGGGAGAATGTAAAAAGTGTTCATATGAAGTAAAAGCCTGAGAAATCCGTCCGTTTTCGTCATTTGTTATCGAATCGACTTAAAGCCAGATCGTCACATTGGCCGCTTTACTCTCGGAAACGGTTGTACTTATCGTCTGCAAAGCTATGTCGCTTGTTGCCGTAGGCCGAAACAGAAAAGCACCATAGTAGAACACAGATGAACCTTCTAAGTTGATGTAATAGCCAGTAAGATGTAGACCAATTCAAGATTTAGGTATCGATTATTGACTTTTTAGCTGGCTTTGGTGCCTTGGACATGAGCTAGGACCTTACGATTCTGCATGAAAGGAGGACTAGCAGCCGAGTTGCAGGGGAGAATGTAAAAAGTGTTCATATGAAGTAAAAACCTGAGAAATCCGTCCGCTTTCGTCATTTGTTATCGAATCGACTTAAAGCCAGATCGTCACATTGGCCGCTCTGCTCTCGGAAACGGTTGTACTTATCGTCTGCAAAGCTATGTCGCGTGCTGCGGTATGCGAAGGCTCTAAAAGCACCATAGTAGAACACAGATGAAACTTCTAAGTTGCTATAATAGCCAGTAAGAAGTAATACCATTCAAGTTTTAGGTATCGATTATTGACTTTTTAGCTGGCTTTGGTGCCTTGGACATGAGCTAGGACTTTAAGATTCTGCATAAAAGGAGGACTAGCAGCCCAGTTGCACGGGAGAATGTGAAAAGTGTTCATATGTATTAAAAACCTGAGACATCCGTCCGTTTTCGTCATTTGTTATCGAATCGACTTAAAGCCAGATCGTCACATTGGCCGCTCTTCTCTCTGAAACGGTTGTACTTATCGTCTGCAAAGCTATGTCGCGTGCTGCGGTATGCGGAGACACTAAAAGCACCATAGTAGAACACAGATGAAGCTTCTAAGTTGATGTAATAGCCAGTAAGAAGTATTACAATTCATGTTTTAGGTATCGATTATTGACTTTTTAGCTGGCTTTGGTGCCTTGGACATGAGCTAGGACCTTAAGATTCTGCGTGAAAGGAGGACTAGCAGCCGAGTTGCAGGGGAAAATGTGAAAAGTGTTCATATGTAGAAAAAACCTGAGAAATCCGTCTGTTTTCATCATTTGTTATCGAATCGACTTAAAGCCAGATCGTCACATTGGCAGGTCTTCTCTCTGAAACGGTTGTACTTATCGTCTGCAAAGCTATGTCGCGTGTTGCCGTAGGCGGAAACAGGAAAATCACCATAGTAGAACACAGATGAAGCTTCTAAGTTGATGTAATAGCGAGTAAGAAGTAGTCCAATTCAAGTTTTAGGTATCGATTATTGACTTTTTAGCTGGCTTTGGTGCCTTGGACATGAGCTAGGACCTTAAGATTCTGCATGAAAGGAGGACTAGCAGCCGAGTTGCACGGGAGAATGTGAAAAGTGTTCATATGTAGTAAAAACCTGAGAAATCCGTCCGTTTTCGTCATTTGTTATCGAATCGACATAGAGCCAGATCGTCACATTGACCGCTCTTCTCTCTGAAACGGTTGTACTTATCGTCTGCAAAGCTATGTCGCGTGCTGCGGTATGCGGAGACACTAAAAGCACCATAGTAGAACACAGATGAAGCTTCTAAGTTGATGTCATAGCCAGCAAGAAGTAGTAGAATTCAAGTTTTTGGTATAGATTATTGACTTTTTTGCTTTCTTTGGTACCTTGGACATGAGCTAGGACCTTAAGATTCTGCATGAAAGGAGGACTAGCAGCCGAGTTGCACGGGAGAATGTGAAAAGTGTTCATATGTAGTAAAAACCTGAGAAATCCGTCCGTTTTCGTCATTTGTTATCGAATCGACTTAAAGCCAGATCGTCACATTGGCCGCTCTTTTCTCTGAAACGGTTGTACTTATCGTCTGTAAAACTATGTCGCGTGCTGCGGTATGCGGAGAAACTAAAAGCACCGTAGTAGAACACAGATGAAGCTTCTAAGTTGATGTAATAGCCAGGAAGAAGTAGTAAAATTCAAGTTTTAGGTATCGATTATTGACTTTTTAGCTGGCTTTGGTGCCTTGGACATGAGCTGGGACCTTAAGATTCTGCATGAAAGGAGGACTAGCAGCCGAGTTGCACGGGAGAATGTGAAAAGTGTTCATATGTAGTAAAAACCTTAGAAATCTGTCCGTTTTCGTCATTTGTTATCGAATCGACTTAAAGCCAGATCGTCACATTGGCCGCTCTTCTCTCTGAAACGCTTGTACTTATCGTCTGCAAAGCTATGTCGCGTGTTGCCGTTGGCGGAAACAGGAAAATCACCATAGTAGAACACAGATGAAGCTTCTAAGTTGATGTAATAGCCAGTAAGAAGTAGTAGAATTCAAGTTTTAGGTATCGATTATTGACTTTTTAGCTGGCTTTGGTGCCTTGGACATGAGCTAGGACCTTAAGATTCTGCATGAAAGGAGGACTAGAAGCCGAGGTGCACGGGAGAATGTGAAAAGTGTTCATATGTAGTAATAACCTGAGAAATCCGTCCGTTTTCGTCATTTGTTATCGAATCGACTTAAAGCCAGATCGTCACATTGGCCGCTCTTCTCTCTGAAACGGTTGTACTTATCGTCTACAAAGCTATGTCGCGTGCTGCGGTATGCGGAGACACTAAAATCACCATAGTAGAACACAGATGGAGCTTCTAAGTTGATGTAATAGCCAGTAAGAAGTAGTACAATACAAGTTTTAGGTATCGATTATTGACTTTTTAGCTAGCATTGGTGCCTTGGACATGAGCTAGGACCTTAAGATTCTGCATGAAAGGAGGACTAGCAGCCGAGTAGCACGGGAGAATGTGAAAAGTGTTCATATGTAGTAAAAACCTGAGAAATTCGTCCGTTTTCGTCATTTGTTATCGAATCGACTTAAAGCCAGATCGTCACATTGGCCGCTCTTCTCTCTGAAACGCTTGTACTTATCGTCTGCAAAGCTATGTCGCATGCTGCGGTATGCTGAGACACTACAAGCAGCATAGTAGAACACAGATGAAGCTTCTATGTTGATGTAATAGCCAGTAAGAAGTAGTACAATTTACGTTTTAGGTATCGATTATTGACTTTTTAGCTAGCTTTGGTGCCTTGGACATGAGCTAGGACCTTAAGATTCTGCATGAAAGGAGGACTAGCAGCCGAGTTGCACGGGAGAATGTGAAAAGTGTTCATATGTAGTAAAAACCTGAGAAATCCGTCCGTTTTCGTCATTTGTTATCGAATCGACATAGAGCCAGGTCGTCACATTGGCAGCTCTTCTCTCTGAAACGGTTGTACTTATCGTCTGCAAAGCTATGTCGCGTGCTGCGGTATGCGGAGACACTAAAAGCACCATAGTAGAACACAGATGAAGCTTCTAAGTTGATGTAATAGCCAGTAAGAAGTAGTACAATTAAAGTTTTAAGTATCGGTTATTGACTTTTTACCCGTCTTTGGTGCCTTGGACACGAGCTAGGAACTTAAGATTTTGCATGAGGGAGGACTAGCAGCCGAGTTGCACGGGAGAATGTGAAAAGTGTTCATATGTAGTAAAAACCTGAGAAATCCGTCCGTTTTCGTCATTTGTTATCGAATCGACTTAAAGCCAGATCGTCACATTGGCCGCTCTTCTCTCTGAAACGCTTGACTTATCGTCTGCAAAGCTATGTCGCGTCCTGCGGTATGCGGAGACACTAAAATCACCATAGTAGAACACAGATGAAGCTTCTAAGTTGATGTAATAGCCAGTAAGAAGTAGTACAATTGAAGTTTTAGGTATCGATTATTGACTTTTTATCTGGCTTTGGTGCCTTGCACATGAGCTAGGACCTTAAGAATCTGCATGAAAGGTGTACTAGCAGCCGAGTTGCAGGGGAGAATGTAAAAAGTGTTCATATGAAGAAAAAACCTGGGAAATCCGTCCGTTTTCGTCATTTGTTATCGAATCGACTTAAAGCCAGATCGTCACATTGGCCGCTTTACTCTCGGAAACGGTTGTACTTATCGTCTGCAAAGCTATGTCGCTTGTTGCCGTAGGCCGAAACAGAAAAGCACCATAGTAGAACACAGATGAAGCTTCTAAGTTGATGTAATAGCCAGTAAGAAGTAGTACAATTCTAGTTTTAGGTATCGATTATTGACTTTTTAGCTGGCTTTGGTGCCTTGGACATGAGCTAGTACCTTAAGATTCTGCATGAAAGGAGGACTAGCAGCCGAGTTGCACGAGAGAATGTGAAAAGTGTTCATATGTAATAAAAACCTTAGAAATCCATCCGTTTTCGTCATTTGTTATCGAATCGACTTAAAGCCAGATCGTCACATTGGCCGCTCTTCTCTCTGAAACGGTTGTACTTATCGTCTGCAAAGCTATGTCGCGTGCTGCGGTATGTGGAGACACTAAAAGCACCATAGTAGAACACAGATGAAGCATCTAAGTTGATGTAATAGGAAGTAAGAAGTAATCCAATTCAAGTTTTAGGTATCGATTATTGACTTTTTAGCTGGCTTTGGTGCCTTGGACATGAGGTAGGACCTTAAGATTCTGCATGGAAGGAGGACTAGCAGCCGAGTTGCACGGGAGAATGTGAAAAGTGTTCATATGTAATAAAAACCTGAGAAATCCGTCCGTTTTCGTCATTTGTTATCGAATCGACTTAAAGTCAGATCGTCACATTGGCCGCTCTTCTTTTTGAAACGGTTGTACTTATCGTCTACAAAGCTATGTCACGTGCTGCGGTATGTGGAGACACTAAAAGCACCATATGAGATCACAGATGAAGCTTCTAAGTTGATGTAATAGCCAGTAAGAAGTAGTACAATTCATGTTTTAGGTATCGATTATTGACTTTTTAGCTGGCTTTGGTGCCTTGGACATGAGCTAGGACCTTAAGATTCTGCATGAAAGGAGGACTAGCTGCCGAGTTGCAGGGGAAAATGTGAAAAGTTTTCATATGTAGAAAAAACCTGAGAAATCCGTCTGTTTTCGTCATTTGTTATCGAATCGACTTAAAGCCAGATCGTCACATTGGCAGCTCTTCTCTCTGAAACGCTTGTACTTATCGTCTGCAAAGCTATGTCGCGTGTTGCCGTAGGCGGAAACAGGAAAATGACCATAGTAGAACACAGATGAAGCTTCTAAGTTGATGTAATAGCGAGTAAGAAGTAGTCCAATTCAAGTTTTAGGTATCGATTATTGACTTTTTAGCTGGCTTTGGTGCCTTGGACATGAGCTAGGACCTTAAGATTCTGCATGAAAGGAGGACTAGCAGCCGAGTTGCACGGGAGAAAGTGAAAAGTGTTCATATGTAGTAAAAACCTGAGAAATCCGTCCGTTTTCGTCATTTGTTATCGAATCGACATAGAGCCAGATCGTCACATTGGCCGCTCTTCTCTCTGAAACGGTTGTACTTATCGTCTGCAAAGCTATGTCGCGTGCTGCGGTATGCGGAGACACTAAAAGCACCATAGTAGAACACAGATGAAGCTTCTAAGTTGATGTCATAGCCAGCAAGAAGTAGTAGAATTCAAGTTTTTGGTATCGATTATTGACTTTTTCGCTGGCTTTGGTACCTTGGACATGAGCTAGGTCCTTAAGATTCTGCATGAAAGGAGGACTAGCAGCCGAGTAGCACGGGAGAATGTGAAAAGTGTTCATATGTAGTAAAAACCTGAGAAATCCGTCCGTTTTCGTCATTTGTTATCGAATCGACTTAAAGCCAGATCGTCACATTGGCCGCTCTTCTCTCTGAAAAAGTTGTACTTATCGTCTGCAAAGCTATGTCGCGTGCTGCGGTATGCGGACACAATAAAAGCACCATAGTAGAACACAGATGAAGCTTCTAAGTTGATGTAATAGCCAGTAAGAAGTAGTACAATTAAAGTTTTAGGTATCGGTTAATGACTTTTACCCTTCTTTGGTGCCTTGGACACGAGCTAGGAAATTAAGATTTTGCATGAAGGAGGACTATCAGCCGAGTTGCACGGGAGAATGTGAAAAGTGTTCATATGTAGTAAAAACCTGAGAAATCCGTCCGTTTTCGTCATTTGTTATCGAATCGACTTAAAGCCAGATCGTCACATTGGCCGCTCTTTTCTCTGAAACGGTTGTACTTATCGTCTGTAAAACTATGTCGCGTGCTGCGGTATGCGGAGAAACTAAAAGCACCGTAGTAGAACACAGATGAAGCTTCTAAGTTGATGTAATAGCCAGGAAGAAGTAGTAAAATTCAAGTTTTAGGTAACGATTATTGACTATTTAGCTGGCTTTGGTGCCTTGGACATGAGCTAGGACCTTAAGATTCTGCATGAAAGGAGGACTAGCAGCCGAGTTGCACGGGAGAATGTGAAAAGTGTTCATATGTAGTAAAAACCTTAGAAATCCGTCCGTTTTCGTCATTTGTTATCGAATCGACTTAAAGCCAGATCGTCACATTGGCCGCTCTTCTCTGTGAAACGGTTGTACTTATCGTCTGCAAAGCTATGTCGCGTGCTGCGGTATGTGGAGACACTAAAAGCACCATAGTAGAACACAGATGAAGCTTCTAAGTTGATGTAATAGCCAGTAAGAAGTAGTAGAATTCAAGTTTTAGGTATTGATTATTAACTTTTTAGCTGGCTTTCGTGCCTTGGACATGAGCTAGGACCTTAACATTCTGCATGAAAGGAGGACTAGCAGCCGAGTTGCACGGGAGAATGTGAAAAGTGTTCATATGTAGTAAAAACCTGAGAAATCCGTCCGTTTTCGTCATTTGTTATCGAATCGACTTAAAGCCAGATCGTCACATTGGCCGTTCTTCTCTCTGAAACGGTTGTACTTATCGTCTACAAAGCTATGTCGCGTGCTGCGGTATGCGGAGACACTAAAATCACCATAGTAGAACACAGATGGTGCTTCTAAGTTGATGTAATAGCCAGTAAGAAGTAGTACAATACAAGTTTTAGGTATCGATTATTGACTTTTTAGCTAGCATTGGTGCTTTGGACATGAGCTAGGACCTTAAGATTCTGCATGAAAGGAGGACTAGCAGCCGAGTAGCACGGGAGAATGTGAAAAGTGTTCATATGTAGTAAAAACCTGGGAAATTCGTCCGTTTTCGTCATTTGTTATCGAATCGACTTAAAGCCAGATCGTCACATTGGTCGCTCTGCTCTCAGAAACGGTTGTACTTATCGTCTGCAAAGCTATGTCGCGTGTTGCCGTAGGCGGAAAAAGAAAAGCACCATAGTAGAACACAGATGAAGCTTCTAAGTTGATGTAATAGCCAGTAAGAAGTAGACCAATTAGAGATTTAGGTATCGATTATTGATATTTTTAGCTGGCTTTGGTGCCTTGGACATGAGCTAGGACTTTAAGATTCTGCATAAAAGGAGGACTAGGAGCCCAGTTGCACGGGAGAATGTGAAAAGTGTTCATATGTATTAAAAACCTGAGACATCCGTCCGTTTTCGTCATTTGATATCGAATCGACTTAAAGCCAGATCGTCACATTGGCCGCTCTTCTCTCTGAAAAAGTTGTACTTATCGTCTGCAAAGCTATGTCGCGTGCTGCGGTATGCGGAGACACTAAAAGCACCATAGTAGAACACAGATGAAGCTTCTAAGTTGATGTAATAGCCAGTAAGAAGTAGTAGAATTCAAGTTTTACGTATCGATTATTGACTTTTTAGCTGGCTTTGGTGCCTTGGACATGAGCTAGTACCTTAAGATTCTGCATGAAAGGAGGACTAGCAGCCAAGTTGCACGGGAGAATGTGAAAAGTGTTCATATGTAGTAGAAACCTTAGAAATCCATCCGTTTTCGTCATTTGTTATCGAATCGACTTAAAGCCAGATCGTCACATTGGCCGCTCTTCTCTCTGAAACGGTTGTACTTATCGGCTGCAAAGCTATGTCGCGTGCTGCGGTGTGTGGAGACACTAAAAGCACTATAGTAGAACACAGATGAAGCTTCTAAGTTGATGTAATAGCCAGTAAGAAGTAGTAGAATTCAAGTTTTAGGTATCGATTATTGACTTTTTAGCTGGCTTTGGTGCCTTGGACATGAGCTAGGACATTAAGATTCTGCATGAAAGGAGGACTAGCAGCCGAGTTGCACGGGAGAATGTGAAAAGTGTTCATATGTAGTAAAAACCTGAGAAATCCGTCCGTTTTCGTCATTTGTTATCGAATCGACTTTAAGTCAGATCGTCACATTGGCCGCTCTTCTCTCTGAAACGGTTGTACTTATCCTCTACAAAGCTATGTCGCGAGCTGCGATATGCGGAGACACTAAAAGCACCATAGTAGAACACAGATGAAGCTTCTAAGTTGATGTAATAGCCAGTAAGAAGTAGTACAATTCAAGTTTTAGGTATCGGTTATTGACTTTTTACCCTTCTTTGGTGCCTTGGACACGAGCTTGGAACTTAAGATTTTGCATGAGGGAGGACTAGCAGCCGAGTTGCACGGGAGAATGTGAAAAGTGTTCATATGTAGTAAAAGCCTTAGAAATCCATCCGTTTTCGTCATTTGTTATCGAATCGACTTAAAGCCAGATCGTCACATTGGCCGCTATTCTCTCTGAAACGGTTGTACTTATCGTCTGCAAAGCTATGTCGCGTGCTGCGGTATGTGGAGAAACTAAAATTACCATAGTAGAACACAGATGAAGCATCTAAGTTGATGTAATAGCCAGTAAGAAGTAATCCAATTCAAGTTTTAGGTATCGATTATTGACTTTTTAGCTGGCTTTGGTGCCTTGGACATGAGCTAGGACCTTAAGATTCTACATGAAAGGAGGACTAGCAGCCGAGTTGCACGGGAGAATGTGAAAAGTGTTCATATGTAGTAAAAACCTGAGAAATCCGTCCGTTTTCGTCATTTGTTATCGAATCGACTTAAAGCCAGATCGTCACATTGGCCGCTCTTCTCTCTGAAAAAGTTTTACTTATCGTCTGCAAAGCTATGTCGCGTGCTGCGGTATGTAGACACAATAAAAGCACCATAGTAGAACACAGATGAAGCTTCTAAGTTGATGTAATAGCCAGTAAGAAGTAGACCAATTAGAGATTTAGGTATCGATTATTGATATTTTTAGCTGGCTTTGGTGCCTTGGACATGAGCTAGGACTTTAAGATTCTGCATAAAAGGAGGACTAGCAGCCCAGTTGCACGGGAGAATGTGAAAAGTGTTCATATGTATTAAAAACCTGAGACATCCGTCCGTTTTCGTCATTTGATATCGAATCGACTTAAAGCCAGATCGTCACATTGGCCGCTCTTCTCTCTGAAAAAGTTGTACTTATCGTCTGCAAAGCTATGTCGCGTGCTGCGGTATGCGGAGACACTAAAAGCACCATAGTAGAACACAGATGAAGCTTCTAAGTTGATGTAATAGCCAGTAAGAAGTAGTAGAATTCAAGTTTTACGTATCGATTATTGACTTTTTAGCTGGCTTTGGTGCCTTGGACATGAGCTAGTACCTTAAGATTCTGCATGAAAGGAGGACTAGCAGCCAAGTTGCACGGGAGAATGTGAAAAGTGTTCATATGTAGTAGAAACCTTAGAAATCCATCCGTTTTCGTCATTTGTTATCGAATCGACTTAAAGCCAGATCGTCACATTGGCCGCTCTTCTCTCTGAAACGGTTGTACTTATCGGCTGCAAAGCTAGGTCGCGTGCTGCGGTGTGTGGAGACACTAAAAGCACTATAGTAGAACACAGATGAAGCTTCTAAGTTGATGTAATAGCCAGTAAGAAGTAGTAGAATTCAAGTTTTAGGTATCGATTATTGACTTTTTAGCTGGCTTTGGTGCCTTGGACATGAGCTAGGACATTAAGATTCTGCATGAAAGGAGGACTAGCAGCCGAGTTGCACGGGAGAATGTGAAAAGTGTTCATATGTAGTAAAAACCTGAGAAATCCGTCCGTTTTCGTCATTTGTTATCGAATCGACTTTAAGTCAGATCGTCACATTGGCCGCTCTTCTCTCTGAAACGGTTGTACTTATCCTCTACAAAGCTATGTCGCGAGCTGCGATATGCGGAGACACTAAAAGCACCATAGTAGAACACAGATGAAGCTTCTAAGTTGATGTAATAGCCAGTAAGAAGTAGTACAATTCAAGTTTTAGGTATCGGTTATTGACTTTTTACCCTTCTTTGGTGCCTTGGACACGAGCTTGGAACTTAAGATTTTGCATGAGGGAGGACTAGCAGCCGAGTTGCACGGGAGAATGTGAAAAGTGTTCATATGTAGTAAAAACCTTAGAAATCCATCCGTTTTCGTCATTTGTTATCGAATCGACTTAAAGCCAGATCGTCACATTGGCCGCTATTCTCTCTGAAACGGTTGTACTTATCGTCTGCAAAGCTATGTCGCGTGCTGCGGTATGTGGAGAAACTAAAATTACCATAGTAGAACACAGATGAAGCATCTAAGTTGATGTAATAGCCAGTAAGAAGTAATCCAATTCAAGTTTTAGGTATCGATTATTGACTTTTTAGCTGGCTTTGGTGCCTTGGACATGAGCTAGGACCTTAAGATTCTACATGAAAGGAGGACTAGCAGCCGAGTTGCACGGGAGAATGTGAAAAGTGTTCATATGTAGTAAAAACCTGAGAAATCCGTCCGTTTTCGTCATTTGTTATCGAATCGACTTAAAGCCAGATCGTCACATTGGCCGCTCTTCTCTCTGAAAAAGTTGTACTTATCGTCTGCAAAGCTATGTCGCGTGCTGCGGTATGTGGACACAATAAAAGCACCATAGTAGAACACAGATGAAGCTTCTAAGTTGATGTCATAGCCAGCAAGAAGTAGTAGAATTCAAGTTTTTGGTATCGATTATTGACTTTTTCGCTGGCTTTGGTACCTTGGACATGAGCTAGGTCCTTAAGATTCTGCATGAAAGGAGGACTAGCAGCCGAGTAGCACGGGAGAATGTGAAAAGTGTTCATATGTAGTAAAAACCTGAGAAATCCGTCCGTTTTCGTCATTTGTTATCGAATCGACTTAAAGCCAGATCGTCACATTGGCCGCTCTTCTCTCTGAAAAAGTTGTACTTATCGTCTGCAAAGCTATGTCGCGTGCTGCGGTATGCGGACACAATAAAAGCACCATAGTAGAACACAGATGAAGCTTCTAAGTTGATGTAATAGCCAGTAAGAAGTAGTACAATTAAAGTTTTAGGTATCGGTTAATGACTTTTACCCTTCTTTGGTGCCTTGGACACGAGCTAGGAAATTAAGATTTTGCATGAAGGAGGACTATCAGCCGAGTTGCACGGGAGAATGTGAAAAGTGTTCATATGTAGTAAAAACCTGAGAAATCCGTCCGTTTTCGTCATTTGTTATCGAATCGACTTAAAGCCAGATCGTCACATTGGCCGCTCTTTTCTCTGAAACGGTTGTACTTATCGTCTGTAAAACTATGTCGCGTGCTGCGGTATGCGGAGAAACTAAAAGCACCGTAGTAGAACACAGATGAAGCTTCTAAGTTGATGTAATAGCCAGGAAGAAGTAGTAAAATTCAAGTTTTAGGTAACGATTATTGACTATTTAGCTGGCTTTGGTGCCTTGGACATGAGCTAGGACCTTAAGATTCTGCATGAAAGGAGGACTAGCAGCCGAGTTGCACGGGAGAATGTGAAAAGTGTTCATATGTAGTAAAAACCTTAGAAATCCGTCCGTTTTCGTCATTTGTTATCGAATCGACTTAAAGCCAGATCGTCACATTGGCCGCTCTTCTCTGTGAAACGGTTGTACTTATCGTCTGCAAAGCTATGTCGCGTGCTGCGGTATGTGGAGACACTAAAAGCACCATAGTAGAACACAGATGAAGCTTCTAAGTTGATGTAATAGCCAGTAAGAAGTAGTAGAATTCAAGTTTTAGGTATTGATTATTAACTTTTTAGCTGGCTTTCGTGCCTTGGACATGAGCTAGGACCTTAACATTCTGCATGAAAGGAGGACTAGCAGCCGAGTTGCACGGGAGAATGTGAAAAGTGTTCATATGTAGTAAAAACCTGAGAAATCCGTCCGTTTTCGTCATTTGTTATCGAATCGACTTAAAGCCAGATCGTCACATTGGCCGTTCTTCTCTCTGAAACGGTTGTACTTATCGTCTACAAAGCTATGTCGCGTGCTGCGGTATGCGGAGACACTAAAATCACCATAGTAGAACACAGATGGAGCTTCTAAGTTGATGTAATAGCCAGTAAGAAGTAGTACAATACAAGTTTTAGGTATCGATTATTGACTTTTTAGCTAGCATTGGTGCTTTGGACATGAGCTAGGACCTTAAGATTCTGCATGAAAGGAGGACTAGCAGCCGAGTAGCACGGGAGAATGTGAAAAGTGTTCATATGTAGTAAAAACCTGGGAAATTCGTCCGTTTTCGTCATTTGTTATCGAATCGACTTAAAGCCAGATCGTCACATTGGTCGCTCTGCTCTCAGAAACGGTTGTACTTATCGTCTGCAAAGCTATGTCGCGTGTTGCCGTAGGCGGAAAAAGAAAAGCACCATAGTAGAACACAGATGAAGCTTCTAAGTTGATGTAATAGCCAGTAAGAAGTAGACCAATTAGAGATTTAGGTATCGATTATTGATATTTTTAGCTGGCTTTGGTGCCTTGGACATGAGCTAGGACTTTAAGATTCTGCATAAAAGGAGGACTAGGAGCCCAGTTGCACGGGAGAATGTGAAAAGTGTTCATATGTATTAAAAACCTGAGACATCCGTCCGTTTTCGTCATTTGATATCGAATCGACTTAAAGCCAGATCGTCACATTGGCCGCTCTTCTCTCTGAAAAAGTTGTACTTATCGTCTGCAAAGCTATGTCGCGTGCTGCGGTATGCGGAGACACTAAACGCACCATAGTAGAACACAGATGAAGCTTCTAAGTTGATGTAATAGCCAGTAAGAAGTAGTAGAATTCAAGTTTTACGTATCGATTATTGACTTTTTAGCTGGCTTTGGTGCCTTGGACATGAGCTAGTACCTTAAGATTCTGCATGAAAGGAGGACTAGCAGCCAAGTTGCACGGGAGAATGTGAAAAGTGTTCATATGTAGTAGAAACCTTAGAAATCCATCCGTTTTCGTCATTTGTTATCGAATCGACTTAAAGCCAGATCGTCACATTGGCCGCTCTTCTCTCTGAAACGGTTGTACTTATCGGCTGCAAAGCTATGTCGCGTGCTGCGGTGTGTGGAGACACTAAAAGCACTATAGTAGAACACAGATGAAGCTTCTAAGTTGATGTAATAGCCAGTAAGAAGTAGTAGAATTCAAGTTTTAGGTATCGATTATTGACTTTTTAGCTGGCTTTGGTGCCTTGGACATGAGCTAGGACATTAAGATTCTGCATGAAAGGAGGACTAGCAGCCGAGTTGCACGGGAGAATGTGAAAAGTGTTCATATGTAGTAAAAACCTGAGAAATCCGTCCGTTTTCGTCATTTGTTATCGAATCGACTTTAAGTCAGATCGTCACATTGGCCGCTCTTCTCTCTGAAACGGTTGTACTTATCCTCTACAAAGCTATGTCGCGAGCTGCGATATGCGGAGACACTAAAAGCACCATAGTAGAACACAGATGAAGCTTCTAAGTTGATGTAATAGCCAGTAAGAAGTAGTACAATTCAAGTTTTAGGTATCGGTTATTGACTTTTTACCCTTCTTTGGTGCCTTGGACACGAGCTTGGAACTTAAGATTTTGCATGAGGGAGGACTAGCAGCCGAGTTGCACGGGAGAATGTGAAAAGTGTTCATATGTAGTAAAAGCCTTAGAAATCCATCCGTTTTCGTCATTTGTTATCGAATCGACTTAAAGCCAGATCGTCACATTGGCCGCTATTCTCTCTGAAACGGTTGTACTTATCGTCTGCAAAGCTATGTCGCGTGCTGCGGTATGTGGAGAAACTAAAATTACCATAGTAGAACACAGATGAAGCATCTAAGTTGATGTAATAGCCAGTAAGAAGTAATCCAATTCAAGTTTTAGGTATCGATTATTGACTTTTTAGCTGGCTTTGGTGCCTTGGACATGAGCTAGGACCTTAAGATTCTACATGAAAGGAGGACTAGCAGCCGAGTTGCACGGGAGAATGTGAAAAGTGTTCATATGTAGTAAAAACCTGAGAAATCCGTCCGTTTTCGTCATTTGTTATCGAATCGACTTAAAGCCAGATCGTCACATTGGCCGCTCTTCTCTCTGAAAAAGTTTTACTTATCGTCTGCAAAGCTATGTCGCGTGCTGCGGTATGTAGACACAATAAAAGCACCATAGTAGAACACAGATGAAGCTTCTAAGTTGATGTAATAGCCAGTAAGAAGTAGACCAATTAGAGATTTAGGTATCGATTATTGATATTTTTAGCTGGCTTTGGTGCCTTGGACATGAGCTAGGACTTTAAGATTCTGCATAAAAGGAGGACTAGCAGCCCAGTTGCACGGGAGAATGTGAAAAGTGTTCATATGTATTAAAAACCTGAGACATCCGTCCGTTTTCGTCATTTGATATCGAATCGACTTAAAGCCAGATCGTCACATTGGCCGCTCTTCTCTCTGAAAAAGTTGTACTTATCGTCTGCAAAGCTATGTCGCGTGCTGCGGTATGCGGAGACACTAAAAGCACCATAGTAGAACACAGATGAAGCTTCTAAGTTGATGTAATAGCCAGTAAGAAGTAGTAGAATTCAAGTTTTACGTATCGATTATTGACTTTTTAGCTGGCTTTGGTGCCTTGGACATGAGCTAGTACCTTAAGATTCTGCATGAAAGGAGGACTAGCAGCCAAGTTGCACGGGAGAATGTGAAAAGTGTTCATATGTAGTAGAAACCTTAGAAATCCATCCTTTTTCGTCATTTGTTATCGAATCGACTTAAAGCCAGATCGTCACATTGGCCGCTCTTCTCTCTGAAACGGTTGTACTTATCGGCTGCAAAGCTATGTCGCGTGCTGCGGTGTGTGGAGACACTAAAAGCACTATAGTAGAACACAGATGAAGCTTCTAAGTTGATGTAATAGCCAGTAAGAAGTAGTAGAATTCAAGTTTTAGGTATCGATTATTGACTTTTTAGCTGGCTTTGGTGCCTTGGACATGAGCTAGGACATTAAGATTCTGCATGAAAGGAGGACTAGCAGCCGAGTTGCACGGGAGAATGTGAAAAGTGTTCATATGTAGTAAAAACCTGAGAAATCCGTCCGTTTTCGTCATTTGTTATCGAATCGACTTTAAGTCAGATCGTCACATTGGCCGCTCTTCTCTCTGAAACGGTTGTACTTATCCTCTACAAAGCTATGTCGCGAGCTGCGATATGCGGAGACACTAAAAGCACCATAGTAGAACACAGATGAAGCTTCTAAGTTGATGTAATAGCCAGGAAGAAGTAGTAAAATTCAAGTTTTAGGTAACGATTATTGACTATTTAGCTGGCTTTGGTGCCTTGGACATGAGCTAGGACCTTAAGATTCTGCATGAAAGGAGGACTAGCAGCCGAGTTGCACGGGAGAATGTGAAAAGTGTTCATATGTAGTAAAAACCTTAGAAATCCGTCCGTTTTCGTCATTTGTTATCGAATCGACTTAAAGCCAGATCGTCACATTGGCCGCTCTTCTCTGTGAAACGGTTGTACTTATCGTCTGCAAAGCTATGTCGCGTGCTGCGGTATGTGGAGACACTAAAAGCACCATAGTAGAACACAGATGAAGCTTCTAAGTTGATGTAATAGCCAGTAAGAAGTAGTAGAATTCAAGTTTTAGGTATTGATTATTAACTTTTTAGCTGGCTTTCGTGCCTTGGACATGAGCTAGGACCTTAACATTCTGCATGAAAGGAGGACTAGCAGCCGAGTTGCACGGGAGAATGTGAAAAGTGTTCATATGTAGTAAAAACCTGAGAAATCCGTCCGTTTTCGTCATTTGTTATCGAATCGACTTAAAGCCAGATCGTCACATTGGCCGTTCTTCTCTCTGAAACGGTTGTACTTATCGTCTACAAAGCTATGTCGCGTGCTGCGGTATGCGGAGACACTAAAATCACCATAGTAGAACACAGATGGAGCTTCTAAGTTGATGTAATAGCCAGTAAGAAGTAGTACAATACAAGTTTTAGGTATCGATTATTGACTTTTTAGCTAGCATTGGTGCTTTGGACATGAGCTAGGACCTTAAGATTCTGCATGAAAGGAGGACTAGCAGCCGAGTAGCACGGGAGAATGTGAAAAGTGTTCATATGTAGTAAAAACCTGGGAAATTCGTCCGTTTTCGTCATTTGTTATCGAATCGACTTAAAGCCAGATCGTCACATTGGTCGCTCTGCTCTCAGAAACGGTTGTACTTATCGTCTGCAAAGCTATGTCGCGTGTTGCCGTAGGCGGAAAAAGAAAAGCACCATAGTAGAACACAGATGAAGCTTCTAAGTTGATGTAATAGCCAGTAAGAAGTAGACCAATTAGAGATTTAGGTATCGATTATTGATATTTTTAGCTGGCTTTGGTGCCTTGGACATGAGCTAGGACTTTAAGATTCTGCATAAAAGGAGGACTAGGAGCCCAGTTGCACGGGAGAATGTGAAAAGTGTTCATATGTATTAAAAACCTGAGACATCCGTCCGTTTTCGTCATTTGATATCGAATCGACTTAAAGCCAGATCGTCACATTGGCCGCTCTTCTCTCTGAAAAAGTTGTACTTATCGTCTGCAAAGCTATGTCGCGTGCTGCGGTATGCGGAGACACTAAAAGCACCATAGTAGAACACAGATGAAGCTTCTAAGTTGATGTAATAGCCAGTAAGAAGTAGTAGAATTCAAGTTTTACGTATCGATTATTGACTTTTTAGCTGGCTTTGGTGCCTTGGACATGAGCTAGTACCTTAAGATTCTGCATGAAAGGAGGACTAGCAGCCAAGTTGCACGGGAGAATGTGAAAAGTGTTCATATGTAGTAGAAACCTTAGAAATCCATCCGTTTTCGTCATTTGTTATCGAATCGACTTAAAGCCAGATCGTCACATTGGCCGCTCTTCTCTCTGAAAAAGTTGTACTTATCGTCTGCAAAGCTATGTCGCGTGCTGCGGTATGCGGAGACACTAAAAGCACCATAGTAGAACACAGATGAAGCTTCTAAGTTGATGTAATAGCCAGTAAGAAGTAGTAGAATTCAAGTTTTAGGTATCGATTATTGACTTTTTAGCTGGCTTTGGTGCCTTGGACATGAGCTAGGACATTAAGATTCTGCATGAAAGGAGGACTAGCAGCCGAGTTGCACGGGAGAATGTGAAAAGTGTTCATATGTAGTAAAAACCTGAGAAATCCGTCCGTTTTCGTCATTTGTTATCGAATCGACTTTAAGTCAGATCGTCACATTGGCCGCTCTTCTCTCTGAAACGGTTGTACTTATCCTCTACAAAGCTATGTCGCGAGCTGCGATATGCGGAGACACTAAAAGCACCATAGTAGAACACAGATGAAGCTTCTAAGTTGATGTAATAGCCAGTAAGAAGTAGTACAATTCAAGTTTTAGGTATCGGTTATTGACTTTTTACCCTTCTTTGGTGCCTTGGACACGAGCTTGGAACTTAAGATTTTGCATGAGGGAGGACTAGCAGCCGAGTTGCACGGGAGAATGTGAAAAGTGTTCATATGTAGTAAAAGCCTTAGAAATCCATCCGTTTTCGTCATTTGTTATCGAATCGACTTAAAGCCAGATCGTCACATTGGCCGCTATTCTCTCTGAAACGGTTGTACTTATCGTCTGCAAAGCTATGTCGCGTGCTGCGGTATGTGGAGAAACTAAAATTACCATAGTAGAACACAGATGAAGCATCTAAGTTGATGTAATAGCCAGTAAGAAGTAATCCAATTCAAGTTTTAGGTATCGATTATTGACTTTTTAGCTGGCTTTGGTGCCTTGGACATGAGCTAGGACCTTAAGATTCTACATGAAAGGAGGACTAGCAGCCGAGTTGCACGGGAGAATGTGAAAAGTGTTCATATGTAGTAAAAACCTGAGAAATCCGTCCGTTTTCGTCATTTGTTATCGAATCGACTTAAAGCCAGATCGTCACATTGGCCGCTCTTCTCTCTGAAAAAGTTTTACTTATCGTCTGCAAAGCTATGTCGCGTGCTGCGGTATGTAGACACAATAAAAGCACCATAGTAGAACACAGATGAAGCTTCTAAGTTGATGTAATAGCCAGTAAGAAGTAGACCAATTAGAGATTTAGGTATCGATTATTGATATTTTTAGCTGGCTTTGGTGCCTTGGACATGAGCTAGGACTTTAAGATTCTGCATAAAAGGAGGACTAGCAGCCCAGTTGCACGGGAGAATGTGAAAAGTGTTCATATGTATTAAAAACCTGAGACATCCGTCCGTTTTCGTCATTTGATATCGAATCGACTTAAAGCCAGATCGTCACATTGGCCGCTCTTCTCTCTGAAAAAGTTGTACTTATCGTCTGCAAAGCTATGTCGCGTGCTGCGGTATGCGGAGACACTAAAAGCACCATAGTAGAACACAGATGAAGCTTCTAAGTTGATGTAATAGCCAGTAAGAAGTAGTAGAATTCAAGTTTTACGTATCGATTATTGACTTTTTAGCTGGCTTTGGTGCCTTGGACATGAGCTAGTACCTTAAGATTCTGCATGAAAGGAGGACTAGCAGCCAAGTTGCACGGGAGAATGTGAAAAGTGTTCATATGTAGTAGAAACCTTAGAAATCCATCCTTTTTCGTCATTTGTTATCGAATCGACTTAAAGCCAGATCGTCACATTGGCCGCTCTTCTCTCTGAAACGGTTGTACTTATCGGCTGCAAAGCTATGTCGCGTGCTGCGGTGTGTGGAGACACTAAAAGCACTATAGTAGAACACAGATGAAGCTTCTAAGTTGATGTAATAGCCAGTAAGAAGTAGTAGAATTCAAGTTTTAGGTATCGATTATTGACTTTTTAGCTGGCTTTGGTGCCTTGGACATGGGCTAGGACATTAAGATTCTGCATGAAAGGAGGACTAGCAGCCGAGTTGCACGGGAGAATGTGAAAAGTGTTCATATGTAGTAAAAACCTGAGAAATCCGTCCGTTTTCGTCATTTGTTATCGAATCGACTTTAAGTCAGATCGTCACATTGGCCGCTCTTCTCTCTGAAACGGTTGTACTTATCCTCTACAAAGCTATGTCGCGAGCTGCGATATGCGGAGACACTAAAAGCACCATAGTAGAACACAGATGAAGCTTCTAAGTTGATGTAATAGCCAGTAAGAAGTAGTACAATTCAAGTTTTAGGTATCGGTTATTGACTTTTTACCCTTCTTTGGTGCCTTGGACACGAGCTTGGAACTTAAGATTTTGCATGAGGGAGGACTAGCAGCCGAGTTGCACGGGAGAATGTGAAAAGTGTTCATATGTAGTAAAAACCTTAGAAATCCATCCGTTTTCGTCATTTGTTATCGAATCGACTTAAAGCCAGATCGTCACATTGGCCGCTATTCTCTCTGAAACGGTTGTACTTATCGTCTGCAAAGCTATGTCGCGTGCTGCGGTATGTGGAGAAACTAAAATTACCATAGTAGAACACAGATGAAGCATCTAAGTTGATGTAATAGCCAGTAAGAAGTAATCCAATTCAAGTTTTAGGTATCGATTATTGACTTTTTAGCTGGCTTTGGTGCCTTGGACATGAGCTAGGACCTTAAGATTCTACATGAAAGGAGGACTAGCAGCCGAGTTGCACGGGAGAATGTGAAAAGTGTTCATATGTAGTAAAAACCTGAGAAATCCGTCCGTTTTCGTCATTTGTTATCGAATCGACTTAAAGCCAGATCGTCACATTGGCCGCTCTTCTCTCTGAAAAAGTTGTACTTATCGTCTGCAAAGCTATGTCGCGTGCTGCGGTATGTGGACACAATAAAAGCACCATAGTAGAACACAGATGAAGCTTCTAAGTTGATGTAATAGCCAGTAAGAAGTAGTACAATTAAAGCTTTAGGTATCGATTATTGACTTTTTAGCTGGCTTTGATGCCTTGGACATGAGCTAGGACGTTAAGATTCTGCATGAAAGGAGGACTAGCAGCCGAGTTGAACGGGAGAATGTGAAAAGTGTTCATATGTAATAAAAACCTGAGAAATCCGTCCGTTTTCGTCATTTGTTATCGAATCGACTTAAAGTCAGATCGTCACATTGGCCGCTCATCTCTCTGAAACGGTTGTACTTGTCGTCTACTAAGCTATGTCACGTGCTGCGGTATGTGGAGACACTAAAAGCACCATAGTAGAACACAGATGAAGCTTCTAAGTTGATGTAATAGCCAGTAAGAAGTAGTACAATTCAAGTTTTAGGTATCGATTATTGACTTTTTAGCTGGCTTTGGTGCCTTCGACATGAGCTGGGACCTTAAGATTCTGCATGTAAGGAGGACTAGCAGCCGACTTGCACGGGAGAATGTGAAAAGTGTTCATATGTAAAAAAATACCTGAGGAATCCGTCCGTTTTCGTCATTTGTTATCGAATCGACTTAGAGCCAGATCGTCACATTGGTCGCTCTTCTCTTTGAAACGGTTGTACTTATCGTCTGCAAAGCTATGTCGCATGCTGCGGTACGCTGAGACACTACAAGCAGCATAGTAGAACACAGATGAAGCTTCTAAGTTGATGTAATAGCCAGTAAGAAGTAGTACAAATCAAGTTTTAGGTATCGATTATTGACTTTTTAGCTAGCTTTGGTGCCTTGGACATGAACTAGGACCTTAAGATTCAGCATGAAAGGAGGACTAGCAGCCGAATAGCACGGGAGAATGTGAAAAGTGTTCATATGTAGTAAAAACCTGAGAAATTCGTCCGTTTTCGTCATTTGTTATCGAATCGACTGAAAGCCAGATCGTCACATTAGCCGCTCTGCTCTCGGAAACGGTTGTACTTATCGTCTGCAAAGTTATGTCGCGTGTTGCCGTAGGCGGAAACAGGAAAAGCACCATAGTAGAACACAGATGAAGCTTCTAAGTTGATGTACTAGCCAGTAAGAGGTAGTACAATTCAAGTTTTAGGTACTGAATATTGACCTTTTAGCTGGCTTTGGTGCCTTGGACATGAGCTAGGACCTTGAGATTCTGCATGAAAGGAGGACTAGCAGCCGAGTTGCACGGGAGAATATGAAAAGTGTTCATATGTAGTAAAAACCTGAGACATACGTCGGTTTTCGTCATTTGTTATCGAATCGACTTAAAGCCAGATCGTCACATTGGCCGCTCTTCTCTCTGAGACATTTGTACTTATCGTCTGCAAAACTATCTCGCGTGATGCGGTATGCGGAGAAACTAAAACCACCGTAGTAGAACACACGTGAAGCATCTAAGTTGATGTAATAGCCAGTAAGAAGTAGTACAATTAAAGTTTTAGGTATCGATTATTGACTTTTTAGCTGGCTTTGGTGCCTTCGACATGAGCTAGGACCTTAAGATTCTGCATGAAAGGAGGACTAGCAGCCGAGTTTCAGGGGAAAATGTGAAAAGTGTTCATATGTAGTAAAAACCTGAGAAATCCGTCCGTTTTCGTCATTTGTTATCGAATCGACTTAAAGCCAGATCGTCACATTGGCCGCTCTGCTCTCGGAAACGGTTGTACTTATCGTCTGCAAAGCTATGTCGCGTGTTGCCGTAGGCGGAAACAGGAAAAGCACCATAGTAGAACACAGATGAAGCTTCTAAGTTGATGTAATAGCCAGTAAGAAGTAGTCCAATTCAAGTTTTAGGTATCGATTATTTACTTTTTAGCTGGCTTTGGTGCCTTGGACATGAGCTTGGACCTTAAGATTCTGCATGAAAGGAGGACTAGCAGCCGAGTTGCACGGGAGAATATGAAAAGTGTTCATATGTAGTAAAAACCTGAGACATACGTCCGTTTTCGTCATTTGTTATCGAATCGACTTAAAGCCAGATCGTCACATTGGCCGCTCTTCTCTCTGAAACGGTTGTACTTATCGTCTGCAAAACTATCTCGCGTGATGCGGTATGCGGAGAAACTAAAACCACCGTAGTAGAACACACATGAAGCTTCTAAGTTGATGTAATAGCCAGTAAGAAGTAGTACAATTAAAGTTTTAGGTATCGATTATTGACTTTTTAGCTGGCTTTGATGCCTTGGACATGAGCTAGGACCTTAAGATTATGCATGAAAGGATGACTAGCAGCCGAGTTGCACGGGAGAATGTGAAAAGTGTTCATATGTAATAAAAACCGGAGAAATCCGTCCGTTTTCGTCATTTGTTATCGAATCGACTTAAAGTCAGATCGTCACATTGGCCGCTCTTCTCTCTGAAACGGTTGTACTTATCGTCTACAAAGCTATGTCACGTGTAGCCGTAGGCGGAAACAGGAAAAGCACCATAGTAGAACACAGATGAAGCTTCTAAGTTGATGTAATAGCCAGTAAGAAGTAGTCCAATTCAAGTTTTAGGTATCGATTATTGACTTTTAGCTGGCTTTGGTGCCTTCGACATGAGCTAGGACCTTAAGATTCTGCATGAAAGGAGGACTAGCAGCCGTGTTTCAGGGGAAAATGTGAAAAGTGTTCATATGTAGTAAAAACCTGAGAAATCCGTCCGTTTTCGTCATTTGTTATCGAATCGACTTAAAGCCAGATCGTCACATTGGCCGCTCTGCTCTCGGAAACGGTTGTACTTATCGTCTGCAAAGCTATGTCGCGTGTTGCCGTAGGCGGAAACAGGAAAAGCACCATAGTAGAACACAGATGAAGCTTCTAAGTTGATGTAATAGCCAGTAAGAAGTAGTCCAATTCAAGTTTTAGGTATCGATTATTTACTTTTTAGCTGGCTTTGGTGCCTTGGACATGAGCTAGGACCTTAACATTCTGCATGAAAGGATTACTACCAGCCGAGTTGCACGGGAGAATGTGAAAAGTGTTCTTATGTAGTAAAAACCTTAGAAATCCGTCCGTTTTCGTCATTTGTTATCGAATCGACTTAAAGCCAGATCGTCACATTGGCCGCTCTTCTCTCTGAAACGGTTGTACTTATCGTCTGCAAAGCTATGTCGCGTGCTGCGGTATGTGGAGACACTAAAAGCACCATAGTAGAACACAGATGAAGCTTATAAGTTGATGTAATAGCCAGTAAGAAGTACTAGAATTCAAGTTTAAGGTATCGATTATTGACTTTTTAGCTGGCTTTGGTGGCTTGGACATGAGCTAGGACCTTAAGATTCTGCATGAAAGGAGGACTAGCAGCCGAGTTGCACGGGAGAATGTGAAAAGTGTTCATATGTAGTAAAAACCTGAGAAATCCGTCCGTTTTCGTCATTTGTTATCGAATCGACTTAAAGCCAGATCGTCACATTGGCCGCTCTTCTCTCTGAAACGGTTGTACTTATCGTCTACAAAGCAATGTCGTGTGCTGCGGTATGTGGAGACACTAAAAGCACCATAGTAGAACACAGATGAAGCTTCTAAGTTGATGTAATAGCCAGTAAGAAGTAGTACAATTCAAGTTTTAGGTATCGATTATTGAATTTTTAGCTGGCTTTGGTGCCTTGGACATGAGCTAGGACCTTAAGATTCTGCATGAAAGGAGGACTAGCAGCCGAGTTGCACGGGAGAATGTGAAAAGTGTTCATATGTAATAAAAACCTGAGAAATCCGTCCGTTTTCGTCATTTGTTATCGAATCGACTTAAAGCCAGATCGTCACATTGGCCGTTCTGCTCTCGGAAACGGTTGTACTTATCGTCTACTAAGCTATGTCGCGTGCTGCGGTATGCGGAGACGCTAAAAGCACCATAGTAGAACACAGATGAAGCTTCTAAGTTAATGTAATAGCCAGTAAGAAGTAGTACAATTCAAGTTTTAGGTATCGATTATTGACTTTTTAGCTGGCTTTGGTGCCTTGGACATGAGCTAGGACCTTAAGATTCACCATGAAAGGAGGTCTAGCAGCCGAGTTGCACAGGAGAATGTGAAAAGTGTTCATATGTAATAAAAACCTGAGAAATCCGTCCGTTTTCGTCATTTGTTATCGAATCGACTTAAAGCCAGATCATCACATTGGCCGCTCTTCTCTCTGAAACGGTTGTACTTATCGTCTGAAAAGCTATGTCGCGTACTGCGGTATGTGGAGACAGTAAAAGCACCATAGTAGAACACAGATGAACCTTCTAAGTTGATGTAATAGCCAGTAAGAATTAGTACAATTCAAGTTTTAGGTATCGATTATTGACTTTTTAGCTGGCTTTGGTGCCTTGGACATGAGCTAGGACCTTAAGATTCTGCATGAAAGGGGGACTAGCAGCCGAGTTGCACGGGAGAATGTGAAAAGTGTTCATATGTAGTAAAAACCTGAGAAATCCGTCCGTTTTCGTCATTTGTTATCGAATCGACTTAAAGCCAGATCGTCACATTGGCCGCTCTACTCTCTGAAACGGGTGTACTTATCGTCTGCAAAGCTATGTCGCGTGCTGCGGTATGTGGAGACACTAAAATTACCATAGTAGAACACAGGTGAAGCATCTAAGTTGATGTAATAGCCAGTAAGAAGTAATCCAATTCAAGTTTTGGTTATCGATTATTGACTTTTTAGCTGTCTTTGGTGCCTTGGACATGAGCTAGGACCTTAAGATTCTGCATGAAAGGAGGACTAGCAGCCGAGTTGCACGGGAGAATGTGAAAAGTGTTCATATGTAATAAAAACCTGAGAAATCCGTCCGTTTTCGTCATTTGTTACCGAATCGACTTAAAGCCAGATCGTCACATTGGCCGCTCTTCTCTCTGAAACGGTTGTACTTATCGTCTACTAAGCTATGTCGCGTGCTGCTGTATGCGGAGACACTAAAAGCACCATAGTAGAACACAGATGAAGCTTCTAAGTTAATGTAATAGCCAGTAAGAAGTAGTACAATTCAAGTTTTAGGTATCGATTATTGACTTTTTAGCTGGCTTTGGTGCCTTGGACATGAGCTAGGACCTGAAGATTTTGCATGAAAGGAGGACTAGCAGCCGAGTAGCACGGGAGAATGTGAAAAGTGTTCATATGTAGTAAAAACCTGAGAACTTCGTCCGTTTTCGTCATTTGTTATCGAATCGACTTAAAGCCAGATCGTCACATTGGCCGCTCTTCTCTCTGAAACGCTTTTACTTATCGTCTGCAAAGCTATGTTGCATGCTGCGGTATGCTGAGATACTACAAGCAGCATAGTAGAACACAGATGAAGCTTCTAAGTTGATGTAATAGCCAGTAAGAAGTGGTACAATTCAAGTTTTAGGTATCGATTATTGACTTTTTAGCAAGCTATGGTGCCTTGGACATGAGCTAGGACCTTAAGATTCTGCATGAAAGGAGGACTAGCAGCCGAGTAGCACGGGAGAATGTGAAAAGTGTTCATATGTAGTAAAAACCTGAGAAATTCGTCCGTTTTCGTCATTTGTTATCGAATCGACTTAAAGCCAGATCGTCACATTGGCCGTTCTGCTCTCGGAAACGGTTGTACTTATCGTCTACTAAGCTATGTCGCGTGCTGCGGTATGCGGAGACGCTAAAAGCGCCATAGTAGAACACAGATGAAGCTTCTAAGTTAATGTAATAGCCAGTAAGAAGTAGTACAATTCAAGTTTTAGGTATCGATTATTGACTTTTTAGCTGGCTTTGGTGCCTTGGACATGAGCTAGGACCTTATGATTCTGCATGAAAGGAGGACTAGCAGCCGTGTTGCACGGGAGAATGTGAAAAGTGTTCATATGTAATAAAAACCTGAGAAATCCGTCCGTTTTGGTCATTTGTTATCGAATCGACTTAAAGCCAGATCGTCACATAGGTCGCTCTGCTCTCGGAAACGGTTGTACTTATCGTCTACTAAGCTATGTCGCGTGCTGCGGTATGCGGAGGCACTAAAAGCACCATAGTAGAACACAGATTAAGCTTCTAAGTTAATGTAATAGCCAGTAAGAAGTAGTACAATTCAAGTCTTTGGTATCGATTATTGACTTTTTAGCTGGCTTTGGTGCCTTGGACATGAGCTAGGACCTTAAGATTCACCATGAAAGGAGGTCTAGCAGCCGAGTTGCACAGGAGAATGTGAAAAGTGTTCATATGTAGTAAAAACCTTAGAAATCCGTCCGTTTTCGTAATTTGTTATCGAATCGACTTAAAGCCAGATCGTCACATTGGCCCCTCTTCTCTCTGAAACACTTGTATTTATCGTCTGCAAAGCTATGTCGCGAGCTGCGGTATGTGGAGACAGTAAAAGCACCATAGTAGAACACAGATGAACCTTCTAAGTTGATGTAATAGCCAGTAAGAATTAGTACAATTCATGTTTTAGGTATCGATTATTGACTTTTTAGCTGGCTTTGGTGCCTTGGACATGAGCTAGGACCTTAAGATTCTGCATGAAAGTGGGACTAGCAGCCGAGTTGCACGGGAGAATGTGAAAAGTGTTCATATGTAGTAAAAACCTGAGAAATCCGTCCGTTTTCGTCATTTGTTATCGAATCGACTTAAAGCCAGATCGTCACATTGGCCGCTCTACTCTCTGAAACGGGTGTACTTATCGTCTGCAAAGCTATGTCGCGTGCTGCGGTATGTGGAGACACTAAAATTACCATAGTAGAACACAGGTGAAGCATCTAAGTTGATGTAATAGCCAGTAAGAAGTAATCCAATTCAAGTTTTGGTTATCGATTATTGACTTTTTAGCTGGCTTTGGTGCCTTGGACATGAGCTAGGACCTTAAGATTCTGCATGAAAGGAGGACTAGCAGCCGAGTTGCACGGGAGAATGTGAAAAGTGTTCATATGTAATAAAAACCTGAGAAATCCGTCCGTTTTCGTCATTTGTTACCGAATCGACTTAAAGCCAGATCGTCACATTGGCCGCTCTTCTCTCTGAAACGGTTGTACTTATCGTCTACTAAGCTATGTCGCGTGCTGCGGTATGCGGAGACACTAAAAGCACCATAGTAGAACACAGATTAAGCTTCTAAGTTAATGTAATAGCCAGTAAGCAGTAGTACAATTCAAGTCTTAGGTATCGATTATTGACTTTTTAGCTGGCTTTGGTGCCTTGGACATGAGCTAGGACCTTAAGATTCTGCATGAAAGGAGGACTAGCAGCCGAGTTACACGGGAGAATGTGAAAAGTGTTCATATGTAGTAAAAACCTGAGAAATCCGTCCGTTTTCGTCATTTGTTATCGAATCGACTTAAAGCCAGATCATCACATTGGCCGCTCTTCTCTCTGACACGGTTGTACTTATCGTCTGCAAAGCCATGTCGCGTACTGCGGTATGTGGAGACACTAAAAGCACCATAGTAGAACACAGATGAACCTTCTAAGTTGATGTAATAGCAAGTAAGTAATAGTAAAATTCAAGTTTTAGATATCGATTATTGGCTTTTTAGCTGGCTTTAGTGCCTTGGACATGAGCTAGGACCTTAAGATTCTGCATGAAAGGAGGACTAGCAGCCGAGTTGCACGTGAGAATGTGAAAAGTGTTCATATGTAGTAAAAACCTGAGAAATCCGTCCGTTTTCGTCATTTGTTATCGAATCGACTTAAAGCCAGATCGTCACATTGTCCGCTCTTCTCTCTGAAACGGGTGTACTTATCGACTGCAAAGCTATGTCGCGTGCTGCGGTATGTGGAGACACTAAAATTACCATAGTAG
Organism: Schistocerca gregaria; assembly: GCF_023897955.1. Classification (NCBI taxonomy): domain Eukaryota; kingdom Metazoa; phylum Arthropoda; class Insecta; order Orthoptera; family Acrididae; genus Schistocerca; species Schistocerca gregaria. The sequence continues at coordinate 1,432,308 of NW_026061801.1, read as the reverse complement.
AACACAGATGAAGCATCTAAGTTGATGTAATAGCCAGTAAGTAGTAATCCAATTCAAGTTTTAGGTATCGATTATTGACTTTTTAGCTGGCTTTGGTGCCTTGGACATGAGCTAGGACCTTAAGATTCTGCATGAAAGGAGGACTAGCAGCCGAGTTGCACGGGAGAATGTGAAAAGTGTTCATATGTAATAAAAACCTGAGAAATCCGTCCGTTTTCGTCATTTGTTATCGAATCGACTTAAAGCCAGATCGTCACATTGGCAGGTCTGCTCTCGGAAACGGTTGTACTTATCGTCTGCAAAGCTATGTCGCATGCTGCGGTATGCTGAGACACTACAAGGAGCATAGTAGAACACAGATGAGGCTTCTAAGTTGATGTAATAGCCAGTAAGAAGTAGTACAATTCAAGTTTTAGGTGTCGATTATTGACTTTTTAGCTGGTTTTGGTGCCTTGGACATGAGCTAGGACCTTAAGATTCTGCATGAAAGGAGGACTAGCAGCCGAGTTGCACGGGAGAATGTGAAAAGTGTTCATATGTAATAAAAACCTGAGAAATCCGTCCGTTTTCGTCATTTGTTATCGAATCGACTTAAAGCCAGATCGTCACATTGGCCGCTCTTCTCTCTGAAACGGTTGTACGTATCGTCTACTAAGCTATGTCGCGTGCTGTGGTATGCGGAGACACTAAAAGCACCATAGTTGAACACAGATGAAGCTTCTATGTTAATGTAATAGCCAGTAAGAAGTAGTACAATTCAAGTTTTGGGTATCGATTATTGACTTTTTAGCTGGCTTTGGTGCCTTGGACATGAGCTAGGACCTTACGATTCTGCATGAAAGGAGGACTAGCAGCCGAGTTGCACGGGAGAATGTGAAAAGTGTTCATATGTAGTAAAAACCTGAAAAATCCGTCCGTTTTCGTCATTTGTTATCGAATCGACTTAAAGCCAGATCGTCACATTGGCCGCTCTTCTCTCTGAAACGGTTGTACTTATCGTCTACAAAGCAATGTCGCGTGCTGCGGTATGCGGAGACACTAAAAGCACCATAGTAGAACACAGATGAAGCTTCTAAGTTGATGTAATAGCCAGTAAGAAGTAGTACAATTCAAGTTTTAGGTATCGATTATTGACTTTTTAAATAGCTTTGATGCCTTGGACATGAGCTAGGACCTTAAGATTCTGCATGAAAGGAGGACTAGCAGCCGAGTAGCACGGGAGAGTGTGAAAAGTGTTCATATGTAGTAAAAACCTGAGAAATTCGTCCGTTTTCGTCATTTGTTATCGAATCGACTTAAAGCCAGATCGTCACATTGGCCGCTCTTCTCTCTGAAACGCTTGTACTTATCGTCTGCAAAGCTATGTTGCATGCTGCGGTATGCTGAGATACTACAAGCAGCATAGTAGAACACAGATGAGGCTTCTAAGTTGATGTAATAGCCAGTAAGAAGTAGTACAATTCAAGTTTTAGGTATCGATTATTGACTTTTTAGCTGGCTTTGGTGCCTTGGACATGAGCTAGGACCTTAAGATTCTGCATGAAAGGAGGACTAGCAGCCGAGTAGCACGGGAGAATGTGAAAAGTGTTCATATGTAGTAAAAACCTGAGAAATTCGTTTGTTTTCGTCATTTGTTATCGAATCGACTTAAAGCCAGGTCGTCACATTGGCCGCTCTTCTCTCTGAAACGCTTGTATTTATCGTCTGCAAAGCTATGTCGCGAGCTGCGGTATGCGGAGACACTAAAATCACCATAGTAGGAAACAGATGAAGCATCTAAGTTGATGTAATAGCCAGTAAGAAGTAATCCAATTCAAGTTTTAGGTATCGATTATTGACTTTTTAGCTGGCTTTGGTGCCTTGGACATGAGCTAGGACCTTAAGATTCTGCATGAAAGGAGGACTAGCAGCCGAGTTGCACGGGAGAATGTGAAAAGTGTTCATATGCAATAAAAACCTGAGAAATCCGTCCGTTTTCGTCATTTGTTATCGAATCGACTTAAAGCCAGATCGTCACATTGGCCGTTCTGCTCTCGGAAACGGTTGTACTTATCGTCTACTAAGCTATGTCGCGTGCTGCGGTATGCGGAGACACTAAAAGCACCATAGTAGAACACAGATGAAGCATCTAAGTTAATGTAATAGCCAGTAAGAAGTAGTACAATTCAAGTCTTAGGTATCGATTATTGACTTTTTAGCTGGCTTTGGTGCCTTGGACATGAGCTAGGACCTTAACATTCTGCATGAAAGGATTACTAGCAGCCGAGTTGCACGTGAGAATGTGAAAAGTGTTCATATGTAGTAAAAACCTTAGAAATCCGTCCGTTTTCGTAATTTGTTATCGAATCGACTTAAAGACAGATCGTCACATTGGCCGCTCTTCTCTCTGAAACGGTTGTACTTATCGTCTGCAAAGCTATGTCGCGTGCTGCGGTATGTGGACACACTAAAAGCACCATAGTAGAACACAGATGAAGCTTCTAAGTTGATGTAATAGCCAGTAAGAAGTAGTAGAATTCAAGTTTTCGGTATCGATTATTGACTTTTTAGCTGGCTTTGTTGCCTTGGACATGAGCTAGGACCTTAAGATTCAGCATGAAAGGAGGTCTAGCAGCCGAGTTGCACAGGAGAATGTGAAAAGTGTTCATATGTAATAAAAACCTGAGAAATCCGTCCGTTTTCGTCATTTGTTATCGAATCAACTTAAAGCCAGATCATCACATTGGCCGCTCTTCTATCTGAAACGGTTGTACTTATCGTCTGCAAAGCTATAAAGCTATGTCTCGTACTGCGGTATGTGGAGACACTAAAAGCACCATAGTAGAACACAGATGAACCTTCTAAGTTGATGTAATAGCCAGTAAGAAATAGTACAATTCAAGTTTTAGGTATCGATTATTGACTTTTTAGCTGGCTTTGGTGCCTTGGACATGAGCTAGGACCTTAAGATTCTGCATGAAAGGAGGACTAGCAGCCGAGTTGCAGGGGAGAATGTGAAAAGTGTTCATATGTAGTAAAAACCTGAGAAATCCGTCCGTTTTCGTAATTTGTTATCGAATCGACTTAAAGCCATATCGTCACATTGGCCGCTCTTCTCTCTGAAACGGGTGTACTTATCGTCTGCAAAGCTATGTCGCGTGCTGCGGTATGTGGAGACACTAAAACTACCATAGTAGAACACAGGTGAAGCATCTAAGTTGATGTAATAGCCAGTAAGAAGTAATCCAATTCAAGTTTTGGTTATCGATTATTGACTTTTTAGCTGGCTTTGGTGCCTTGGACATGAGCTAGGACCTTAAGATTCTGCATGAAAGGAGGACTAGCAGCCGAGTTGCACGGGAGAATGTGAAAAGTGTTCATATGTAATAAAAACCTGAGAAATCCGTCCGTTTTCGCCATTTGTTATCGAATCGACTTAAAGCCAGATCGTCACATTGGCCGCTCTTCTCTCTGAAACGGTTGTACTTATAGTCTACTAAGCTATGTCGCGTGCTGCGGTATGCGGAGACACTAAAAGCACCATAGTAGAACACAGATGAAGCTCCTAAGTTAATGTAATAGCCAGTAAGAAGTAGTACAATTCAAGTTTTAGGTATCGATTATTGACTTTTTAGCTGGCTTTGGTGCCTTGGACATGAGCTAGGACCTTAAGATTCTGCATGAAAGGAGGACTAGCAGCCGAGTTGCACGGGAGAATGTGAAAAGTGTTCATATGTAATAAAAACCTGAGAAATCCGTCCGTTTTCGTCATTTGTTATCGAATCGACTTAAAGCCAGATAGTCACATTGCCCCTCTTCTCTCCGAAACGCTTGTACTTATCGTCTGCAAAGCTATGTCGCGTGCTGCGGTATGCGGGGACACTAAAATCATCATAGTAGAACACAGATGAAGCTTCTAAGTTGATGTAATAGCCAGTAAGAAGTAGTACAATTCAAGTTTTAGGTATCGATTATTGACTTTTTAGCTAGCTTTGATGCCTTGGACATGAGCTAGGACCTTAAGATTCTGCATGAAAGGAGGACTAGCAGCCGAGTAGCACGGGAGAATGTGAAAAGTGTTCATATGTAGTAAAAACCTGAGAAATTTGTCCGTTTTCGTCATTTGTTATCGAATCGACTTAAAGCCAGATCGTCACATTGGCCGCTCTTCTCTCTGAAACCCTTGTATTTATCGTCTGCAAAGCTATGTCGCGAGCTGCGGTATGTGGAGACACTAAAATCACCATAGTAGGAAACAGATGAAGCATCTAAGTTGATGTAATAGCCAGTAAGAAGTAATCCAATTCAAGTTTTCGGTATCGATTATTGACTTTTTAGCTGGCTTTGGTGCCTTGGACATGAGCTAGGACCTTAAGATTCAGCATGAAAGGAGGTCTAGCAGCCGAGTTGCACAGGAGAATGTGAAAAGTGTTCATATGTAATAAAAACCTGAGAAATCCGTCCGTTTTCGTCATTTGTTATCGAATCAACTTAAAGCCAGATCATCACATTGGCCGCTCTTCTCTCTGAAACGGTTGTACTTATCGTCTGCAAAGCTATAAAGCTATGTCTCGTACTGCGGTATGTGGAGACACTAAAAGCACCATAGTAGAACACAGATGAACCTTCTAAGTTGATGTAATAGCCAGTAAGAAATAGTACAATTCAAGTTTTAGGTATCGATTATTGACTTTTTAGCTGGCTTTGGTGCCTTGGACATGAGCTAGGACCTTAAGATTCTGCATGAAAGGAGGACTAGCAGCCGAGTTGCAGGGGAGGATGTGAAAAGTGTTCATATGTAGTAAAAACCTGAGAAATCCGTCCGTTTTCGTAATTTGTTATCGAATCGACTTAAAGCCAGATCGTCACATTGGCCGCTCTTCTCTCTGAAACGGGTGTACTTATCGTCTGCAAAGCTATGTCGCGTGCTGCGGTATGTGGAGACACTAAAACTACCATAGTAGAACACAGGTGAAGCATCTAAGTTGATGTAATAGCCAGTAAGAAGTAATCCTATTCAAGTTTTGGTTATCGATTATTGACTTTTTAGCTGGCTTTGGTGCCTTGGACATGAGCTAGGACCTTAAGATTCTGCATGAAAGGAGGACTAGCAGCCGAGTTGCACGGGAGAATGTGAAAAGTGTTCATATGTAATAAAAACCTGAGAAATCCGTCCGTTTTCGTCATTTGTTAACGAATCGACTTAAAGCCAGATCGTCACATTGGCCGCTCTTCTCTCTGAAACGGTTGTACTTATCGTCTACTAAGCTATGTCGCGTGCTGCGGTATGCGGAGACACTAAAAGCACCATAGTAGAACACAGATGAAGCTTCTAAGTTAATGTAATAGCCAGTAAGAAATAGTACAATTCAAGCTTTAGGTATCGATTATTGACTTTTTAGCTGGCTTTGGTGCCTTGGACATGAGCTAGGACCTTACGATTCTGCATGAAAGGAGGACTAGCAGCCGAGTTGCACGGGAGAATGTGAAAAGTCTTCATATGTAGTAAAAACCTGAGAAATCGGTCCGTTTTCGTCATTTGTTATCGAATCGACTTAAAGCCAGATCATCACATTGGCCGCTCTTCTCTCTGAAACGGTTGTACTTATCGTCTGCAAAGCTATGTCGCGTACTGCGGAATGTGGAGACACTAAAAGCACCATAGTAGAACACAGATGAACCTTCTAAGTTGATGTAATAGCCAGTAAGAAATAGTACAATTCAAGTTTTAGATATCGATTATTGAATTTTTAGCTGGCTTTAGTGCCTTGGACATGAGCTAGGACCTTAAGATTCTGCATGAAAGGAGACTAGCAGCCGAGTTGCACGTGAGAATGTGAAAAGTGTTCATATGTAGTAAAAACCTGAGAAATCCGTCCGTTTTCGTAATTTGTTATCGAATCGACTTAAAGCCAGATCGTCACATTGGCCGCTCTTCTCTCTGAAACGGGTGTACTTATCGACTGAAAAAGCTATGTCGCGTGCTGCGGTATGTGGAGACACTAAAATTACCATAGTAGAACACAGATGAAGCATCTATGTTGATGTAATAGCCAGTAAGAAGTAATCCAATTCAAGTTTTAGGTATCGATTATTGACTTTTTAGCTGGCTTTGGTGCCTTGGACATGAGCTAGGACCTTAAGATTCTGCATGAAAGGAGGACAAGCAGCCGAGTTGCAGGGGAGAATTTGAAAAGTGTTCATACGTAGTAAAAAGCTGAGAAATCCGTCCGCTTTCGTAATTTGTTATCGAACCGACGTAAAGCCAGATCGTCACATTGGCCGCTCTGCTCTCGGAAACGTTTGTACTTATCGTCTGCAAAGCTATGTCGCGTGTTGCCGTAGGCGGAAACAGGAAAAGCACCATAGTAGAACACAGATGAAGCTTCTAAGTTGATGTAATAGCCAGTAAGAAGTAGTCCAATTCAAGTTTTAGGTATCGAATATTGACTTTTTAGCTGGCTTTGGTGCCTTGGACATGAGCTAGGACCTTAAGATTCTGCATGAAAGGAGGACTAACAGCCGAGTTGCACGGGAGAATGTGAAAAGTGTTCGTATGTAGTAAAAAACTGAGAAATTCGTCCGTTTTCGTCATTTGTTATCGAATCGACTTAAAGCCAGATCGTCACATTGGCCGCTCTTCTCTCTGAAACGCTTGTATTTATCGTCTGCAAGGCTATGTCGCGAGCTGCGGTATGCGGGGACACTAAAGTCACCATAGTAGGAAACAGATGAAGCATCTAAGTTGATGTAATAGCCAGTAAGAAGTAATCCAATTCAAGTTTTGGGTATCGATTATTGACTTTTTAGCTGGCTTTGGTGCCTTGGACATGAGCTAGGACCTTAAGATTCAGCATGAAAGGAGGACTAGCAGCCGAGTTGCACGGGAGAGTGTGAAAAGTGTTCATATGTAATAAAAACCTGAGAAATCCGTCCGTTTTCGTCATTTGTTATCGAATCGACTTAAAGACAGATCATCACATTGGCCGCTCTTCTCTCTGAAACGGTTGTACTTATCGTCTGCAAAGCTATGTCGCGTACTGCGGTATGTGGAGACACTAAAAGCACCATAGTAGAACACAGATGAACCTTCTAAGTTGATGGAATAGCCAGTAAGAAATAGTACAATTCAAGTTTTAGGTATCGATTATTGACTTTTTAGCTGGCTTTGGTGCCTTGGACATGAGCTAGGACCTTAAGATTCTGCATGAAAGGAGGACTAGCAGCCGAGTTGCAGGGGAGAATGTGAAAAGTGTTCATATGTAGTAAAAACCTGAGAAATCCGTCCGTTTTCGTAATTTGTTATCGAGTCGACTTAAAGCCAGATCGTCACATTGGCCGCTCTGCTCTCGGAAACGGTTGCACTTATCGTCTGCAAAGCTATGTCGCGTGTTGCCGTAAGCGGAAACAGGAAAAGCACCATAGTAGAACACAGATGAAGCTTCTAAGTTAATGTAATAGCCAGTAAGAAGTAGTACAATTCAAGTTTTGGGTATCGATTATTGACTTTTTAGCTGGCTTTGGTGCCTTGGACATGAGCTAGGACCTTACGATTCTGCATGAAAGGAGGACTAGCAGCCGAGTTGCACGGGAGAATGTGAAAAGTGTTCATATGTAGTAAAAACCTGAGAAATCCGTCCGTTTTCGTCATTTGTTATCGAATCGACTTAAAGCCAGATCGTCACATTGGCCACTCTTCTCTCTGAAACGGTTGTACTTATCGTCTGCAAAGCTATGTCGCGTACTGCGGTATGTGGAGACACTAAAAGCACCATAGTAGAACACAGATGAACCTTCTAAGTTGTTGTAATAGCCAGTAAGAAATAGTACAATTCAAGTTTTAGGTATCGATTATTGACTTTTTAGCTGGCTTTGGTGCCTTGGACATGAGCTAGGACCTTAAGATTCTGCATGAAAGGAGGACTATCAGCCGAGTTGCACGGGAGAATGTGAAAAGTGTTCATATGTAATAAAAACCTAAGAAATCCGTCCGTTTTCGTCATTTGTTATCGAATCGACTTAAAGCCAGATAGTCACATTGGCCGCTCTTCTCTCCGAAACGCTTGTACTTATCGTCTGCAAAGCTATGTCGCGTGCTGCGGTATGCGGAGACACTAAAATAACCATAGTAGAACACAGACCAAGCTTCTAAGTTGATGTAATAGCCAGTAAGAAGTAGTACAAGTCAAGTTTTAGGTATCTATTATTGACTTTTTAGCTGGCTTTGGTGCCTTGGACATGAGCTAGGACCTTAAGATTCTGCATGAAAGGAGGACTAGCAGCCGAGTTGCAGGGGAGAATGTGAAAAGTGTTCATATGTAGTAAAAACCTGAGAAATCCGTCCGTTTTCGTAATTTGTTATCGAATCGACTTAAAGCCAGATCGTCACATTGGCCGCTCTGCTCTCGGAAACGGTTGCACTTATCGTCTGCAAAGCTATGTCGCGTGTTGCCGTAAGCGGAAACAGGAAAAGCACCATAGTAGAACACAGATGAAGCTTCTAAGTTGATGTAATAGCCAGTAAGAAGTAGTCCAATTCAAGTTTTTGGTATCGATTATTGACTTTTTAGCTGGCTTTGGTGCCTTCGACATGAGCTAGGACCTTAAGATTCTGCATGAAAGGAGGACTGACAGCCGAGTTGCACGGGAGAATGTGAAAAGTCTTCATATGTAGTAAAAACCTGAGAAATCCGTCCGTTATCGTCATTTGTTATCGAATCGACTTAAAGCCAGATCGTCACATTGGCCGCTCTTCTCTCTGAAACGGGTGTACCTATCGTCTGCAAAGCTATGTCGCGTGCTGCGGTATGTGGAGACACTAAAATTACCATAGTAGAACACAGATGAAGCATCTAAGTTGATGTAATAGCCAGTAAGAAGTAATCCAATTCAAGTTTTGGGTATCGATTATTGACTTTTTAGCTGGCTTTGGTGCCTTGGACATGAGCTAGGACCTTAAGATTCTGCATGAAAGGTGGACTAGCAGCCGAGTTGCACGGGAGAATGTGAAAAGTGTTCATATGTAATAAAAACCTGAGAAATCCGTCCGTTTTCGTCATTTGTTATCGAATCGACTTAAAGCCAGATAGTCACATTGGCCGCTCTTCTCTCCGAAACGCTTGTACTTATCGTCTGCAAAGCTATGTCGCGTGCTGCGGTATGCGGAGACACTAAAATAACCATAGTAGAACACAGACCAAGCTTCTAAGTTGATGTAATAGCCAGTAAGAAGTAGTACAATTCAAGTTTTAGGTATCTATTATTGACTTTTTAGCTGGCTTTGGTGCCTTGGACATGAGCTAGGACCTTAAGATTCTGCATGAAAGGAGGACTAGCAGCCGAGTTGCAGGGGAGAATGTGAAAAGTGTTCATATGTAGTAAAAACCTGAGAAATCCGTCCGTTTTCGTAATTTGTTATCGAATCGACTTAAAGCCAGATCGTCACATTGGCCGCTCTGCTCTCGGAAACGGCTGTACTTATCGTCTGCAAAGCTATGTCGCGTGTTGCCGTAGGCGGAAACAGGAAAATCACCATAGTAGAACACAGATGAAGCTTCTAAGTTGATGTAATAGCCAGTAAGAAGTAGTCCAATTCAAGTTTTAGGTATCGATTATTGACTTTTTAGCTGGCTTTGGTACCTTGGACATGAGCTAGGACCTTAAGATTCTGCATGAAAGGAGGACTAGCGGCCGAGATGCACGGGAGAATGTGAAAAGTGTTCATATGTAGTAAAAACCTGAGAAATCCGTCCGTTTCGTCATTTGTTATCGAATCGACTTAAAGCCAGATCGTCACATTGGCCGCTCTTCTCTCTGAAAAAGTTGTACTTATCGTCTGCAAAGCTATGTCGCGTGCTGCGGTATGCGGACTCACTAAAAGCACCATAGTAGGACACAGATGAAGCTTCTAAGTTGATGTAATAGCCAGTAAGAAGTAGTACAATTAAAGTTTTAGGTATCGGTTAATGACTTTTACCCTTCTTTGGTGCCTTGGACACGAGCTAGGAAATTAAGATTTTGCATGAAGGAGGACTACCAGCCGAGTTGCACGGGAGAATGTGAAAAGTGTTCATATGTAGTAAAAACCTAAGAAATCCGTCCGTTTTCGTCATTTGTTATCGAATGGACTTAAAGGCAGATCGTCACATTGGCCATTCTTCTCTCCGAAGCGCTTGTACTTATCGTCTGTAAAACTATGTCGCGTGCCGCGGTATGCGGAGAAACTAAAATCACCATAGTAGAACAAAGATGAAGCTTCTAAGTTGATGTAATAGCCAGGAAGAAGTAGTAGAATTCAAGTTTTAGGTATCGATTATTGACTTTTTAGCTGGCTTTGGTGCCTTGGACATGAGCTAGGACCTTATGATTCTGCATGAAAGGAGGACTAGCAGCCGAGATGCACGGGAGAATGTGAAAAGTGTTCATATGTAGTAAAACCCTGAGAAATCCGTCCGTTTTCGTCATTTGTTATCGAATCGACTTAAAGCCAGATCGCCTCATTGGCCGCTCTTCCCTCTGAAACGGTTGTACTTATCGTCTGCAAAGCTATGTCGCTTGCTGCGGTATGCGGAGACACTAAAATCACCATAGTCGAACACAGATGAAGCATCTTAGTTGATGTAATAGCCAGTAAGAAGTAGTCCAATTCAAGTTTTAGGTATCGATTACTGACTCTTTAGCTGGCTTTGGTGCCTTGGACATGAGCTAGGAATTTAATATTCTGCATGAAAGGAGGACTAGCAGCCGAGATGCACGGGAGAATGTGAAAAGTGTTCATATGTAGTAAAACCCTGAGAAATCCGTCCGTTTTCGTCATTTGTTATCGAATCGACTTAAAGCCAGATCGCCTCATTGGCCGCTCTTCCCTCTGAAACGGTTGTACTTATCGTCTGCAAAGCTATGTCGCTTGCTGCGGTATGCGGAGACACTAAAATCACCATAGTCGAACACAGATGAAGCATCTTAGTTGATGTAATAGCCAGTAAGAAGTAGTCCAATTCAAGTTTTAGGTATCGATTACTGACTCTTTAGCTGGCTTTGGTGCCTTGGACATGAGCTAGGAATTTAATATTCTGCATGAAAGGAGGACTAGCAGCCGAGTTGCACGGGAGAATGTGAAAAGTGTTCATATGTAAAAAAATACCTGAGAAATCCGTCCGTTTTCGTCATTTGTTATCGAATCGACTTAAAGTCAGATCGTCACATTGGTCGCTCTTCTCTCTGAATTGTTTGTACTTATCGTCTGCAAAGCTTTGTCGCATGCTGCGGTATGCTGAGACACTACAAGCAGCATAGTAGAACACAGATGAAGCTTCTAAGTTGATGTAATAGCCAGAAAGAAGTATTACAATTCAAGTTTTAAGTATCGATTATTGACTTTTTAGTTAGCTTTGGTGCCTTGGACATGAGCTACGACCTCAAGATTCAGCATGAAAGGAGGACTAGCAGCCGAGTAGCACGGGAGAATGTGAAAAGTGTTCATATGTAGTAAAAACCTGAGAAATTCGTCCGTTTTCGTCATTTGTTATCGAATCGACTTAAAGCCAGATCGTCACATTGGCCGCTCTTCTCTCTGAAACGCTTGTACTTATCGTCTGCAAAGCTATGTCGCGTGCTGCGGTATGCGGAGACACTAAAATCACCATAGTAGAACACAGATGAAGCTTCTAAGTTGACGTAATAGCCAAGAAGAAGTAGTACAATTCAAGTTTTAGGTATCGATTATTGACTTTTTAGCTGGCTTTGGTGCCTTGGACATGAGCTAGGACCTTAACATTCTGCATGAAAGGAGGACTAGCAGCCGATTTGCATGGGAGAATGTGAAAAGTGTTCATATGTAGTAAAAACCCGAGAAATCCGTCCGTTTTCGTCATTTGTTATCGAATCGACTTAAAGCCAGATCGTCACATTAGCCGTTCTTCTCTCTGAAACGGTTGTACTTATCGATTGCAAAGCTATGTCGCGTGTTGCGGTATGCGGAGACATTAAAAGCACCATAGTAGAACACAGATGAAGCTTCTAAGTTGACGTAATAGCCAGGAAGAAGTAGTGGAATTCAAGTTTTAGGTGTCGATTATTGACTTTTTAGCTGGCTTTGGTGCCTTGGACATGAGCTAGGACCTTAACATTTTGCATGAAAGGAGGACTAGCAGCCGATTTGCATGGGAGAATGTGAAAAGTGTTCATATGTAGTAAAAACCCGAGAAATCCGTCCGTTTTAGTCATTTGTTATCGAATCGACTTAAAGCCAGATCGTCACATTAGCCGCTCTTCTCTCTGAAACGGTTGTACTTGTCGTTTGCAAAGCTATGTCGCGTGCTGCGGTATGCTGAGACACTATAAGCACCATAGTAGAACACAGATCAAGCTTCTAAGTTGATGTAATAGCCAGTAAGAAGTAGTACAATTCAAGTTTTAGGTATTGAATATTGAATTTTTAGCTGGCTTTGGTGCCTTGGACATGAGCTAGGACCTTAATATTCTACATGAAAGGAGGACTAGCAGCCGAGTTGCATGGGAGAATGTGAAAAGTGTTCATATGTAGTAAAAACCTGAGAAATCCGTCCACTTTCGTCATTTGTTATCGAATCGACTTAAAGCCAGATCGTCACATTGGCCGCTCTTCTCTCTGAAAAAGTTGTACTTATCGTCTGCAAAGCTATGTCGCGTGCTGCGGTATGCGGTGACACTAAAAGCACCATAGTAGAACACAGATGAAGCTTCTAAGTTGATGTAATAGCCAGTAAGAAGTAGTACAATTAAAGTTTTAGGTATCGGTTAATGACTTTTTACCCTTCTTTGGTGCCTTGGACACGAGCTAGGAAATTAAGATTTTGCATGAAGGAGGACTAGCAGCCGAGTTGCACGGGAGAATGTGAAAAGTGTTCATATGTATTAAAAACCAGAGAAATCCGTCCGTTTTCGTCATTTGTTATCGAATCGACTTAAAGCCAGATCGTCACATTGGCCGCTCTTCTCTCTGAAACGGTTGTACTTATCGTCTCCAAAACTATGTCGTGTGCTGCGGTATGCGGAGACACTAAAATCACCAAAGTAGAACACAGATGAAGCTTCTAAGCTGATGTAATAGCCAGTAAGAAGTAGTAGAATTCAAATTTTAGGTATCGATTATTGACTTTTTAGCTGGCTTTGGTGCCTTGGACATGAGCTAGGACCTTAAGATTCTGCATGAAAGGAGGACTAGCAGCCGAGTTGCAAGGGAGAATGTGAAAAGTGTTCATATGTAGTAAAAACCTGAGAAATCCGTCCGTTTTCGTCATTTGTTATCGAATCGACTTAAAAACAGATCGTCACATTGGCCGCTCTTCTCTCTGAAACGGTTGTACTTATCGTCTGCAAAGCAATGTCGCTTACTGCGGTATGTATAGACACTAAAAGCACCATAGTAGAACACAGATGAACCTTCTGAGCTGATGTAATAGCCAGTAAGAAGTAGTACAATTCAAGCAGATTAAAACTGTGTGCCCGACCGAGACTCGAACTCGGGACCTTTGCCTTTCGCGGGCAAGTGCTCTACCATCTGAGCTACCGAAGCACGACTCACACCCGGTACTCACAGCTTTACTTCTGCCAGTATCCGTCTCCTACGTTCCAAACTTTACAGAAGCTCTCCTGCGAACCTTGCAGAACTAGCACTCCTGAAAGAAAGGATATTGCGGAGACATGGCTTAGCCACAGCCTGGGGGATGTTTCCAGAATGAGATCTCATTCTGGAAACATCCCCCAGGCTGTGGCTAAGCCATGTCTCCGCAATATCCTTTCTTTCAGGAGTGCTAGTTCTGCAAGTTTCGCAGGAGAGCTTCTGTAAAGTTTGGAAGGTAGGAGACGGATACTGGCAGAAGTAAAGCTGTGAGTACCGGGTGTGAGTCGTGCTTCGGTAGCTCAGATGGTAGAGCACTTGCCCGCGAAAGGCAAAGGTCCCGAGTTCGAGTCTCGGTCGGGCACACAGTTTTAATCTGCCAGGAAGTTTCATATCAGCGCACACTCCGCTGCAGAGTGAAAATCTCATTCTAGTACAATTCAAGTTTTAGGTATCGATTATTGACTTTTTAGCTGGCTTTGATGCCTTGGACATGAGCTAGGACCTTAACATTGTGCATGAAAGGAGGACTAGCAGCCGAGTTGCACGGGAGAATGTGAAAAGTGTTCATATGTAGTAAAAACCTGAGAAATCCGTCCGTTTTCGTCATTTGTTATCGAATCGATTTAAAGCCAGATCGTCACATTGGCCGCTCTTCTCTCTGAAACGGGTGTACTTATCGTCTGCAAAGCTGTGTCGCGTGCTGCGGTATGTGGAGACACTAAAATTACCATAGTAGAACACAGATGAAGCATCTAAGTTGATGTAATAGCAGGGTAAGAAGTAATCCAATTCAAGTTTTAGGTATCGATTATTGACTTTTTAGCTGGCTTTGTTGCCTTGGACATGAGCTAGTACCTTAAGATTCAGCATGAAAGGAGGACTAGCAGCCGAGTTGCACGGGAGAATGTGAAAAGTGTTCATATGTAGTAAAAACCTGAGAAATCCGTCCACTTTCGTCATTTGTTATCGAATCGACTTAAAGCCAGATCGTCACATTGGCCGCTCTTCTCTCTGAAAAAGTTGTACTTATCGTCTGCAAAGCTATGTCGCGTGCTGCGGTATGCGGTGACACTAAAAGCACCATAGTAGAACACAGATGAAGCTTCTAAGTTGATGTAATAGCCAGTAAGAAGTAGTACAATTAAAGTTTTAGGTATCGGTTAATGACTTTTTACCCTTCTTTGGTGCCTTGGACACGAGCTAGGAAATTAAGATTTTGCATGAAGGAGGACTAGCAGCCGAGTTGCACGGGAGAATGTGAAAAGTGTTCATATGTATTAAAAACCAGAGAAATCCGTCCGTTTTCGTCATTTGTTATCGAATCGACTTAAAGCCAGATCGTCACATTGGCCGCTCTTCTCTCTGAAACGGTTGTACTTATCGTCTGCAAAACTATGTCGCGTGTTGCCGTAGGCGGAAACAGGAAAAGCACCATAGTAGAACACAGATGAAGCTTCTAAGTTGATGTAATAGCCAGTAAGAAGTAGTACAATTCAAGTTTTAGGTATCGATTATTGACTTTTTAGCTGGCTTTGTTGCCTTGGTCATGAGCTAGGACCTCAAATTTCTGGATTAAAGGAGGACTAGCAGCCCCGTTGCACGGGAGAATGTGAAAAGTGTTCATATGTAGTAAAAACCTTAGAAATCCTTCCGTTTTCGTCATTTGTTATCGAATCGACTTAAGCCAGATCGTCACATTGGCCGCTCTTCTCTCTGAAACGCTTGTACTTATCGTCTGCAAAGCTATGTCGCGTTCTGCGGTATGCGGAGACACTAAAATCACCATAGTAGAACACAGATGAAGCTTTTAAGTTGATGTAATAGCCAGTAAGAAGTAGTACAATTCATGTTTTAGGTATCGATTATTGACTTTTTAGCTGGCTTTGGTGCCTTGGACATGAGCTAGGACCTTAAGATTATGCATGAAAGGAGGACTAGCAGCCGAGTTGCACGGGAGAATGTGAAAAGTGTTCATATGTAGTAAAAACCTGAGAAATCCGTCCATTTTCGTCATTTGTTATCGAATCGACTTAAAGCCAGATCGTCACATTGGCCGCTCTTCTCTCTGAAACGCTTGTACTTATTGTCTGCAAAGCTATGTCGCGTGCTGCGGTATCCGGAGACACTGCACTCACCATAGTAGAACACAGTTCAATCTTCTAAGTTGATGTAATAGCCAGTAAGAAGTAGTACAATTCAAGTTTTAGGTATCGATTATTGACTTTTTAGCTGGCTTTGGTGCCTTAGACATGAGCTAGGACCTTAAGATTCTGCATGAAAGGAGGACTAGCAGCCGAGTTGCAGGGAAGAATGTGAAAAATGTTCATATGTAGTAAAAACCAGAGAAATCCGTCCATTTTCGTCATTTGTTATCGAATCGACTTAAAGCCAGATCGTCACATTGGCCGCTCTTCTCTCTGAAACGCTTGTACTTATCGTCTGCAAAGCTATGTCGCGTGCTGCGGTATGCGGAGACACTAAAATCACCATAGTAGAGCACAGATGAAGCTTCTAAGTTGACGTAATAGCCAAGAAGAAGTAGTACAATTCAAGTTTTAGGTATCGATTATTGACTTTTTAGCTGGCTTTGGTGCCTTGGATATGAGCTAGGACCTTAACATTCTGCATGAAAGGAGGACTAGCAGCCGATTTGCATGGGAGAATGTGAAAAGTGTTCATATGTAGTAAAAACCCGAGAAATCCGTCCGTTTTCGTCATTTGTTATCGAATCGACTTAAAGCCAGATCGTCACATTAGCCGTTCTTCTCTCTGAAACGGTTGTACTTATCGATTGCAAAGCTATGTCGCGTGTTGCGGTATGCGGAGACACTAAAAGCACCATAGTAGAACACAGATGAAGCTTCTAAGTTGACGTAATAGCCAGGAAGAAGTAGTACAATTCAAGTTTTAGGTATCGATTATTGACTTTTTAGCTGGCTTTGGTGCCTTGGACATGAGCTAGGACCTTAACATTTTGCATGAAAGGAGGACTAGCAGCCGATTTGCATGGGAGAATGTGAAAAGTGTTCATATGTCGTAAAAACCCGAGAAATCCTTCCGTTTTCGTCATTTGTTATCGAATCGACTTAAAGCCAGATCGTCACATTAGCCGCTCTTCTCTCTGAAACGGTTGTACTTGTCGTTTGCAAAGCTATGTCGCGTGCTGCGGTATGCTGAGACACTATAAGCACCATAGTAGAACACAGATCAAGCTTCTAAGTTGATGTAATAGCCAGGAAGAAGTAGTACAATTCAAGTTTTAGGTATTGAATATTGAATTTTTAGCTGGCTTTGGTGCCTTGGACATGAGCTAGGACCTTAATATTCTACATGAAAGGAGGACTAGCAGCCGATTTGCATGGGAGAATGTGAAAAGTGTTCATATGTAGTAAAAACCTTTGAAATCCGTCCACTTTCGTCATTTGTTATCGAATCGACTTAAAGCCAAATCGTCACATTGGCCGCTCTTCTCTCTGAAAAAGTTGTACTTATCGTCTGCAAAGCTATGTCGCGTGCTGCGGTATGCAGAGACACTAAAAGCACCATAGTAGAACACAGATGAAGCTTCTAAGTTGATGTAATAGCCAGTAAGAAGTAGTACAATTAAAGTTTTAGGTATCGGTTAATGACTTTTTACCCTTCTTTGGTGCCTTGGACACGAGCTAGGAAATTAAGATTTTGCATGAAGGAGGACTAGCAGCCGAGTTGCACGGGAGAATGTGAAAAGTGTTCATATGTAGTAAAAACCCGAGAAATCCGTCCGTTTTCGTCATTTGTTATCGAATCGACTTAAAGCCAGATCGTCACATTGGCCGCTCTTCTCTCTGAAACGGTTGTACTTATCGTCTACAGAGCTATGTCGCGTGCTGCAATATGCGGAGACACTAAAAGCACCATAGTAGAACACAGATGATGCTTCTAAGTTGATGTAATAGCCAGTAAGAAGTAGTCCAATTCAAGATTTAGGTATCGATTATTGACTTTTTAGCTGGCTTTGGTGCCTTGGACATGAGCTAGGACTTTAAGATTCTGCACAAAAGGAGGACTAGCAGCCCAGTTGAACGGGAGAATGTGAAAAGTGTTCATATGTATTAAAAACCAGAGAAATCCGTCCGTTTTCGTCATTTGTTATCGAATCGACTTAAAGCCAGATCGTCACATTGGCCGCTCTTCTCTCTGAAACGGTTGTACTTATCGTCTGCAAAACTATGTTGCGTGCTGCGGTATGCGGAGACACTAAAATCACCAAAGTAGAACACAGATGAAGCTTCTAAGTTAATGTAATAGCCAGTAAGAAGTAGTAGAATTCAAATTTTAGGTATCGATTATTGACTTTTTAGCTGGCTTTGGTGCCTTGGACATGAGCTAGGACCTTAAGATTCTGCATGAAAGGAGGACTAGCAGCCGAGTTGCAAGGGAGAATGTGATAAGTGTTCATATGTAGTAAAAACCTGAGAAATCCGTCCGTTTTCGTCATTTGTTATCGAATCGACTTAAAAACAGATCGTCACATTGGCCGCTCTTCTCTCTGAAACGGTTGCACTTATCGTCTGCAAAGCAATGTCGCTTACTGCGGTATGTATAGACACTAAAAGCACCATAGTAGAACACAGATGAACCTTCTAAGCTGATGTAATAGCCAGTAAGAAGTAGTACAATTCAAGTTTTAGGTATCGATTATTGACTTTTTAGCTGGCTTTGGTGCCTTGGACATGAGCTAGGACCTTAACATTGTGCATGAAAGGAGGACTAGCAGCCGAGTTGCACGGGGGAATGTGAAAAGTGTTCATATGTAGTAAAAACCTGAGAAATCCGTCCGTTTTCGTCATTTGTTATCGAATCGATTTAAAGCCAGATCGTCACATTGGCCGCTCTTCTCTCTGAAACGGGTGTACTTATCGTCTGCAAAGCTGTGTCGCGTGCTGCGGTATGTGGAGACACTAAAATTACCATAGTAGAACACAGATGAAGCATCTAAGTTGATGTAATAGCAGGGTAAGAAGTAATCCAATTCAAGTTTTAGGTATCGATTATTGACTTTTTAGCTGGCTTTGTTGCCTTGGACATGAGCTAGTACCTTAAGATTTAGCATGAAAGGAGGACTAGCAGCCGAGTTGCACGGGAGAATGTGAAAAGTGTTCATGTGTAGTAAAAACCTGATAAATTCGTCCGTTTTCGTCATTTGTTATCGAATCGACTTAAAGCCAGATGGTCACATTGGCCGCTCTTCTCTCTGATACCCTTGTACTTATCGTCTGCAAAGCTATGTCGCGTGCTGCGGTATCCGGAGACACTGCACTCACCATAGTAGAACACAGTTCAAGCTTCTAAGTTGATGTAATAGCCAGTAAGAAGTAGTACAATTCAAGTTTTAGCTATCGATTATTGACTTTTTAGCTGGCTTTGGTGCCTTGGACATGAGCTAGGACCTTAAGATTCTGCATGAAAGGAGGACTAGCAGCCGAGTTGCAGGGGAGAATGTGAAAAGTGTTCATATGTAGTAAAAACCTGAGAAATCCGTCCGTTTTCGTCATTTGTTATCGATTCGACTTAAAGCCAGATCGTCACATTGGCCGCTCTTCTCTCTGAAACGGTTGTACTTATCGTCTGCAAAACTATGTCGCGTGTTGCCGTAGGCGGAAACAGGAAAAGCACCATAGTAGAACACAGATGAAGCTCCTAAGTTGATGTAATAGCCAGTAAGAAGTAGTCCAATTCAAGTTTTAGGTATCGATTATTGACTTTTTAGCTGGCTTTGGTGCCTTGGACATGAGCTAGGACCTTAAGATTCTGCATGAAAGGAGGACTAGCAGCCGAGTTGCACGGGAGAATGTGAAAAGTGTTCATATGTAGTAAAAACCTGAGAAATCCGTTCGTTTTGGTCATTTGTTATCGAATCGACTTAAAGCCAGATCGTCACATTGGCCGCTCTTCTCTCTGAAACGGTTGTACTTATCGTCTGCAAAGCTATGTCGCGTGCTGCGGTATGTGTAGACACTAAAAGCACCATAGTAGAACACAGATGAAGCTTCTAAGTTGATGTAATAGCCAGTAAGAAGTAGTGGAATTCAAGTTTTAGGTATCGATTATTGACTTTTTAGCTGGCTTTGGTGCCTTTGACATGAGCTAGGACCTTAAGATTCTGCATGAAAGGAGGACTAGCAGCCGAGTTGCACGGGAGAATGTGAAAAGTGTTCATATGTAGTAAAAACCTTAGAAATCCTTCCGTTTTCGTCATTTGTTATCGAATCGACTTAAAGCCAGATCGTCACATTGGCCGCTCTTCTCTCTGAAACGCTTATACTTATCGTCTGCAAAGCTATGTCGCGTTCTGCGGTATGCGGAGACACTAAAATCACCATAGTAGAACACAGATGAAGCTTTTAAGTTGACGTAATAGCCAGTAAGAAGTAGTACAATTCATGTTTTAGGTATCGATTATTGACTTTTTAGCTGGCTTTGGTGCCTTGGACATGAGCTAGGACCTTAACATTCTGCATGAAAGGAGGACTAGTAGCCGAGTTGCACGGGAGAATGTGAAAAGTGTTCATATGTAGTAAAAACCTTAGAAATCCGTCCATTTTCGTCATTTGTTATCGAATCGACTTAAAGCCAGATCGTCACATTGGCCGCTCTTCTCTCTGAAACGCTTGTACTTATTGTCTGCAAAGCTATGTCGCGTGCTGCGGTATCCGGAGACACTGCACTCACCATAGTAGAACACAGTTCAAGCTTCTAAGTTGATGTAATAGCCAGTAAGAAGTAGTACAATTCAAGTTTTAGGTATCGATTATTGACTTTTTAGCTGGCCTTAGTGCCTTGGACATGAGCTAGGACCTTAAGATTCTGCATGAAATGAGGACTAGCAGCCGAGTTGCAGGGAAGAATGTGAAAATTGTTCATATGTAGTAAAAACCAGAAAAATCCGTCCATTTTCGTCATTTGTTATCGAATCGACTTAGAGACAGATCGTCACATTGGCCGTTCTGCTCAAGGAAACGCTTGTACTTATCGTCTGCAAAGCTATGTCGCGTGTTGCCGTAGGCGGAAACAGGAAAAGCATCATAGTAGAACACAGATGAAGCTTCTAAGTTGATGTAATAGCCAGTAAGAAGTAGTCCATTTCAAGTTTTAGGTATCGATTATTGACTTTTTAGCTGACTTTGGTGCCTTGGACATGAGCTAGGACCTTACGATTCTGCATGAAAGGAGGACTGGCAGCCGAGTTGCAGGGGAGAATGTGAAAAGTGTTCATATGTAGTAAAAACCTGAGAAATCCGTCCGTTTTCATCATTTGTTATCGAATCGACTTAAAGCCAGATCGTCACATTGCCCGCTGTGCTCTCGGAAACGGTTCTACTTATCGTCTGCAAAGCTATGTCGCGTGTTGCCGTAGGCGGAAACAGGAAAAGCACCGTAGTAGAACACAGATGAAGCTTCTAAGTTGATGTAATAGCCAGTAAGAAGTAGTCCATTTCAAGTTTTAGGTATCGATTATTGACTTTTTAGCTGGCTTTGGTGCCTTGGACATGAGCTAGGACCTTAAGATTCTGCATGAAAGGAGGACTAGCAGCCGAGTTGCAGGGGAGAATGTGAAAAGTGTTCATATGTAGTAAAAACCTGAGAAATCCGTCCGTTTTCGTCATTTGTTATCGAATCGACTTAAAGCCAGATCGTCACATTGGCCGCTCTGCTCTCGGAAACGGTTGTACTTATCGTCTGCAAAGCTATGTCGCGTGTTGCCGTAGGCGGAAACAGGAAAAGCACCATAGTAGAACACAGATGAAGCTTCTAAGTTGATGTAATAGCCAGTAAGAAGTAGTCCAATTCAAGTTTTAGGTATCGATTATTTACTTTTTAGCTGGCTTTGGTGCCTTGGACATGAGCTAGGACCTTAAGATTCTGCATGAAAGGAGGACTAGCAGCCGAGTTGCAGGGGAGAATGTGAAAAGTGTTCATATATAGTAAAAACCTGAGAAATCCGTCCGTTTTGGTCATTTGTTATCGAATCGACTTAAAGCCAGATCGTCACATTGGCCGCCCTTCTCTCTGAAACGGTTGTACTTATCGTCTGCAAAGCTATGTCGCGTGCTGCGGTATGCGGAGACACTAAAATCACCATAGTAGAACATAGATCAAGCTTCTAAGTCGATGTAATAGCCAGTAAGATGTAGTACAATTCTAGTTTTAGGTATCGATTATTGACTTTTTAGCTGGCTTTGGTGCCTTGGACATTAGCTAGGACCTTAAGAATCTGCATGAAAGGAGGACTAGCAGCCGAGTTGCAGGGGAGAATGTGAAAAATGTTCATATGTTGTAAAAACCAGAGAAATCCGTCCGTTTTCGTCATTTGTTATCGAATCGACTTAAAGCCAGATCGTCACATTGGCCGTTCTGCTCTCGGAAACGCTTGTACTTATCGTCTGCAAAGCTATGTCGCGTGTTGCCGTAGGCGGAAACAGGAAAAGCATCATAGTAGAACACAGATGAAGCTTCTAAGTTGATGTAATAGCCAGTAAGAAGTAGTCCATTTCAAGTTTTAGGTATCGATTATTGACTTTTTAGCTGGCTTTGGTGCTTGGACATGAGCTAGGACCTTACGATTCTGCATGAAAGGAGGACTGGCAGCCGAGTTGCAGGGGAGAATGTGAAAAGCGTTCATATGTAGTAAAAACCTGAGAAATCCGTCCATTTTCGTCATTTGTTATCGAATCGACTTAAAGCCAGATCGTCACATTGGCCGCTCTTCTCTGAAACGGTTGTACTTATCGTCTGCAATGCTATATCGCGTGCTGCGGTGAGCGGAGACACTAAAATCACCATAGTAGAACACAGATGAAGCATCTAAGTTGATGTAATAGCCAGTAAGAAGTAATCCAATTCAAGTTTTAGGTATCGATTATTGACTTTTTACCAGGCTTTGGTGCCTTGGACATGAGCTAGGAATTTAAGATTCTGCATGAAAGGAGGACTAGCAGCGGAGTAGCACGGGAGAATGTGGAAAGTGTTCATATGTAGTAAAACCTGAGAAATTCGTCCGTTTTCGTCATTTGTTATCGAATCGACTTAAAGCCAGATCGTCACATTGGCCGCTCTTCTCTCTGAAACGGTTGTACTTATCGTCTGCAAAGCTATGTCGCGTGCTGCGGTATGCGGAGACACTAAAAGCACCATAGTAGAACACAGATGAAGCTTCTAAGTTGATGTAATAGCCAGTAGGAAGAAGTAGAATTCAAGTTTTAGGTATCGATTATTGACTTTTTAGCTGGCTTTGGTACCTTGGACATGAGCTAGGACCTTAAGATTCTGCATGAGAGGAGGACTAGCGGCCGAGTTGCACGGGAGAATGTGAAAAGTGTTCATATGTAGTAAAAACCTTAGAAATCCGTCCGTTTTCGTCATTTGTTATCGAATCGACATAAAGCCAGATCGTCAATTTGGCCGCTCTTCTCTCTGAAACGCTTGTACTTATCGTCTGCAAAGCTATGTCTCGTACTGCGGTATGTGGAGACACTAAAAGCACCATAGTAGAACACAGATGAAGCTTCTAAGTTGATGTAATAGCCAGTAAGAAGTAGTACAATTCAAGTTTTAGGTATCGATTATTGACATTTTAGCTGGCTTTGTTGCCTTGGACATGAGCTAGGACCTTAACATTCTGCATGAAAGGATTATTAGCAGCCGAGTTGCACGGGAGAATGTGAAAAGTGTTCATATGTAGTAAAAACCTTAGAAATCCGTCCATTTTCGTCATTTGTTATCGAATCGACTTAAAGCCAGATCGTCACATTGGCCGCTCTTCTCTCCGAAACGCTTGTACTTATCGTCTGCAAAGCTATGTCGCGTGCTGCGGTATCCGGCGACACTGCTCTCACCATAGTAGAACACAGTTCAAGCTTCTAAGGTGATGTAATAGCCAGTAAGAAGTAGTACAATTCAAGTTTTAGGTATCGATTATTGACTTTTTAGCTGGCTTTGGTGCCTTGGACATGAGCTAGGACCTTAAGATTCTGCATGAAAGGAGGACTAGCAGCCGAGTTGCAGGGGAGAATGTGAAAAGTGTTCATATGTAGTAAAAACCTGAGAAATCCGTCCGTTTTCGTCATTTGTTATCGAATCGACTTAAAGCCAGATCGTCACATTGGCCGCTCTGCTCTCGGAAACGGTTGTACTTATCGTCTGCAAAGCTATGTCGCGTGTTGCCGTAGGCGGAAACAGGAAAAGCACCATAGTAGAACACAGATGAAGCTTCTAAGTTGATGTAATAGCCAGTAAGAAGTAGTCCAATTCAAGTTTTAGGTATCGATTATTTACTTTTTAGCTGGCTTTGGTGCCTTGGACATGAGCTAGGACCTTAAGATTCTGCATGAAAGGAGGACTAGCAGCCGAGTTGCAGGGGAGAATGTGAAAAGTGTTCATATATAGTAAAAACCTGAGAAATCCGTCCGTTTTGGTCATTTGTTATCGAATCGACTTAAAGCCAGATCGTCACATTGGCCGCCCTTCTCTCTGAAACAGTTGTACTTATCGTCTGCAAAGCTATGTCGCGTGCTGCGGTATGCGGAGACACTAAAATCACCATAGTATAACATAGATCAAGCTTCTAAGTCGATGTAATAGCCAGTAAGATGTAGTACAATTCTAGTTTTAGGTATCGATTATTGACTTTTTAGCTGGCTTTGGTGCCTTGGACATGAGCTAGGACCTTAAGAATCTGCATGAAAGGAGGACTAGCAGCCGAGTTGCAGGGGAGAATGTGAAAAATGTTCATATGTTGTAAAAACCAGAGAAATCCGTCCGTTTTCGTCATTTGTTATCGAATCGACTTAAAGCCAGATCGTCACATTGGCCGTTCTGCTC
This sequence comes from Schistocerca gregaria, assembly GCF_023897955.1. Lineage (NCBI taxonomy): Eukaryota > Metazoa > Arthropoda > Insecta > Orthoptera > Acrididae > Schistocerca > Schistocerca gregaria. The sequence goes on along the minus strand of NW_026061801.1, from coordinate 1,407,866 downwards.
TCGGAAACGCTTGTACTTATCGTCTGCAAAGCTATGTCGCGTGTTGCCGTAGGCGGAAACAGGAAAAGCATCATAGTAGAACACAGATGAAGCTTCTAAGTTGATGTAATAGCCAGTAAGAAGTAGTCCATTTCAAGTTTTAGGTATCGATTATTGACTTTTTAGCTGGCTTTGGTGCCTTGGACATGAGCTAGGACCTTACGATTCTGCATGAAAGGAGGACTATCAGCCGAGTTGCAGGGGAGAATGTGAAAAGTGTTTATATGTAGTAAAAACCTGAGAAATCCGTTCGTTTTTGTCATTTGTTATCGAATTGACTTAAAGCCAGATCGTCACTTTGGCCGCTCTGCTCTCGGAAACGGTTGTACTTATCGTCTGCAAAGCTATGTCGAGTGTTGCCGTAGGCGGAAACAGGAAAAGCACCATAGTAGAACACAGATGAAGCTTCTAAGTTGATGTAATAGCCAGTAAGAAGTAGTCCAATTCAAGTTTTAGGTATCGATTATTGACATTTTAGCTGGCTTTGGTGCCTTGGACATGAGCTAGGACCTTAATATTCTGCATGAAAGGAGGACTAGCAATCGAGTATCGAGTTGCACGGGAGAATGTGAAAAGTGTTCATATGTAGTAAAAACCTGAGACATCCGTCCGTTTTCGTCATTTGTTATCGAATCGACTTAAAGCCAGATCGTCACATTGGCCGCTCTTCTCTCTGAAACGGTTGTACTTATCGTCTGCAAAGCTATGTCGCGTGCTGCGGTATACGGAGACACTAAAAGCACCATAGTAGAACACAGATGAAGCTTCTAAGTTGACGTAATAGCCAGGAAGAAGTAGTGAAATTCAAGTTTTAGGTATTGAATATTGACCTTTTAGCTGGCTTTGGTGCCTTGGACATGAGCTAGGACCTTAACATTCTTCATGAAAGGAGGACTAGCAGCCGATTTGCATGGGAGAATGTGAAAAGTGTTCATATGTAGTAAAAACCCGAGAAATCCGTCCGTTTTCGTCATTTGTTATCGAATCGACTTAAAGCCAGATCGTCACATTGGCCGCTCTTCTCTCTGAACCGGTTGTACTTGTCGTTTGCAAAGCTATGTCGCGTGCTGCGGTATGCTGAGACACTAAAAGCACCATAGTAGAACACAGATGAAGCTTCTAAGTTGATGTAATAGCCAGTCAGAAGTAATACAATTCAAGTTTTAGGTATCGATTATTGACTTTTTAGCTGGCTTTGGTACCTTGGACATGAGCTAGGACCTTAAGATTCTGCATGAAAGGAGGACTAGCAGCCGAGTTGCACGGGAGAATGTGAAAAGTGTTCATATGTAGTAAAAACCTGAGAAATCCGTCCGTTTTCGTCATTTGTTATCGAATCGACTTAAAGCCAGATCGTCACATTGGCCGCTCTTCTCTCTGAAACGGTTGTACTTATCGTCTGCAAAGCTATGTCGCGTGCTGCGGTATGCGGAGACACTAAAAGCACCATAGTAGAACACAGATGAAGCTTCTAAGTTGATGTAATAGCCAGTAAGAAGTAGTACAATCCAAGTTTTAGGTATGGATTATTGACCTTTTATCTGGCTTTGGTGCCTTGGACATGAGCTAGCACCTTAAGATTTTGCATGAAAGGAGGACTAGCAGCCGAGTTGCACGGGAGAATGTGAAAAGTGTTCATATGTAGTAAAAACCTGAGACATCCATCCGTTTTCGTCATTTGTTATCGAATCGACTTAAAGCCAGATCGTCACATTGGCCGCTCTTCTCTCTGAAACGGTTGTACTTATCGTCTGCAAAACTATGTCGCGTGCTGCGGTATGCGGAGAAACTAAAACCACCGCAGTAGAACACACATGAAGCTTCTAAGTTGATGTAATAGCCATTAAGAAGTAGTACAGTTCAAGTTTTAGGTATCGATTATTGACTTTTTAGCTGGCTTTGGTGCCTTGGACATGAGCTACGACCTTGAGATTCTGCGTGAATGGAGGACTAGCTGCAGAGTTGCACGGGAGAATGTGAAAAGTGTTCGCATGTAGTAAAAACCTGAGAAATCCGTCCGTTTTCTTCATTTGTTATCGAATCGACTTAAAGCCAGATCGTCACATTGGCCGCTCTTCTCTCTGGAACGGTTGTGCTTATCGTCTGCAAAACTATATCGCGTGCTCCGGTATGCGGAGAAACTAAAAGCACCGTAGTAGAACACAGATGAAGCTTCTTAGTTGATGTAATAGCCAGTAAGAAGTAGTCCAATTCAAGTTTTAGGTATAGATTATTGACTTTTTAGCTGGCTTTGGTGCCTTGGACATGAGCTAAGAGCTTAAGATTCTGTATGAAAGGAGGACTAGCAGCCGAGTTGCACGGGAGAATGTGAAAAGTGTTCATATGTAATAAAAACCTGAGAAATCCGTCCGTTTTCGTCATTTGTTATCGAATCGACTTAAAGCCAGATCGTCACATTGGCCGCTCTTCTCTCTGAAACGGTTGTACTTATCGTCTGCAAAGCTATGTCGCGTGCTGCGGTATGCGGAGACACAAAAAGCACCATAGTAGAACACAGATGAAGCTTCTAAGTTGATGTAATAGCCAGTAAGAATTAGTACAATTCAAGTTTTAGGTATTGATTATTGACTTTTTAGCTGGCTTTGGTGCCTTGGACATGAGCTAGGACCTTAAGATTCTGCATGAAAGGAGGACTAGCAGCCGAGTTGCTTGGGAGAATGTGAAAAGTGTTCATATGTAGTAAAAACCTGAGAAATCCGTCCGTTTTCGTCATTTGTTATCGAATCGACTTAAAGCCAAATCGTCACATTGGCCGCTCTTCTCTCTGAAACAGTTGTACTTGTCGTTTGCAAAGCTATGTCGCGTGCTGCGGTATGCTGAGACACTAAAAGCACCATAGTACAACACAGATGAAGCTTCTAAGTTGATGTAATAGCCAGTCAGAAGTAATACAATTCAAGTTTTAGGTATCGATTATTGACTTTTTAGCTGGCTTTGGTACCTTGGACATGAGCTAGGACCTTAAGATTCTGCATGAAAGGAGGACTAGCAGCCGAGTTGCTTGGGAGAATATGAAAAGTGTTCATATGTAGTAAAAACCTGAGAAATCCGTCCGTTTTCGTCATTTGTTATCGAATCGACTTAAAGCCAGATCGTCACATTGGCCGCTCTTCTCTCTGAAACGGTTGTACTTATCGTCTGCAAAGCTATGTCGCGTGCTGCGGTATGCGGAGACACTAAAAGCACCATAGTAGAACACAGATGAAGCTTCTAAGTTGATGTAATAGCCAGTAAGAAGTAGTACAATTCAAGTTTTAGGTATGGATTATTGACTTTTTAGCTGGCTTTGGTGCCTTGGACATGAGCTAGGACCTTAACATTCTGCATGAAAGGAGGACTAGCAGCCGAGTTGCGCGGGAGAATGTGAAAAGTGTTCATATGTAGTAAAAAGCTTAGAAATCTGTCCGTTCTCGTCATTTATTATCGAATCGACTTAAAGCCAGATCGTCACATTGGCCGCTCTTCTCTCTGAAACGGTTGTACTTATCGTCTGCAAAGCTATGTCGCGTGCTGCGGTATGCGGAGACACTAAAATCACCATAGTAGAACACAGATGAAGCTTCTAAGTTCATGTAATAGCAGGTAAGAAGTAGTACAATTCAAGTTTTAGGTATCGATTATTGCCTTTTTAGCTGGCTTTGCTGCCTTGGACATGAGCTAGGACCTTAAGATTCTGCATGAAAGGAGGACTAGCAGCCGAGTTGCACGGGAGAATATGAAAAGTGTTCATATGTAGTAAAAACCTGAGACATACGTCCGTTTTCGTCATTTGTTATCGAATCGACTTAAAGCCAGATCGTCACATTGGCCGCTCTTCTCTCTGAAACGGTTGTACTTATCGTCTGCAAAACTATCTCGCGTGATGCGGTATGCGGAGAAACTAAAACCACCGTAGTAGAACACACATGAAGCTTCTAAGTTGATGTAATAGCCAGTAACAAGTAGTACAATTCTAGTTTTAGGTATCGATTATTGACTTTTTAGCTGGCTTTGGTGCATTGGATATGAGCTAGGACCTTAAGATTCTGCATGAAAGGAGGACTAGCAGCCGAGTTGCACGGGAGAATGTGAAAAGTGTTCATATGTAGTAAAAACCAGAGAAATCCGTCCGTTTTCGTCATTTGTTATCGAATCGACTTAAAGCCAGATCGTCACATTGGCCGTTCTGCTCTCGGAAACGCTTGTACTTATCGTCTGGAAAGCTATGTCGCGTGTTGCCGTAGGCGGAAACAGGAAAAGCATCATAGTAGAACACAGATGAAGCTTCTAAGTTGACGTAATAGCCAGTAAGAAGTAGTCCATTTCAAGTTTTAGGTATCGATTATTGACTTTTTAGCTGGCTTTGGTGCCTTGGACATGAGCTAGGACCTTACGATTGTTCATGATAGGAGGACTGGCAGCCGAGTTGCAGGGGAGAATGTGAAAAGTGTTCATATGTAGTAAAAACCTGAGAAATCCGTCCGTTTTCGTCATTTGTTGTCGAATCGACTTAAAGCCAGATCGTCACATTGCCCGCTCTGCTCTCGGAAACGGTTGTACTTATCGTCTGCAAAGCTATGTCGCGTGCTGCGGTAAGCGGAGACACTAAAAGCACCACAGTAGAACACAGATGAAGCTTCTAAGTTGATGTAATAGCCAGTAAGAAGTAGTCCAATTCAAGTTTTAGGTATCGATTATTGACTTTTTAGCTGACTTTGGTGCCTTGGACATGAGCTAGGACCTTAACATTTTGCATGAAAGGAGGACTAGCAGCCTAGTTGCACGGCAGAATGTGAAAAGCGTTCATATGTAGTAAAAACCTTAGAAATCTGTCCGTTTTCGTCATTTGTTATCGAATCGACTTAAAGCCAGATCGTCACATTGGCTGCTCTTCTCTCTGAAACGGTTGTAGTTATCGTCTGCAAAGCTATGTCGCGTGCTGCGGTATGTGGAGACACTAAAAGCACCATAGTAGAACACAGATGAAGCTTCTAAGTTGATGTAATAGCCAGTAAGAAGTAGTAGCATTCAAGTTTTAGGTATCGATTATTGACTTTTTAGCTGGCTTTGGTGCCTTGGACATGAGCTACGACCTTGAGATTCTGCGTGAATGGAGGACTAGCAGCAGAGTTGCACGGGAGAATGTGAAAAGTGTTCGCATGTAGTAAAAACCTGAGAAATCCGTCCGTTTTCTTCATTTGTTATCGAATCGACTTAAAGCCAGATCGACACATTGGCCGCTCTTCTCTCTGAAACGGTTGTACTTATCGTCTGCAAAGCTATGTCGCGTGCTGCGGTATGCTGAGACACTAAAAGCACCATAGTAGAACACAGATGAAGCTTCTAAGTTGATGTACTAGCCAGTAAGAGGTAGTACAATTCAAGTTCTACGTAATGAATATTGACCTTTTATCTGGCTTTGGTGCCTTGGACATGAGCTAGGACCTTAAGATTTTGCATGAAAGGAGGACTAGCAGCCGAGTTGCACGGGAGAATGTGAAAAGTGTTCATATGTAGTAAAAACCTGAGACATCCATCCGTTTTCGTCATTTGTTATCGAATCGACTTAAAGCCAGATCGTCACATTGGCCGCTCTTCTCTCTGAAACGGTTGTACTTATCGTCTGCAAAACTATGTCGCGTGCTGCGGTATGCGGAGAAACTAAAACCACCGCAGTAGAACACACATGAAGCTTCTAAGTTGATGTAATAGCCAGTAAGAAGTAGTACAGTTCAAGTTTTAGGTATCGATTATTGACTTTTTAGCTGGCTTTGGTGCCTTGGACATGAGCTACGACCTTGAGATTCTGCGTGAATGGAGGACTAGCAGCAGAGTTGCATGGGAGAATGTGAAAAGTGTTCGCATGTAGTAAAAACCTGAGAAATCCGTCCGTTTTCTTCATTTGTTATCGAATCGACTTAAAAGCCAGATCGTCACATTGGCCGCTCTTCTCTCTGGAACGGTTGTGCTTATCGTCTGCAAAACTATATCGCGTGCTCCGGTATGCGGAGAAACTAAAAGCACCGTAGTAGAACACAGATGAAGCTTCTTAGTTGATGTAATAGGCAGTAAGAAGTAGTCCAATTCAAGTTTTAGGTATAGATTATTGACTTTTTAGCTGGCTTTGGTGCCTTGGACATGAGCTAAGAGCTTAAGATTCTGCATGAAAGGAGGACTAGCAGCCGAGTTGCACGGGAGAATGTGAAAAGTGTTCATATGTAATAAAAACCTGAGAAATCCGTCCGTTTTCGTCATTTGTTATCGAATCGACTTAAAGCCAGATCGTCACATTGGCCGCTCTTCTCTCTGAAACGGTTGTACTTATCGTCTGCAAAGCTATGTCGCGTGCTGCGGTATGCGGAGACACAAAAAGCACCATAGTAGAACACAGATGAAGCTTCTAAGTTGATGTAATAGCCAGTAAGAATTAGTACAATTCAAGTTTTATGTATTGATTATTGACTTTTTAGCTGGCTTTGGTGCCTTGGACATGAGCTAGGACCTTAACATTTTGCATGAAAGGAGGACTAGCAGCCGAGTTGCACGGCAGAATGTGAAAAGTGTTCATATGTAGTAAAAACCTTAGAAATCTGTCCGTTTTCGTCATTTGTTATCGAATCGACTTAAAGCCAGATCGTCACATTGGCCGCTCTTCTCTCTGAAACGGTTGTAGTTATCGTCTGCAAAGCTATGTCGCGTGCTGCGGTATGTGGAGACACTAAAAGCACCATAGTAGAACACAGATGAAGCTTCTAAGTTGATGTAATAGCCAGTAAGAAGTAGTAGCATTCAAGTTTTAGGTATCGATTATTGACTTTTTAGCTGGCTTTGGTGCCTTGGACATGAGCTACGACCTTGAGATTCTGCGTGAATGGAGGACTAGCAGCAGAGTTGCACGGGAGAATGTGAAAAGTGTTCGCATGTAGTAAAAACCTGAGAAATCCGTCCGTTTTCTTCATTTGTTCTCGAATCGACTTAAAGCCAGATCGACACATTGGCCGCTCTTCTCTCTGAAACGGTTGTACTTATCGTCTGCAAAGCTATGTCGCGTGCTGCGGTATGCTGAGACACTAAAAGCACCATAGTAGAACACAGATGAAGCTTCTAAGTTGATGTACTAGCCAGTAAGAGGTAGTACAATTCAAGTTCTACGTAATGAATATTGACCTTTTATCTGGCTTTGGTGCCTTGGACATGAGCTAGGACCTTAAGATTTTGCATGAAAGGAGGACTAGCAGCCGAGTTGCACGGGAGAATGTGAAAAGTGTTCATATGTAGTAAAAACCTGAGACATCCATCCGTTTTCGTCATTTGTTATCGAATCGACTTAAAGCCAGATCGTCACATTGGCCGCTCTTCTCTCTGAAACGGTTGTACTTATCGTCTGCAAAGCTATGTCGCGTGCTGCGGTATGCGGAGACACTAAAATCACCATAGTAGAACACAGATGAAGCTTCTAAGTTCATGTAATAGCAGGTAAGAAGTAGTACAATTCAAGTTTTAGGTATCGATTATTGACTTTTTAGCTGGCTTTGCTGCCTTGGACATGAGCTAGGACCTTAAGATTCTGCATGAAAGGAGGACTAGCAGCCGAGTTGCACGGGAGAATATGAAAAGTGTTCATATGTAGTAAAAACCTGAGACATACGTCCGTTTTCGTCATTTGTTATCGAATCGACTTAAAGCCAGATCGTCACATTGGCCGCTCTTCTCTCTGAAACGGTTGTACTTATCGTCTGCAAAACTATCTCGCGTGATGCGGTATGCGGAGAAACTAAAACCACCGTAGTAGAACACACATGAAGCTTCTAAGTTGATGTAATAGCCAGTAACAAGTAGTACAATTCTAGTTTTAGGTATCGATTATTGACTTTTTAGCTGGCTTTGGTGCATTGGATATGAGCTAGGACCTTAAGATTCTGCATGAAAGGAGGACTAGCAGCCGAGTTGCACGGGAGAATGTGAAAAGTGTTCATATGTAGTAAAAACCAGAGAAATCCGTCCGTTTTCGTCATTTGTTATCGAATCGACTTAAAGCCAGATCGTCACATTGGCCGTTCTGCTCTCGGAAACGCTTGTACTTATCGTCTGGAAAGCTATGTCGCGTGTTGCCGTAGGCGGAAACAGGAAAAGCATCATAGTAGAACACAGATGAAGCTTCTAAGTTGACGTAATAGCCAGTAAGAAGTAGTCCATTTCAAGTTTTAGGTATCGATTATTGACTTTTTAGCTGGCTTTGGTGCCTTGGACATGAGCTAGGACCTTACGATTGTTCATGATAGGAGGACTGGCAGCCGAGTTGCAGGGGAGAATGTGAAAAGTGTTCATATGTAGTAAAAACCTGAGAAATCCGTCCGTTTTCGTCATTTGTTGTCGAATCGACTTAAAGCCAGATCGTCACATTGCCCGCTCTGCTCTCGGAAACGGTTGTACTTATCGTCTGCAAAGCTATGTCGCGTGCTGCGGTAAGCGGAGACACTAAAAGCACCACAGTAGAACACAGATGAAGCTTCTAAGTTGATGTAATAGCCAGTAAGAAGTAGTCCAATTCAAGTTTTAGGTATCGATTATTGACTTTTTAGCTGACTTTGGTGCCTTGGACATGAGCTAGGACCTTAACATTTTGCATGAAAGGAGGACTAGCAGCCTAGTTGCACGGCAGAATGTGAAAAGCGTTCATATGTAGTAAAAACCTTAGAAATCTGTCCGTTTTCGTCATTTGTTATCGAATCGACTTAAAGCCAGATCGTCACATTGGCTGCTCTTCTCTCTGAAACGGTTGTAGTTATCGTCTGCAAAGCTATGTCGCGTGCTGCGGTATGTGGAGACACTAAAAGCACCATAGTAGAACACAGATGAAGCTTCTAAGTTGATGTAATAGCCAGTAAGAAGTAGTAGCATTCAAGTTTTAGGTATCGATTATTGACTTTTTAGCTGGCTTTGGTGCCTTGGACATGAGCTACGACCTTGAGATTCTGCGTGAATGGAGGACTAGCAGCAGAGTTGCACGGGAGAATGTGAAAAGTGTTCGCATGTAGTAAAAACCTGAGAAATCCGTCCGTTTTCTTCATTTGTTATCGAATCGACTTAAAGCCAGATCGACACATTGGCCGCTCTTCTCTCTGAAACGGTTGTACTTATCGTCTGCAAAGCTATGTCGCGTGCTGCGGTATGCTGAGACACTAAAAGCACCATAGTAGAACACAGATGAAGCTTCTAAGTTGATGTACTAGCCAGTAAGAGGTAGTACAATTCAAGTTCTACGTAATGAATATTGACCTTTTATCTGGCTTTGGTGCCTTGGACATGAGCTAGGACCTTAAGATTTTGCATGAAAGGAGGACTAGCAGCCGAGTTGCACGGGAGAATGTGAAAAGTGTTCATATGTAGTAAAAACCTGAGACATCCATCCGTTTTCGTCATTTGTTATCGAATCGACTTAAAGCCAGATCGTCACATTGGCCGCTCTTCTCTCTGAAACGGTTGTACTTATCGTCTGCAAAACTATGTCGCGTGCTGCGGTATGCGGAGAAACTAAAACCACCGCAGTAGAACACACATGAAGCTTCTAAGTTGATGTAATAGCCAGTAAGAAGTAGTACAGTTCAAGTTTTAGGTATCGATTATTGACTTTTTAGCTGGCTTTGGTGCCTTGGACATGAGCTACGACCTTGAGATTCTGCGTGAATGGAGGACTAGCAGCAGAGTTGCATGGGAGAATGTGAAAAGTGTTCGCATGTAGTAAAAACCTGAGAAATCCGTCCGTTTTCTTCATTTGTTATCGAATCGACTTAAAAGCCAGATCGTCACATTGGCCGCTCTTCTCTCTGGAACGGTTGTGCTTATCGTCTGCAAAACTATATCGCGTGCTCCGGTATGCGGAGAAACTAAAAGCACCGTAGTAGAACACAGATGAAGCTTCTTAGTTGATGTAATAGGCAGTAAGAAGTAGTCCAATTCAAGTTTTAGGTATAGATTATTGACTTTTTAGCTGGCTTTGGTGCCTTGGACATGAGCTAAGAGCTTAAGATTCTGCATGAAAGGAGGACTAGCAGCCGAGTTGCACGGGAGAATGTGAAAAGTGTTCATATGTAATAAAAACCTGAGAAATCCGTCCGTTTTCGTCATTTGTTATCGAATCGACTTAAAGCCAGATCGTCACATTGGCCGCTCTTCTCTCTGAAACGGTTGTACTTATCGTCTGCAAAGCTATGTCGCGTGCTGCGGTATGCGGAGACACAAAAAGCACCATAGTAGAACACAGATGAAGCTTCTAAGTTGATGTAATAGCCAGTAAGAATTAGTACAATTCAAGTTTTATGTATTGATTATTGACTTTTTAGCTGGCTTTGGTGCCTTGGACATGAGCTAGGACCTTAACATTTTGCATGAAAGGAGGACTAGCAGCCGAGTTGCACGGCAGAATGTGAAAAGTGTTCATATGTAGTAAAAACCTTAGAAATCTGTCCGTTTTCGTCATTTGTTATCGAATCGACTTAAAGCCAGATCGTCACATTGGCCGCTCTTCTCTCTGAAACGGTTGTAGTTATCGTCTGCAAAGCTATGTCGCGTGCTGCGGTATGTGGAGACACTAAAAGCACCATAGTAGAACACAGATGAAGCTTCTAAGTTGATGTAATAGCCAGTAAGAAGTAGTAGCATTCAAGTTTTAGGTATCGATTATTGACTTTTTAGCTGGCTTTGGTGCCTTGGACATGAGCTACGACCTTGAGATTCTGCGTGAATGGAGGACTAGCAGCAGAGTTGCACGGGAGAATGTGAAAAGTGTTCGCATGTAGTAAAAACCTGAGAAATCCGTCCGTTTTCTTCATTTGTTCTCGAATCGACTTAAAGCCAGATCGACACATTGGCCGCTCTTCTCTCTGAAACGGTTGTACTTATCGTCTGCAAAGCTATGTCGCGTGCTGCGGTATGCTGAGACACTAAAAGCACCATAGTAGAACACAGATGAAGCTTCTAAGTTGATGTACTAGCCAGTAAGAGGTAGTACAATTCAAGTTCTACGTAATGAATATTGACCTTTTATCTGGCTTTGGTGCCTTGGACATGAGCTAGGACCTTAAGATTTTGCATGAAAGGAGGACTAGCAGCCGAGTTGCACGGGAGAATGTGAAAAGTGTTCATATGTAGTAAAAACCTGAGACATCCATCCGTTTTCGTCATTTGTTATCGAATCGACTTAAAGCCAGATCGTCACATTGGCCGCTCTTCTCTCTGAAACGGTTGTACTTATCGTCTGCAAAACTATGTCGCGTGCTGCGGTATGCGGAGAAACTAAAACAACCGCAGTAGAACACACATGAAGCTTCTAAGTTGATGTAATAGCCAGTAAGAAGTAGTACAGTTCAAGTTTTAGGTATCGATTATTGACTTTTTAGCTGGCTTTGGTGCCTTGGACATGAGCTACGACCTTGAGATTCTGCGTGAATGGAGGACTAGCAGCAGAGTTGCACGGGAGAATGTGAAAAGTGTTCGCATGTAGTAAAAACCTGAGAAATCCGTCCGTTTTCTTCATTTGTTATCGAATCGACTTAAAGCCAGATCGTCACATTGGCCGCTCTTCTCTCTGGAACGGTTGTGCTTATCGTCTGCAAAACTATATCGCGTGCTCCGGTATGCGGAGAAACTAAAAGCACCGTAGTAGAACACAGATGAAGCTTCTTAGTTGATGTAATAGGCAGTAAGAAGTAGTCCAATTCAAGTTTTAGGTATAGATTAATGACTTTTTAGCTGGCTTTGGTGCCTTGGACATGAGCTAAGAGCTTAAGATTCTGCATGAAAGGAGGACTAGCAGCCGAGTTGCACGGGAGAATGTGAAAAGTGTTCATATGTAATAAAAACCTGAGAAATCCGTCCGTTTTCGTCATTTGTTATCGAATCGACTTAAAGCCAGATCGTCACATTGGCCGCTCTTCTCTCTGAAACGCTTGTACTTATCGTCTGCAAAGCTATGTCGCGTGCTGCGGTATGCGGAGACACAAAAAGCACCATAGTAGAACACAGATGAAGCTTCTAAGTTGATGTAATAGCCAGTAAGAATTAGTACAATTCAAGTTTTATGTATTGATTATTGACTTTTTAGCTGGCTTTGGTGCCTTGGACATGAGCTAGGACCTTAAGATTCTGCATGAAAGGAGGACTAGCAGCCGAGTTGCACGGGAGAATGTGAAAAGTGTTCATATGTAGTAAAAACCAGAGAAATCCGTCCGTTTTCGTCATTTGTTATCGAATCGACTTAGAGCCAGATCGACACATTGGCCGCTCTTCTCTCTGAAACGGTTGTACTTATCGTCTACAAAGCTATGTCGCGTGCTGCGTTATGCGGAGACACTAAAAGCACCATAGTAGAACACAGATGAAACTTCTAAGTTGATGTAATAGCCAGTAAGAGGTAGTGCAATTCAAGTTTTAGGTATCGATTATTGACTTTTTAGCTGGCTTTGGTGCCTTGGACATGAGCTAGGACCTTAAGATTTTGCATGAAAGGAGGACTAGCAGCCGAGTTGCACGGGAGAATGTGAAAAGTGTTCATATGTAGTAAAAACCTGAGACATCCATCCGTTTTCGTCATTTGTTATCGAATCGACTTCAAGCCAGATCGTCACATTAGCCGCTCTTCTCTCTGAAACGGTTGTACTTATCGTCTGCAAAACTATGTCGCGTGCTGCGGTATGCGGAGAAACTAAAACCACCGTAGTAGAGCACACATGAAGCTTCTAAGTTGATGTAATAGCCAGTAAGAAGTAGTACAATTCAAGTTTTAGGTATTGATTATTGACTTTTTAGCTGGCTTTGGTGCCTTGGACATGAGCTAGGACCTTAAGATTCTGCATGAAAGGAGGACTAGCAGCCGAGTTGCACGGGAGAATGTGAAAAGTGTTCATATGTAGTAAAAACCTGAGAAATCCGTCCGTTTTCGTCATTTGTTATCGAATCGACTTAAAGCCAGATCGTCACATTGACCGCTCTGCTCACTGAAGCGGTTGTACTTATCGTCTGCAAAGCTATGTCGCGTACTGCGGTATTCGGAGACACTAAAAGCACCACAGTAGAACACAGATGAAGCTTCTAAGTTGATGTAATATCCAGTAAGAAGTAGTACAATTCAAGTTTTAGGAATCTATTATTGACTTTTTAGCTGGCTTTGGTGCCTTGGACATGAGCTAGGACCATAAGATTCTGCATGAAAGGAGGACTAGCAGCCGAGTTGCACGGGAGAATGTGAAAAGTGTTCATATGTAGTAAAAACCTGAGACATCCGTCCGCTTTCGTCATTTGTTATCGAATCGACTTAAAGCCACATCGTCACATTGGCCGCTCTTCTCTCTGAAACGGTTGTACTTATCGTCTGCAAAACTATGTCGCGTGCTGCGGTATGCGGAGAAACTAAAAGCACCGTAGTAGAACACAGATGAAGCTTCTAAGTTGATGTATTGGCCAGTAAGAAGTAGTACAATTCAAGTTTTAGGTATTGATTATTGACTTTTTAGCTGGCTTTGGTGCCTTGGACATGAGCTAGGACCTTAAGATTCTACATGAAAGGAGGACTAGCAGCCAAGTTGCACGGGAGAATGTGAAAAGTGTTCATATGTAGTAAAAACCTTTGAAATCCGTCCGTTTTCGTCATTTGTTATCGAATCGACATAAAGCCAGATCGTCAGATTGGCCGCTCTTTTCTCTGAAACGGTTGTACTTATCGTCTGCAAAACCATGTCGCGTGCTGCGGTATGCGGAGAAACCAAAAGCACCGTAGTAGAACACAGATGAAGCTTCTAAGTTGATGTAATAGCCAGTAAGAAGTAGTAGAATTCAAGTTTTAGGTATCGATTATTGACTTTTTAGCTGGCTTTGGTGCCGTGGACATGAGCTAGGACCTTAAGATTCTGCATGAAAGGAGGACTAGCAGCCGAGTTGCACGGGAGGATGTGAAAAGTGTTCATATGTAGTAAAAACCTGAGAAATCCGTCCATTTTCCTCATTTGTTATCGAATCGACTTAAAGCCAGATCGTCACATTAGCCGCTCTTCTCTCTGAAACGGTTGTACTTATCGTCTGCAAAGCTATGTCGCGAGCTGTGGTATGCGGAGACACTAAAATCACCATAGTAGGAACAGATGAAGCATCTAAGTTGATGTAATAGCCAGTAAGAAGTAATCCAATTCAAGTTTTGGGTATAGATTATTGACTTTTTAGCTGGCTTTGGTGCCTTGGACATGAGCTAAGAGCTTAAGATTCTGCATGAAAGGAGGACTAGCAGCCGAGTTGCACCGGAGAATGTGAAAAGTGTTCATATGCAGTAAAAACCTGAGACATCCGTCCGTTTTCGTCATTTGTTATCGAATCGACTTAAAGCCAGATCGTCACATTGGCCGCTCTTCTCTCTGAAACGGTTGTACTTATCGTCTGCAAAGCTATGTCGCGTGCTGCGGTATGCTGAAACACTACAAGCACCATAGTAGAACACAGATGAAGCTTCTAAAATGATGTAATAGCCAGTAAGAAGTAGTACAATTCAAGTTTTAGGTATTGATTATTGACTTTTTAGCTGGCTTTGGTGCCTTGGACATGAGCTAGGACCTTAAGATTCTGCATGAAAGGAGGACTAGCAGCCGAGTTGCACGGGAGAATGTGAAAAGTGTTTATATGTAGTAAAAACCTGAGAAATCCGTCCGTTTTCGTCATTTGTTATCGAATCGACTTAGAGCCAGATCGACACATTGGCCGCTCTTCTCTCTGAAACGGTTGTACCTATCGTCTACAAAGCTATGTCGCGTGCTGCGTTATGCGGAGACACTAAAAGCACCATAGTAGAACACAGATGAAGCTTCTAAGTTGATGTAATAGCCAGTAAGAAGTAGTACAATTCAAGTTTTAGGTATCGATTATTGACTTTTTAGCTGGCTTTGGTGCCTTGGACATGAGCTAGGACCTTAAGATTCTGCATGAAAGGAGGACTAGCAGCCGAGTTGCACCGGAGAATGTGAAAAGTGTTCATATGCAGTAAAAACCTGAGACATAAGTCCGTTTTCGTCAATTGTTATCGAATCGACTTAAAGCCAGATCGTCACATTGGCCGCTCTTCTCTCTGAAACTGTTGTACTTATCGTCTGCAAAGCTATGTCGCGTGCTGCGGTATGCTGAAACACTACAAGCACCATAGTAGAACACAGATGAAGCTTCTAAAATGATGTAATAGCCAGTAAGAAGTAGTACAATTCAAGTTTTAGGTATCGGTTATTGACTTTTTAGCTGGCTTTGGTGCCTTGGACATGAGCTAGGACCTTAATATTCTGCATGAAAGGAGGACTAGCAGCCGAGTTGCACGGGAGAATGTGAAAAGTGTTCATATGTAGTAAAAACCTGAGAAATCCGTCCGTTTTCGTCATTTGTTATCGAATCGACTTAAAGCCAGATCGTCACATTGACCGCTCTGCTCTCTGAAACGGTTGTACTTATCGTCTGCAAAGCTATGTCGCGTACTGCGGTATTCGGAGACACTAAAAGCACCATAGTAGAACACAGATGAAGCTTCTAAAATGATGTAATAGCCAGTAAGAAGTAGTACAATTCAAGTTTTATGTATCGGTTATTGACTTTTTAGCTGGCTTTGGTGCCTTGGACATGAGCTAGGACCTTACGATTCTGCATGAAAGGAGGACTAGCAGCCGAGTTGCACGGGAGAATGTGAAAAGTGTTCATATGTAGTAAAAACCTGAGAAATCCGTCCGTTTTCGTCATTTGTTATCGAATCGACTTAAACCCTGATCGTCACATTGGCCGATCTTCTCTCTGAAACGGTTGTACTTATCGTCTGCAAAGCTATGTCGCGTGTTGCCGTAGGCGGAAACAGGAAAAGCACCATAATAGAACACAGATGAAGCTTCTAAGTTGATGTAATAGCCAGTAAGAAGTAGTCCAATTCAAGTTTTAGGTATCGGTTATTGACTTTTTAGCTGGCTTTGGTGCCTTGACCATGAGCTAGGACCTTAAGATTCTGCATGAAAGGAGGACTAGCAGCCGAGTTGCACGGCAGAATGTGAAAAGTGTTCATATGTAGTAAAAACCTGAGAAATCCGTCCGTTTTCGTCATTTGTTATCGAATCGACTTAAAGCCAGATCGTCACATTGGCCGCTCTTCTCTCTGAAACGGTTGTACTTATCGTCTGCAAAACTATGTCGCGTGCTGCGGTATGCGGAGAAACTAAAACCACCGTAGGAGAACACACATGAAGCTTCTAAGTTGATGTAATAGCCAGTAAGAAGTAGTACAATTTAAGTTTTATGTATTGATTATTGACTTTTTAGCCGGCTTTGTTGCCTTGGACATGAGCTAGGATCTTAAGATTCTGCATGAAAGGAGGACTAGCAGCCGAGTTGCACGGGAGAATGTGAAAAGTGTTCATATGTAGTAAAACCTGAGAAATCCGTCCGTTTTCGTCACTTGTTATCGAATCGACTTAAAGCCACATCGACACATTGGCCGCTCTTCTCTCTGAAACGGTTGTACTTATGGTCTGCAAAGCTTTGTCGCGTGCTGCGGTATGCTGAGACACTACAAGCACCAAAGTAGAACACAGATGAAGCTTCTAAGTTGAGGTAATAGCCAGTAAGAGGTAGTACAATTCAAGTTTTAGGTATTGAATATTGATCTTTTAGCTGGCTTTGGTGCCTTGGACATGAGATAGGACCTTAAGATTATGCATGAAAGGAGGACTAGCAGCCGAGTTGCACGGGAGAATGTGAAAAGTGTTCATATGTAATAAAAACCTGAGACATCCGTCCGTTTTCGTCATTTGTTATCGAATCGACGTAAAGCCAGATCGTCACATTGGCCGCTCTGCTCTCTGAAATGGTTGTACTTATCGTCTGCAAAGCTATGTCGCGTACTGAGGTATTCGGAGACACTAAAAGCACCACAGTAGAACACAGATGAAGCTTCTAAGTTGATGTAATATCCAGTAAGAAGTAGTACAATTCATGTTTTAGGTATCGATTATTGACTTTGTAGCTGGCTTTGGTGCCTTGGACATGAGCTAGGACCTTAAGATTATGCATGAAAGGAGGACTAGCAACCGAGTTGCACGGGATAATGTGAAAGGTGTTCATATGTAGTAAAAACCTGAGAAATCCGTCCGTTTTCGTCATTTGTTATCGAATAGAATTAAAGCCAGATCGTCACATTGGCCGGTCTTCTCTCTGAAACGGTTGTACTTATCGTCTGCAAAGCTATGTCGCGTGCTGCGTTATGCTGAGACACTGAAAGCACCATAGTAGAACACAGATCACGCTTCTAAATTGATGTAATAGCCAGTAAGAAGTAGTACAATTCAAGTTTTAGGTATTGAATATTGACCTTTTAGCTGGCTTTGGTGCCTTGGACATGAGCTAGGACCTTAAGATTCTGCATGAAAGGAGGACTAGCAGCCGAGTTGCACGGGAGAATGTGAAAAGTGTTCATATGTAGTAAAAAAATGAGACATCCGTCCGTTTTCGTTATTTGTTATCGAATCGACTTAAAGCCACATCGTCACATTGGCCGCTCTTCTCTCTGAAACGGTTGTACTTATCGTCTGCAAAACTATGTCGCGTGCTGCGGTATGCGGAGAAACTAAAAGCACCGTAGTAGAACACAGATGAAGCTTCTAAGTTGATGTAATAGCCAGTAAGAAGTAGTACAATTCAAGTTTTAGGTATCGGTTATTGACTTTTTAGCTGGCTTTGGTGCCTTGGACATGAGCTAGGATCTTAATATTCTGCATGAAAGGAGGACTAGCAGCCGAGTTGCACGGGAGAATGTGAAAAGTGTTCATATGTAGTAAAAACCTTAGAATTCCGTCCGTTTTCGTCATTTGTTATCGAATCGACTTAAAGCCAGATCGTCACATTAGCCGCTCTTCTCTCTGAAACGGTTGTACTTATCGTCTGCAAAGCTATGTCGCGTGCTGCGGTATGCGGAGACACTAAAATCACCACAGTAGAACACAGATGAAGCTTCTAAGTTGATGTAACAGCCAGTAAGAAGTAGTACAATTCAAGTTTTAGGTATTGAATATTGACCTTTTTGCTGGCTTTGGTGCCTTGGACATGTGCTAGGACCTTAAGATTTTGCATGAAAGGAGGACTAGCTGCCGAGTTGCACGGGAGAATGTGAAAAGTGTTCATGTGTAGTAAAAACCTGAGAAATCCGTCCGTTTTCGTCATTTGTTATCGAATAGACTTAAAGCCAGATCGTCACATTGGCCGCTCTTCTCTCTGAAACGGTTGTACTTATCGTCTGCAAAGCTATGTCGCGAGCTGTGGTATGCGGAGACACTAAAATCACCATAGTAGGAACAGATGAAGCATCTAAGTTGATGTAATAGCCAGTAAGAAGTAATCCAATTCAAGTTTTGGGTATCGATTATTGACTTTTTAGCTGGCTTTGGTGCCTTGGACATGAGCTAGGACCTTAAGATTCTGCATGAAAGGAGGACTAGCAGCCGAGTTGCACGGGAGAATGTGAAAAGTGTTCATATGCAGTAAAAACCTGAGACATCCGTCCGTTTTCGTCATTTGTTATCGAATCGACTTAAAGCCAGATCGTCACATTGGCCGCTCTTCTCTCTGAAACGGTTGTACTTATCGTCTGCAAAGCTATGTCGCGTGCTGCGGTATGCTGAGACACTAAAAGAACCATAGTAGAACACAGAAGAAGCTTCTAAGTTGATGTAATAGCCAGTAAGAAGCAGTACATTTCAAGTTTTAGGTATTGATTATTGACTTTTTAGCTGGCTTTGGTGCCTTGGACATGAGCTAGGACCTTAAGATTCTGCATGAAAGGAGGACTAGCAGCCGAGTTGCACGGGAGAATTTGAAAAGTGTTCATATGTAGTAAAAACCTGAGAAATCCGTCCGTTTTCGTCATTTGTTATCGAATCGACTTAAAGCCAGATCGTCACATTGGCCGCTCTTCTCTCTGAAACGGTTGTACTTATCGTCTGCAAAGCTATGTCGCGAACTGCGGTATTCGGAGACACTAAAAGCAACATAGTAGAACACAGATGAAGCTTCTAAAATGATGTAATAGCCAGTAAGAAGTAGTACAATTCAAGTTTTAGGTATCGATTATTGACTTTTTAGCTGGCTTTGGTGCCTTGGACATGGGCTAGGACCTTAAGATTCTGCATGAAAGGAGGACTAGCAGCCGAGTTGCACTGGAGAATGTGAAAAGTGTTCATATGTAGTAAAAACCTGAGAAATCCGTCCGTTTTCGTCATTTGTTACCAAATCGACTTAAAGCCAGATCGGCACATTGGCCGATCTTCTCTCTGAAACGGTTGTACTTATCGTCTGCAAAGGTATGTCGCGTGTTGGCGTAGGCGGAAACAGGAAAAGCACCATAATAGAACACAGATGAAGCTTCTAAGTTGATGTAATAGCCAGTAAGAAGTAGTCCAATTCAAGTTTTAGGTATCGGTTATTGACTTTTTAGCTGTCTTTGGTGCCTTGACCATGAGCTAGGACCTTAAGATTCTGCATGAAAGGAGGACTAGCAGCCGAGTTGCACGGCAGAATGTGAAAAGTGTTCATATGTAGTAAAAACCTGAGAAATCCGTCCGTTTTCGTCATTTGTTATCGAATCGACTTAAAGCCAGATCGTCACATTGGCCGCTCTTCTCTCTGAAACGGTTGTACTTATCGTCTGCAAAACTATGTCGCGTGCTGCGGTATGCGGAGAAACTAAAAGCACCGTAGTAGAACACAGATGAAGCTTCTAAGTTGATGTAATAGCCAGTAAGAAGTAGTACAATTCAAGTTTTAGGTATTGATTATTGACTTTTTAGCTGGCTTTGGTGCCTTGGACATGAGCTAGGATCTTAATATTCTGCATGAAAGGAGGACTAGCAGCCGAGTTGCACGGGAGAATGTGAAAAGTGTTCATATGTAGTAAAAAAATGAGACATCCGTCCGTTTTCGTCATTTGTTATCGAAACGACTTAAAGCCACATCGTCACATTGGCCGCTCTTCTCTCTGAAACGGTTGTACTTATCGTCTGCAAAACTATGTCGCGTGCTGCGGTATGCGGAGAAACTAAAAGCACCGTAGTAGAACACAGATGAAGCTTCTAAAATGATGTAATAGCCAGTAAGAAGTAGTACAATTCAAGTCTTAGGTATTGAATATTGTCCTTTTAGCTGGCTTTGGTGCCTTGGACATGAGCTAGGACCTTAAGATTCTGCATGAAAGGAGGACTAGCAGCCGAGTTGCACGGGAGAATGTGAAAAGTGTTCATATGTAGTAAAAAAATGAGACATCCGTCCGTTTTCGTCATTTGTTATCGAATCGACTTAAAGCCACATCGTCACATTGGCCGCTCTTCTCTCTGAAACGGTTGTACTTATCGTCTGCAAAACTATGTCGCGTACTGCGGTATGCGGAGAAACTAAAAGCACCGTAGTAGAACACAGATGAAGCTTCTAAGTTGATGTAATAGCCAGTAAGAAGTAGTACAATTCAAGTTTTAGGTATTGATTATTGACTTTTTAGCTGGCTTTGGTGCCTTGGACATGAGCTAGGATCTTAATATTCTGCATGAAAGGAGGACTAGCAGCCGAGTTGCACGGGAGAATGTGAAAAGTGTTCATATGTAGTAAAAACCTTAGAAATCCGTCCGTTTTCGTCATTTGTTATCGAATCGACTTAAAGCCAGATCGTCACATTAGCCGCTCTTCTCTCTGAAACGGTTGTACTTATCGTCTGCAAAGCTATGTCGCGTGCTGCGGTATGCGGAGACACTAAAATCACCACAGTAGAACACAGATGAAGCTTCTAAGTTGATGTAATAGCCAGTAAGAAGTAGTACAATTCAAGTTTTAGGTATCGGTTATTGACCTTTTTGCTGGCTTTGGTGCCTTGGACATGTGCTAGGACCTTAAGATTCTGCATGAAAGGAGGACTAGCTGCCGAGTTGCACGGGAGAATGTGAAAAGTGTTCATGTGTAGTAAAAACCTGAGACATCCGTCCGTTTTCGTCATTTGTTATCGAATAGACTTAAAGCCAGATCGTCACATTGGCCGCTCTTCTCTCTGAAACGGTTGTACTTATCGTCTGCAAAGCTATGTCGCGAGCTGTGGTATGCGGAGACACTAAAATCACCATAGTAGGAACAGATGAAGCATCTAAGTTGATGTAATAGCCAGTAAGAAGTAATCCAATTCAAGTTTTGGGTATCGATTATTGACTTTTTAGCTGGCTTTGGTGCCTTGGACATGAGCTAGGACCTTAAGATTCTGCATGAAAGGAGGACTAGCAGCCGAGTTGCACGGGAGAATGTGAAAAGTGTTCATATGCAGTAAAAACCTGAGACATCCGTCCGTTTTCGTCATTTGTTATCGAATCGACTTAAAGCCAGATCGTCACATTGGCCGCTCTTCTCTCTGAAACGGTTGTACTTATCGTCTGCAAAGCTATGTCGCGTACTGCGGTATTCGGAGACACTAAAAGCAACATAGTAGAACACAGATGAAGCTTCTAAAATGATGTAATAGCCAGTAAGAAGTAGTACAATTCAAGTTTTAGGTATCGATTATTGACTTTTTAGCTGGCTTTGGTGCCTTGGACATGAGCTAGGACCTTAAGATTCTGCATGAAAGGAGGACTAGCAGCCGAGTTGCACTGGAGAATGTGAAAAGTGTTCATATGTAGTAAAAACCTGAGAAATCCGTCCGTTTTCGTCATTTGTTACCAAATCGACTTAAAGCCAGTTCGGCACATTGGCCGATCTTCTCTCTGAAACGGTTGTACTTATCGTCTGCAAAGGTATGTCGCGTGTTGGCGTAGGCGGAAACAGGAAAAGCACCATAATAGAACACAGATGAAGCTTCTAAGTTGATGTAATAGCCAGTAAGAAGTAGTCCAATTCAAGTTTTAGGTATCGGTTATTGACTTTTTAGCTGTCTTTGGTGCCTTGACCATGAGCTAGGACCTTAAGATTCTGCATGAAAGGAGGACTAGCAGCCGAGTTGCACGGCAGAATGTGAAAAGTGTTCATATGTAGTAAAAACCTGAGAAATCCGTCCGTTTTCGTCATTTGTTATCGAATCGACTTAAAGCCAGATCGTCACATTGGCCGCTCTGCTCTCTGAAATGGTGGTACTTATCGTCTGCAAAGCTATGTCGCGTACTGCGGTATTCGGAGACACTAAAAGCACCACAGTAGAACACAGATGAAGCTTCTAAGTTGATGTAATATCCAGTAAGAAGTAGTACAATACAAGTTTTAGGTATCGATTATTGACTTTGTAGCTGGCTTTGGTGCCTTGGACATGAGCTAGGACCTTAAGATTCTGCATGAAAGGAGGACTAGCAGCCGAGTTGCACGGGAGAATGTGAAAAGTGTTCATATGCAGTAAAAACCTGAGACATCCGTCCGTTTTCGTCATTTGTTATCGAATCGACTTAAAGCCAGATCGTCACATTGGAAGCTCTTCTCTCTGAAACGGTTGCACTTATCGTCTGCAAAGCTATGTCGCGTGCTGCGGTATGCTGAGACACTAAAAGAACCATAGTAGGACACAGATGAAGCTTCTAAGTTGATGTAATAGCCAGTAAGAAGCAGTACATTTCAAGTTTTAGGTATTGATTATTGACTTTTTAGCTGGCTTTGGTGCCTTGGACATGAGCTAGGACCTTAAGATTATGCATGAAAGGAGGACTAGCAGCCGAGTTGCACGGGAGAATGTGAAAAGTGTTCATATGTAGTAAAAACCTGAGAAATCCGTCCGTTTTCGTCATTTGTTATCGAATCGACTTAAAGCCAGATCGTCACATTGGCCGCTCTTCTCTCTGAAACGGTTGTACTTATCGTCTGCAAAGCTATGTCGCGTACTGCGGTATTCGGAGACACTAAAAGCAACATAGTAGAACACAGATGAAGCTCCTAAAATGATGTAATAGCCAGTAAGAAGTAGTACAATTCAAGTTTTAGGTATCGATTATTGACTTTTTAGCTGGCTTTGGTGCCTTGGACATGAACTAGGACCTTAAGATTCTGCATGAAAGGAGGACTAGCAGCCGAGTTGCACGGGAGAATGTGAAAAGAGTTCATATGTAGTAAAAACCTGAGAAATCCGTCCGTTTTCGTGATTTGTTACCAAATCGACTTAAAGCCAGATCGTCACATTGGCCGATCTTCTCTCTGAAACGGTTGTACTTATCGTCTGCAAAGGTATGTCGCGTGTTGCCGTAGGCGGAAACAGGAAAAGCACCATAATAGAACACAGATGAAGCTTCTAAGTTGATGTAATAGCCAGTAAGAAGTAGTCCAATTCAAGTTTTAGGTATCGGTTATTGACTTTTTAGCTGTCTTTGGTGCCTTGACCATGAGCTAGGACCTTAAGATTCTGCATGAAAGGAGGACTAGCAGCCGAGTTGCACGGCAGAATGTGAAAAGTGGTCATGTGTAGTAAAAACCTGAGAAATCCGTCCGTTTTCGTCATTTGTTATCGAATCGACTTAAAGCCAGATCGACACATTGACCGCTCTTCTCTCTGAAACGGTTGTACTTATTGAAAATGAAATGGCTCTGAGCACTATGGGACTCAACTGCTGTGGTCATTAGTCCCCTAGAACTTAGAACTACTTAAACCTAAC
This sequence comes from Schistocerca gregaria, assembly GCF_023897955.1. Classification (NCBI taxonomy): domain Eukaryota; kingdom Metazoa; phylum Arthropoda; class Insecta; order Orthoptera; family Acrididae; genus Schistocerca; species Schistocerca gregaria. The sequence goes on along the minus strand of NW_026061801.1, from coordinate 1,384,173 downwards.
TAACCTAAGGACATCACACACATCCATGCCAGAGGCAGGATTCGAACCTGCGACCGTAGCACACAGACGGTTCCGGACTGCGCGCCTAGAACCGCGAGACCACCGCGGCCGGCTGTACTAATTGTCTGCAAAGCTTTGTCGCGTGCTGCGGTATGCTGAGACACTACAAGCACCAAAGTAGAACACAGATGAAGCTTCTAAGTTGAGGTAATAGCCAGTAAGAGGTAGTACAATTCAAGTTTTAGGTATTGAATATTGACTTTGTAGCTGGCTTTGGTGCCTTGGACATGAGCAAGGACCTTAAGATAATGCATGAAAGGAGGACTAGCAGCCGAGTTGCGCGGGAGAATGTGAAAGGTGTTCATATGTAGTAAAAACCTGAGAAATCCGCCCGTTTTCGTCATTTGTTATCGAATCGACTTAAAGCCAGATCGTCACATTGGCCGGTCTTCTCTCTGAAACGGTTGTACTTATCGTCTGCAAAGCTATGTCGCGTGCTGCGGTATGCTGAGACACTAAAAGCACCATAGTAGAACACAGATCACGCTTCTAAGTTGATGTAATAGCCAGTAAGAAGTAGTACAATTCAAGTTTTAGGTATTGAATATCGACCTTTTAGCTGGCTTTGGTGCCTTGGACATGGGCTAGGACCTTAAGATTCTGTATGAAAGTAGGACTAGCAGCCGAGTTGCACGGGAGAATGTGAAAAGTGTTCATATGTAGTAAAAAAATGAGACATCCGTCCGTTTTCGTCATTTGTTATCGAATCGACTTAAAGCCACATCGTCACATTGGCCGCTCTTCTCTCTGAAACGGTTGTACTTATCGTCTGCAAAACTATGTCGCGTGCTGCGGTATGCGGAGAAACTAAAAGCACCGTAGTAGAACACAGATGAAGCTTCTAAGTTGATGTAATAGCCAGTAAGAAGTAGTATAATTCAAGTTTTAGGTATTGATTATTGACTTTTTAGCTGGCTTTGGTGCCTTGGACATGAGCTAGGATCTTAATATTCTGCATGAAAGGAGGACTAGCAGCCGAGTTGCACGGGAGAATGTGAAAAGTGTTCATATGTAGTAAAAACCTTAGAAATCCGTCCGTTTTCGTCATTTGTTATCGAATCGACTTAAAGCCAGATCGTCACATTAGCCGCTCTTCTCTCTGAAACGGTTGTACTTATCGTCTGCAAAGCTATGTCGCGTGCTGCGGTATGCGGAGACACTAAAATCACCACAGTAGAACACAGATGAAGCTTCTAAGTTGATGTAACAGCCAGTAAGAAGTAGTACAATTCAAGTTTTAGGTATTGAATATTGACCTTTTTGCTGGCTTTGGTGCCTTGGATATGTGCTAGGACCATAAGATTCTGCATGAAAGGAGGACTAGCTGCCGAGTTGCACGGGAGAATGTGAAAAGTGTTCATGTGTAGTAAAAACCTGAGAAATCCGTCCGGTTTCGTCATTTGTTATCGAATAGACTTAAAGCCAGATCGTCACATTGGCCGCTCTTCTCTCTGAAACGGTTGTACTTATCGTCTGCAAAGCCATGTCGCGAGCTGTGGTATGCGGAGACACTAAAATCACCATAGTAGGAACAGATGAAGCATCTAAGTTGATGTAATAGCCAGTAAGAAGTAATCCAATTCAAGTTTTGTGTATCGATTATTGACTTTTTAGTTGGCTTTGGTGCCTTGGACATGAGCTAGGACCTTAAGATTCTGCATGAAAGGAGGACTAGCAGCCGAGTTGCACGGGAGAATGTGAAAAGTGTTCATATGCAGTAAAAACCTGAGACACCCGTCCGTTTTCGTCATTTGTTATCGAATCGACTTAAAGCCAGATCGTCACATTGGCCGCTCTTCTCTCTGAAACGGTTGTACTTATCGTCTGCAAAGCTATGTCGCGTGCTGCGGTATGCTGAGACACTAAAAGCAACATAGTAGAACACAGATGAAGCTTCTAAATTGATGTAATAGCCAGTAAGAAGTAGTACAATTCAAGTTTTAGGTATCGATTATTGACTTTTTAGCTGGCTTTGGTGCCTTGGACATGAGCTAGGACCTTAAGATTCTGCATGAAAGGAGGACTAGCAGCCGAGTTGCACGGGAGAATGTGAAAAGTGTTCATATGTAGTAAAAACCTGAGAAATCCGTCCGTTTTCGTCATTTGTTACCAAATCGACTTAAAGCCAGATCTTCACATTGGCCGATCTTCTCTCTGAAACGGTTGTACTTATCGTCTGCAAAGGTATGTCGCGTGTTGCCGTAGGCGGAAACAGGAAAAGCACCATAATAGAACACAGATGAAGTTTCTAAGTTGATGTAATAGCCAGTAAGAAGTAGTCCAATTCAAGTTTTAGGTATCGGTTATTGACTTTTTAGCTGTCTTTGGTGCCTTGACCATGAGCTAGGACCTTAAAATTCTGCATGAAAGGAGGACTAGCAGCCGAGTTGCACAGCAGAATGTGAAAAGTGTTCATATGTAGTAAAAACCTGAGAAATCCGTCCGTTTTCGTCATTTGTTATCGAATCGACTTAAAGCCAGATCGTCACATTGGCCGCTCTTCTCTCTGAAACGGTTGTACTTATCGTCTGCAAAACTATGTCGCGTGCTGCGGTATGCGGAGAAACTAAAACCACCGTAGGAGAACACACATGAAGCTTCTAAGTTGATGTAATAGCCAGTAAGAAGTAGTACAATTCAAGTTTTAGGTATTGATTATTGACTTTTTAGCTGGCTTTGGTGCCTTGGACATGAGCTAGGACCTTAAGATTCTGCATGGAAGGAGGACTAGCAATCGAGTTGCACGGGAGAATGTGAAAAGTGTTCATATGTAGTAAAAACCTGAGAAATCCGTCCGTTTTCGTCATTTGTTATCGAATCGACGTAAAGCCAGATCGACACATTGGCCGCCTTTCTCTCTGAAACGGTTGTACTTATTGTCTGCAAAGCTTTGTCGCGTGCTGCGGTATGCTGAGACACTAGAAGCACCAAAGTAGAACACAGATGAAGCTTCTAAGTTGAGGTAATAGCCAGTAAGAGGTAATACACTTCAAGTTTCAGGTATTGAATATTGACCTTTTAGCTGGCTTTGGTGCCTTGGACATGAGATAGGACCTTAAGATTCTGCATGAAAGGAGGACTAGCAGCCGAGTTGCACGGGAGAATGTGAAAAGTGTTCATATGTAATAAAAACCTGAGACATCCGTCCGTTTTCGTCGATTGTTATCGAATCGACGTAAAGCCAGATCGTCACATTGGCCGCTCTGCTCTCTGAAATTGTTGTACTTATCGTCTTCAAAGCTATGTCGCGTACCGCGGTATTCGGAGACACTAAAAGCACCACTGTAGACCACACATGAAGCTTCTAAGTTGATGTTATATCCAGTAAGAAGTAGTACAATTCAAGTTTTAGGTATCGATTATTGACTTTGTAGCTGGCTTTGGTGCCTTGGACATGAGCTAGGACCTTAAGATTATGCATGAAAGGAGGACTAGCAGCCGAGTTGTACGGGAGAATGTGAAAGGTGTTCATATGTAGTAAAAACCTGAGAAATCCGTCCGTTTTCGTCATTTGTTATCGAATCGACTTAAAGCCAGATCGTCACATTGGCCGCTCTTCTCTCTGAAACGGTCGTACTTATCGTCTGCAAAGCTATGACGCGTACTGCGATATTCGGAGACACTAAAAACACCATAGTAGAACACATATGAAGCTTTTAAGATGATGTAATAGCCAGTAAGAAGTAGTACAATTCAATTTTTAGGTATCGGTTATTGACTTTTTAGCTGGCTTTGGTGCCTTGGACATGAGCCAGGACCTTAAGATTATGCATGAAAGGAGGACTAGCAGCCGAGTTGCACGGGAGAATGTGAAAAGTGTTCATATCTAGTAAAAACCTGAGAAATCCGTCCGTTTGCGTCATTTGTTATCGAATCGACTTAAAGCCAGATCGTCACATTTGCCGCTCTTCTCTCTGAAACCGTTGTACTTATCGTCTGCAAAGCTATGTCGCGTGCTGCGATATGCGGAGACACTAAAACTACCATAGTAGAACACAGATGAAGCTTCTAAGTTGATGTAATAGCCAGTAAGAAGTAGTACATTTTAAGTTTTAGGTATTGAATATTGACCTTTTAGCTGGCTTTGGTGCCTTGGACATGAGCTAGGACCTTAAGATTATGCATGAAAGGAGGACTAGCAGCCGAGTTGCACGGGAGAATGTGAAAAGTGTTCATATGTAGTAAAAACCTGAGAAATCTGTCCGTTTTCGTCATTTGTTATCGAATAGACTTAAAGCCAGATCGTCACATTGGCCGCTCTTCTCTCTGAAACGGTTGTACTTATCGTCTGCAAAGCTATGTCGCGAGCTGTGGTATGCGGAGACACTAAAATCACCATAGTAGGAACAGATGAAGCATCTAAGTTGATGTAATAGCCAGTAAGAAGTAATCCAATTCAAGTTTTGGGTATCGATTATTGACTTTTTAGCTGGCTTTGGTGCCTTGGACATGAGCTAGGACCTTAAGATTCTGCATGAAAGGAGGACTAGCAGCCGAGTTGCACGGGAGAATGTGAAAAGTGTTCATATGCAGTAAAAACCTGAGACATCCGTCCGTTTTCGTCATTTGTTATCGAATCGACTTAAAGCCAGATCGTCACATTGGCCGCTCTTCTCTCTGAAACGGTTGCACTTATCGTCTGCAAAGCTATGTCGCGTGCTGCGGTATGCTGAGACACTAAAAGAACCATAGTAGAACACAGATGAAGCTTCTAAGTTGATGTAATAGCCAGTAAGAAGCAGTACATTTCAAGTTTTAGGTATTGATTATTGACTTTTTAGCTGGCTTTGGTGCCTTGGACATGAGCTAGGACCTTAAGATTCTGCATGAAAGGAGGACTAGCAGCCGAGTTGCACGGGAGAATGTGAAAAGTGTTCATATGTAGTAAAAACCTGAGAAATCCGTCCGTTTTCGTCATTTGTTATCGAATCGACTTAAAGCCAGATCGTCACATTGGCCGCTCTTCTCTCTGAAACGGTTGTACTTATCGTCTGCAAAGCTATGTCGCGTACTGCGGTATTCGGAGACACTAAAAGCAACATAGTAGAACACAGATGAAGCTTCTAAAATGATGTAATAGCCAGTAAGAAGTAGTACAATTCAAGTTTTAGGTATCGATTATTGACTTTTTAGCTGGCTTTGGTGCCTTGGACATGAACTAGGACCTTAAGATTCTGCATGAAAGGAGGACTAGCAGCCGAGTTGCACGGGAGAATGTGAAAAGTGTTCATATGTAGTAAAAACCTGAGAAAACCGTCCGTTTTCGTCATTTGTTACCAAATCGACTTAAAGCCAGATCGTCACTTTGGCCGATCTTCTCTCTGAAACGGTTGTACTTATCGTCTGCAAAGGTATGTCGCGTGTTGCCGTAGGCGGAAACAGGAAAAGCACCATAATAGAACACAGATGAAGCTTCTAAGTTGATGTAATAGCCAGTAAGAAGTAGTCCAATTCAAGTTTTAGGTATCGGTTATTGACTTTTTAGCTGTCTTTGGTGCCTTGACCATGAGCTAGGACCTTAAGATTCTGCATGAAAGGAGGACTAGCAGCCGAGTTGCACGGCAGAATGTGAAAAGTGGTCATATGTAGTAAAAACCTGAGAAATCCGTCCGTTTTCGTCATTTGTTATCGAATCCACTTAAAGCCAGATCGACACATTGGCCGCTCTTCTCTCTGAAACGGTTGTACTTATTGAAAATGAAATGGCTCTGAGCACTATGGGACTCAACTGCTGTGGTCATTAGTCCCTAGAACTTAGAACTACTTAAACCTAACTAACCTAAGGACATCACACACATCCATGCCCGAGGCAGGATTCGAACCTGCGACCGTAGCACTCAGACGGTTCCGGACTGCGCGCCTAGAACCGCGAGACCACCGCGGCCGGCTGTACTTATTGTCTGCAAAGCTTTGTCGCGTGCTGCGGTATGCTGAGACACTACAAGCACCAAAGTAGAATACAGATGAAGCTTCTAAGTTGAGGTAATAGCCAGTAAGAGGTAGTACAATTCAAGTTTTAGGTATTGAATATTGACTTTGTAGCTGGCTTTGGTGCCTTGGACATGAGCAAGGACCTTAAGATTATGCATGAAAGGAGAACTAGCAGCCGAGTTGCACGGGAGACTGTGAAAGGTGTTCATATGTAGTAAAAACCTGAGAAATCCGTCCGTTTTCGTCATATGTTATCGAATCGACTGAAAGCCAGATCGTCACATTGGCCGGTCTTCTCTCTGAAACGGTTGTACTTATCGTCTGCAAAGCTATGTCGCGTGCTGCGGTATGCTGAGACACTAAAAGCACCGTAGTAGAACACAGATGAAGCTTCTAAGTTGATGTAATAGCCAGTAAGAAGTAGTATAATTCAAGTTTTAGGTATTGATTATTGACTTTTTAGCTGGCTTTGGTGCCTTGGACATGAGCTAGGATCTTAATATTCTGCAATAAAGGAGGACTAGCAGCCGAGTTGCACGGGAGAATGTGAAAAGTGTTCATATGTAGTAAAAACCTTAGAAATCCGTCCGTTTTCGTCATTTGTTATCGAATCGACTTAAAGCCAGATCGTCACATTAGCCGCTCTTCTCTCTGAAACGGTTGTACTTATCGTCTGCAAAGCTATGTCGCGTGCTGCGGTATGCGGAGACACTAAAATCACCACAGTAGAACACAGATGAAGCTTCTAAGTTGATGTAACAGCCAGTAAGAAGTAGTACAATTCAAGTTTTAGGTATTGAATATTGACCTTTTTGCTGGCTTTGGTGCCTTGGATATGTGCTAGGACCTTAAGATTCTGCATGAAAGGAGGACTAGCTGCCGAGTTGTACGGGAGAATGTGAAAAGTGTTCATGTGTAGTAAAAACCTGAGAAATCCGTCCGTTTTCGTCATTTGTTATCGAATAGACTTAAAGCCAGAGCGTCACATTGGCCGCTCTTCTCTCTGAAACGACTGTACTTATCGTCTGCAAAGCTATGTCGCGAGCTGTGGTATGCGGAGACACTAAAATCACCATAGTAGGAACAGATGAAGCATCTAAGTTGATGTAATAGCCAGTAAGAAGTAATCCAATTCAAGTTTAGGGTATCGATTATTGACTTTTTAGCTGGCTTTGGTGCCTTGAACATGAGCTAGGACCTTAAGATTCTGCATGAAAGGAGGACTAGCAGCCGAGTTGCACGGGAGAATGTGAAAAGTGTTCATATGCAGTAAAAACCTGAGACATCCGTCCGTTTTCGTCATTTGTTATCGAATCGACTTAAAGCCAGATCGTCACATTGGCCGCTCTTCTCTCTGAAACGGTTGTACTTATCGTCTGCAAAGTTATGTCGCGTGCTGCGGTATGCTGAGACACTAAAAGCAACATAGTAGAACACAGATGAAGCTTCTAAAATGATGTAATAGCCAGTAAGAAGTAGTACAATTCAAGTTTTAGGTATCGATTATTGACTTTTTAGCTGGCTTTGGTGCCTTGGACATGAGCTAGGACCTTAAGATTCTGCATGAAAGGAGGACTAGCAGCCGAGTTGCACGGGAGAATGTGAAAAGTGTTCATATGTAGTAAAAACCTGAGAAATCCGTCCGTTTTCGTCATTTGTTACCAAATCGACTTAAAGCCAGATCGTCACATTGGCCGATCTTCTCTCTGAAACGGTTGTACTTATCGTCTGCAAAGGTATGTCGCGTGTTGCCGTAGGCGGAAACAGGAAAAGCACCATAATAGAACACAGATGAAGCTTCTAAGTTGATGTAATAGCCAGTAAGAAGTAGTCCAATTCAAGTTTTAGGTATCGGTTATTGACTTTTTAGCTGTCTTTGGTGCCTTGACCATGAGCTAGGACCTTAAGATTCTGCATGATAGGAGGACTAGCAGCCGAGTTGCACGGCAGAATGTGAAAAGTGTTCATATGTAGTAAAAACCTGAGAAATCCGTCCGTTTTCGTCATTTGTTATCGAATCGACTTAAAGCCAGATCGTCACACTGGCCGCTCTTCTCTCTGAAACGGTTGTACTTATCGTCTGCAAAACTATGTCGCGTGCTGCGGTATGCGGAGAAACTAAAACCACCGTAGGAGAACACACATGAAGCTTCTAAGTTGATGTAATAGCCAGTAAGAAGTAGTACAATTCAAGTTTTAGGTATTGATTATTGACTTTTTAGCTGGCTTTGGTGCCTTGGACATGAGCTAGGACCTTAAGATTCTGCATGAAAGGAGGACTAGCAGCCGAGTTGCACGGGAGAATGTGAAAAGTGTTCATATGTAGTAAAAACCTGAGAAATCCGTCCGTTTTCGTCATTTGTTATCGAATCGACGTAAAGCCAGATCGACACATTGGCCGCCTTTCTCTCTGAAACGGTTGTACTTATTGTCTACAAAGCTTTGTCGCGTGCTGCGGTATGCTGAGACACTAGAAGCACCAAAGTAGAACACAGATGAAGCTTCTAAGTTGAGGTAATAGCCAGTAAGAGGTAATACAATTCAAGTTTCAGGTATTGAATATTGACCTTTTAGCTGGCTTTTGTGCCTTGTACATGAGATAGGACCTTAAGATTCTGCATGAAAGGAGGACTAGCAGCCGAGTTGCACGGGAGAATGTGAAAAGTGTTCATATGTAATAAAAACCTGAGACATCCGTCGTTTTCGTCGATTGTTATCGAATAGACTTAAAGCCAGATGGTCACATTGGCCGCTCTGCTCTCTGAAATGGTTGTACTTATCGTCTGCAAAGCTATGTCGCGTACTGCGGTATTCGGAGACACTAAAAGCACCACTGTAGACCACACATGAAGCTTCTAAGTTGATGTTATATCCAGTAAGAAGTAGTACAATTCAAGTTTTAGGTATCGATTATTGACTTTGTAGCTGGCTTTGGTGCCTTGGACATGAGCTAGGACCTTAAGATTCTGCATGAAAGGAGGACTAGCAGCCGAGTTAAACGGGAGAATGTGAAAAGTGTTCATATGTAATAAAAACCTGAGAAATCCGTCCGTTTTCGTCATTTGTTATCGAATTGACTTAAAGCCAGATCGTCACATTGGCCGCTCTTCTCTCTGAAACGGTTGTACTTATCGTCTACAAAGCTATGTCGCGTGCTGCGGTATGCGGAGACACTAAAAGCACGATAGTAGAACACAGATGAAGCTTCTAAGTTAATGTAATAGCCAGTAAGAAGTAGTACAATTCAAGTTTTAGGTATCGATTATTGACTTTTTAGCTGGCTTTGGTGCCTTGGACATGAGCTAGGACCTTAAGATTCTGCATGAAAGGAGGACTAGCAGACGAGTTGCACGGGAGAATGTGAAAAGTGTTCATATGCAGTAAAAACCTGAGACATCCGTCTGTTTTCGTCATTGGTTATCGAATCGACTTAAAGCCAGATCGTCACATTGGCCGCTCTTCTCTCTGAAACGCTTGTACTTATCGTCTGCAAAGCTATGTCGCGTGCTGCGGTATGCGGAGACACTAAAAGCACCATAGTAGAACACAGATGAAGCTTGTAAGTTGATGTAATACCCAGTAAGAATTAGTACAATTCAAGTTTTAGGTATTGATTATTGACTTTTTAGCTTGCTTTGGTGCCTTGGACATGAGCTAGGACCTTAAGATTCTGCATGAAAGGAGGACTAGCAGCCGAGTTGCACGGGAGAATGTGAAAAGTGTTCATATGTAGTAAAAACCTGAGAAATCCGTCCGTTTTCGTCATTTGTTATCGAATCGACTTAAAGCCAGATCGTCACATTGGCCGCTCTTCTCTCTGAAACGGTTGTACTTATCGTCTGCAAAACTATGTCGCGTGCTGCGGTATGCGGGAAACTAAAAGCACCGTAGTAGAACACAAATGAAGCTTCTAAGTTGATGTATTAGCCAGTAAGAAGTAGTACAATTCAAGTTTTAGGTATTGATTATTGACTTTTTAGCTGGCTTTGGTGCCTTGGACATGAGCTAGGACCTTAAGATTCTGCATGAAAGGAGGACTAGCAGCCAAGTTGCACGGGAGAATGTGAAAAGTGTTCATATGTAGTAAAAACCTGAGAAATCCGTCTGTTTTCGTCATTTGTTATCGAATCGACTTAAAGCCAGATCGTCACATGGGCCGAACTTCTCTCTGAAACGGTTGTACTTATCGTCTGCAAAGCTATGTCGCGTGTTGCCGTAGGCGGAAACAGGAAAAGCACCATAATAGAACACAGATGAAGCTTCTAAGTTGATGTAATAGCCAGTAAGAAGTAGTCCAATTCAAGTTTTATGTATCGGTTATTGACTTTTTAGCTGGCTTTGGTGCCTTGGACATGAGCTAGGACCTTAAGATTCTGCATGAAAGGAGGACTAGCAGCCGAGTTGCACGGGAGAATGTGAAAAGTGTTCATATGTAGTAAAAACCTGAGAAATCTGTCCGTTTTCGTCATTTGTTATCGAATAGACTTAAAGCCAGATCGTCACATTGGCCGCTCTTCTCTCTGAAACGGTTGTACTTATCGTCTGCAAAGCTATGTCGCGTGCTGCGGTATGCTGAGACACTAAAAGCACCATAGTAGAACACAGATCAAGCTTCTAAGTTGATGTTATAGCCAGTAAGAAGTAATCCAATTCAAGTTTTGGGTATCGATTATTGACTTTTTAGCTGGCTTTGGTGCCTTGGACATGAGCTAGGACCTTAAGATTCTGCATGAAAGGAGGACTAGCAGCCGAGTTGCACGGGAGAATGTGAAAAGTGTTCATATGTAATAAAAACCTGAGAAATCCGTCCGTTTTCGTCATTTGTTATCGAATTGACTTAAAGCCAGATCGTCACATTGGCCGCTCTTCTCTCTGAAACGGTTGTACTTATCGTCTACAAAGCTATGTCGCGTGCTGCGGTATGCGGAGACACTAAAAGCACGATAGTAGAACACAGATGAAGCTTCTAAGTTAAAGTAATAGCCAGTAAGAAGTAGTACAATTCAAGTTTTAGGTATCGATTATTGACTTTTTAGCTGGCTTTGGTGCCTTGGTCATGAGCTAGGACCTTAAGATTCTGCATGAAAGGAGGACTAGCAGACGAGTTGCACGGGAGAATGTGAAAAGTGTTCATATGCAGTAAAAACCTGAGACATCCGTCCGTTTTCGTCATTTGTTATCGAATCGACTTAAAGCCAGATCGTCACATTGGCCGCTCTTCTCTCTGAAACGGTTGTACTTATCGTCTGCAAAGCTATGTCGCGTACTGCGGTATTCGGAGACACTAAAAGCACCATAGTAGAACACAGATGAAGCTTCTAAAATGATGTAATAGCCAGTAAGAAGTAGTACAATTCAAGTTTTAGGTATCGGTTATTGACTTTTTAGCTGGCTTTGGTGCCTTGGACATGAGCTAGGAACTGAAGATTCTGCATGAAAGGAGGACTAGCAGCCGAGTTGCACGGGAGAATGTGAAAAGTGTTCATATGTAGTAAAAACCTGAGAAATCCGTCCGTTTTCGTCATTTGTTATCGAATCGACTTAAAGCCAGATCGTCACATTGGCCGCTCTTCTCTCTGAAACGGTTGTACTTATCGTCTGCAAAGCTATGTCGCGTGCTGCGGTATGCTGAGACACTAAAAGCACCATAGTAGAACACAGATGAAGCTTCTAAGTTGATGTAATAGCCAGTAAGAAGTAGTACAATTCAAGTTTTAGGTATTGAATATTCAATTTTTAGCTGGCTTTGGTGCCTTGGACATGAGCTAGGACCTTAAGATTCTGCATGAAAGGAGGACTAGCAGCCGAGTTGCATGAGAGAATGTGAAAAGTGTTCAAATGTAGTAAAAACCTGAGAAATACGTCTGTTTTGGTCATTGGTTATCGAATCGACTTAAAGCCAGATCGTCACATTGGCCGCTCTTCTCTCTGAAACGCTTGCACTTATCGTCTGCAAAGCTATGTCGCGTGCTGCGGTATGCGGAGACACTAAAAGCACCGTAGTAGAACACAGATGAAGCTTCTAAGTTGATGTAATAGCCAGTAAGAAGCAGTACAATTCAAGTTTTAGGTATTGATTATTGACTTTTTAGCTGGCTTTGGTGCCTTGGACATGAGCTAGGACCTTAAGATTCTGCATGAAAGAAGGACTAGCAGCCGAGTTGCACGGGAGAATGTGAAAAGTGTTCATATGTAGTAAAAACCTGAGAAATCCGTCCGTTTTCGTAATTTGTTATCGAATCGACTTAAAGCCAGATCGTCACATTGGCCGCTCTTCTCTCTGAAACGGTTGTACTTATCGTCTGCAAAGCTATGTCGCGTACTGCGGTATTCGGAGACACTAAAAGCACCATAGTAGAACACAGATGAAGCTTCTAAAATGATGTAATAGCCAGTAAGAAGTAGTACAATTCAAGTTTTAGGTATCGGTTACTGACTTTTTAGCTGGCTTTGGTGCCTTGGACATGAGCTAGGAACTGAAGTTTCTGCATGAAAGGAGGACTAGCAGCCGAGTTGCACGGGAGAATGTGAAAAGTGTTCATATGTAGTAAAAACCTGAGAAATCCGTCCGTTTTCGTCATTTGTTATCGAATCGACTTAAAGCCAGATCGTCACATTGGCCGCTCTTCTCTCTGAAACGGTTGTACTTATCGTCTGCAAAGCTATGTCGCGTGCTGCGGTATGCTGAGACACTAAAAGCACCATAGTAGAACACAGATGAAGCTTGTAAGTTGATGTAATAGCCAGTAAGAAGTAGTACAATTCAAGTTTTAGGTATTGAATATTGACCTTTTAGCTGGCTTTGGTGCCTTGGACATGAGCTAGGACCTTAAGATTCTGCATGAAAGGAGGACTAGCAGCCGAGTTGCACGGGAGAATGTGAAAAGTGTTCATATGTAGTAAAAACCTGAGACATCCGTCCGTTTTCGTCATTTGTTATCGAATCGACTTAAAGCCACATCGTCACATTGGCCGCTCTTCTCTCTGAAACGGTTGTACTTATCGTCTGCAAAACTATGTCGGGTGCTGCGGTATGCGGGGAAACTAAAAGCACCGTAGTAGAACACAGATGAAGCTTCTAAGTTGATGTATTAGCCAGTAAGAAGTAATACAATTCAAGTTTTAGGTATTGATTATTGACTTTTTAGCTGGCTTTGGTGCCTTGGACATGAGCTAGGACCTTAAGATTCCGCATGAAAGGAGGACTAGCAGCCGAGTTGCACGGGAGAAAGTGAAAAGTGTTCATATGTAGTAAAAACCTGAGAAATCCGTCCGTTTTCGTCATTTGTTATCGAATCGACTTAAAGCCAGATCGTCACATTGGCCGCTCTTCTCTCTGAAACGGTTGTACTTATCGTCTGCAAAGCTATGTCGCGTGCTGCGGTATGCTGAGACACTAAAAGCACCATAGTAGAACACAGATCAAGCTTCTAAGTTGATGTTATAGCCAGTAAGAAGTAATCCAATTCAAGTTTTGGGTATCGATTATTGACTTTTTAGCTGGCTTTGGTGCCTTGGACATGAGCTAGGACCTTAAGATTCTGCATGAAAGGAGGACTAGCAGCCGAGTTGCACGGGAGAATGTGAAAAGTGTTCATATGTAATAAAAACCTGAGAAATCCGTCCGTTTTCGTCATTTGTTATCGAATTGACTTAAAGCCAGATCGTCACATTGGCCGCTCTTCTCTCTGAAACGGTTGTACTTATCGTCTACAAAGCTATGTCGCGTGCTGCGGTATGCGGAGACACTAAAAGCACGATAGTAGAACACAGATGAAGCTTCTAAGTTAAAGTAATAGCCAGTAAGAAGTAGTACAATTCAAGTTTTAGGTATCGATTATTGACTTTTTAGCTGGCTTTGGTGCCTTGGTCATGAGCTAGGACCTTAAGATTCTGCATGAAAGGAGGACTAGCAGACGAGTTGCACGGGAGAATGTGAAAAGTGTTCATATGCAGTAAAAACCTGAGACATCCGTCCGTTTTCGTCATTTGTTATCGAATCGACTTAAAGCCAGATCGTCACATTGGCCGATCTTCTCTCTGAAACGGTTGTACTTATCGTCTGCAAAGCTATGTCGCGTACTGCGGTATTCGGAGACACTAAAAGCACCATAGTAGAACACAGATGAAGCTTCTAAAATGATGTAATAGCCAGTAAGAAGTAGTACAATTCAAGTTTTAGGTATCGGTTATTGACTTTTTAGCTGGCTTTGGTGCCTTGGACATGAGCTAGGAACTGAAGATTCTGCATGAAAGGAGGACTAGCAGCCGAGTTGCACGGGAGAATGTGAAAAGTGTTCATATGTAGTAAAAACCTGAGAAATCCGTCCGTTTTCGTCATTTGTTATCGAATCGACTTAAAGCCAGATCGTCACATTGGCCGCTCTTCTCTCTGAAACGGTTGTACTTATCGTCTGCAAAGCTATGTCGCGTGCTGCGGTATGCTGAGACACTAAAAGCACCATAGTAGAACACAGATGAAGCTTCTAAGTTGATGTAATAGCCAGTAAGAAGTAGTACAATTCAAGTTTTAGGTATTGAATATTGAATTTTTAGCTGGCTTTGGTGCCTTGGACATGAGCTAGGACCTTAAGATTCTGCATGAAAGGAGGACTAGCAGCCGAGTTGCATGAGAGAATGTGAAAAGTGTTCAAATGTAGTAAAAACCTGAGAAATACGTCTGTTTTGGTCATTGGTTATCGAATCGACTTAAAGCCAGATCGTCACATTGGCCGCTCTTCTCTCTGAAACGCTTGCACTTATCGTCTGCAAAGCTATGTCGCGTGCTGCGGTATGCGGAGACACTAAAAGCACCGTAGTAGAACACAGATGAAGCTTCTAAGTTGATGTAATAGCCAGTAAGAAGCAGTACAATTCAAGTTTTAGGTATTGATTATTGACTTTTTAGCTGGCTTTGGTGCCTTGGACATGAGCTAGGACCTTAAGATTCTGCATGAAAGGAGGACTAGCAGCCGAGTTGCACGGGAGAATGTGAAAAGTGTTCATATGTAGTAAAAACCTGAGAAATCCGTCCGTTTTCGTAATTTGTTATCGAATCGACTTAAAGCCAGATCGTCACATTGGCCGCTCTTCTCTCTGAAACGGTTGTACTTATCGTCTGCAAAGCTATGTCGCGTACTGCGGTATTCGGAGACACTAAAAGCACCATAGTAGAACACAGATGAAGCTTCTAAAATGATGTAATAGCCAGTAAGAAGTAGTACAATTCAAGTTTTAGGTATCGGTTATTGACTTTTTAGCTGGCTTTGGTGCCTTGGACATGAGCTAGGAACTGAAGTTTCTGCATGAAAGGAGGACTAGCAGCCGAGTTGCACGGGAGAATGTGAAAAGTGTTCATATGTAGTAAAAACCTGAGAAATCCGTCCGTTTTCGTCATTTGTTATCGAATCGACTTAAAGCCAGATCGTCACATTGGCCGCTCTTCTCTCTGAAACGGTTGTACTTATCGTCTGCAAAGCTATGTCGCGTGCTGCGGTATGCTGAGACACTAAAAGCACCATAGTAGAACACAGATGAAGCTTGTAAGTTGATGTAATAGCCAGTAAGAAGTAGTACAATTCAAGTTTTAGGTATTGATTATTGACTTTTTAGCTGGCTTTGGTGCCTTGGACATGAGCTAGGACCTTAAGATTCTGCATGAAAGGAGGACTAGCAGCCGAGTTGCACGGGAGAATGTGAAAAGTGTTCATATGTAGTAAATACCTGAGAAATCCGTCCGTTTTCGTCATTTGTTATCGAATCGACTTAAAGCCAGATATTCACATTGGCCGCTCTTCTCTCTGAAACGGTTGTACTTATCGTCTGCAAAGCTATGTCGCGTGCTGCGGTATGCTGAGACACTAAAAGCACCATAGTAGAACACAGATCAAGCCTCTAAGTTGATGTAATAGCCAGTAAGAAGTAGTACAATTCAAGTTTTAGGTATTGAATATTGACCTTTTAGCTGGCTTTGGTGCCTTGGACATGAGCTAGGACCTTAAGATTCTGCATGAAAGGAGGACTAGCAGCCGAGTTACACGGGAGAATGTGAAAAGTGTTCATATGTAGTAAAAACCTGAGACATCCGTCCGTTTTCGTCATTTGTTATCGAATCGACTTAAAGCCACATCGTCACATTGGCCGCTCTTCTCTCTGAAACGGTTGTACTTATCGTCTGCAAAACTATGTCGGGTGCTGCGGTATGCGGGGAAACTAAAAGCACCGTAGTAGAACACAGATGAAGCTTCTAAGTTGATGTATTAGCCAGTAAGAAGTAATACAATTCAAGTTTTAGGTATTGATTATTGACTTTTTAGCTGGCTTTGGTGCCTTGGACATGAGCTAGGACCTTAAGATTCCGCATGAAAGGAGGACTAGCAGCCGAGTTGCACGGGAGAAAGTGAAAAGTGTTCATATGTAGTAAAAACCTGAGAAATCCGTCCGTTTTCGTCATTTGTTATCGAATCGACTTAAAGCCAGATCGTCACATTGGCCGCTCTTCTCTCTGAAACGGTTGTACTTATCGTCTGCAAAGCTATGTCGCGTACTGCGGTATTCGGAGACACTAAAAGCACCATAGTAGAACACAGATGAAGCTTCTAAAATGATGTAATAGCCAGTAAGAAGTAGTACAATTCAAGTTTTAGGTATCGGTTATTGACTTTTTAGCTGGCTTTGGTGCCTTGGACATGAGCTAGGAACTGAAGATTCTGCATGAAAGGAGGACTAGCAGCCGAGTTGCACGGGAGAATGTGAAAAGTGTTCATATGTAGTAAAAACCTGAGAAATCCGTCCGTTTTCGTCATTTGTTATCGAATCGACTTAAAAGCCAGATCGTCACATTGGCCGAACTTCTCTCTGAAACGGTTGTACTTATCGTCTGCAAAGCTATGTCGCGTGTTGCAGTAGGCGGAAACAGGAAAAGCACCATAATAGAACACAGATGAAGCTTCTAAGTTGATGTAATAGCCAGTAAGTAGTAGTCCAATTCAAGTTTTATGTATCGGTTATTGACTTTTTAGCTGGCTTTGGTGCCTTGGACATGAGCTAGGACCTTAAGATTCTGCATGAAAGGAGGACTAGCAGCCGAGTTGCACGGGAGAATGTGAAAAGTGTTCATATGTAGTAAAAACCTGAGAAATCCGTCCGTTTTCGTCATTTGTTATCGAATCGAGTTAAAGCCAGATCGTCACATTGGCCGCTCTGCTCTCTGAAACGGTTGTACTTATTGTCTGCAAAGCTTTGTCGCGTGCTGTGGTATGCTGAGACACTACTAGCACCAAAGTAGAACACAGATGAAGCTTCTAAGTTGAGGTAATAGCCAGTAAGAGGTAATACAATTCAAGTTTCAGGTATTGAATATTGACCTTTTAGCTGGCTTTGGTGCCTTGGACATGAGATAGGACCTTAAGATTCTGCATGAAAGGAGGACTAGCAGCCGAGTTGCACGGGAGAATGTGAAAAGTGTTCATATGTTATAAAAACCTGAGACATCCGTCCGTTTTCGTCGATTGTTATCGAATCGACGTAAAGCCAGATCGTCACATTGGCCGCTCTGCTCTCTGAAATGGTTGTACTTATCGTCTGCAAAGCTATGTCGCGTACTGCGGTATTCGGAGACACTAAAAGCACCACAGTAGACCACACATGAAGCTTCTATGTTGATGTTGTATCCAGTAAGAAGTAGTACAATTCAAGTTTTACGTATCGTTTATTGACTTTGTAGCTGGCTTTGGTGCCTTGGACATGAGCTAGGACCTTAAGATTCTGCATGAAAGGAGGACTAGCAGACGAGTTGCACGGGAGAGTGTGAAAAGTGTTCATATGTAATAAAAACCTGAGAAATCCGTCCGTTTTCGTCATTTGTTATCGAATTGACTTAAAGCCAGATCGTCACATTGGCCGCTCTTCTCTCTGAAACGGTTGTACTTATCGTCTACAAAGCTATGTCGCGTGCTGCGGTATGCGGAGACACTAAAAGCACGATAGTAAAACACAGATGAAGCTTCTAAGTTAATGTAATAGCCAGTAAGAAGTAGTACAATTCAAGTTTTAGGTATCGATTATTGACTTATTAGCTGGCTTTGGTGCCTTGGACATGAGCTAGGACCTTAAGATTCTGCATGAAAGGAGGACTAGCAGACGAGTTGCACGGGAGAATGTGAAAAGTGTTCATATGCAGTAAAAACCTGAGACATCCGTCTGTTTTCGTCATTGGTTATCGAATCGACTTAAAGCCAGATCGTCACATTGGCCGCTCTTCTCTCTGAAACGCTTGTACTTATCGTCTGCAAAGCTATGTCGCGTGCTGCGGTATACGGAGACACTAAAAGCACCATAGTAGAACACAGATGAAGCTTGTAAGTTGATGTAATACCCAGTAAGAATTAGTACAATTCAAGTTTTAGGTATTGATTATTGACTTTTTAGCTAGCTTTGGTGCCTTGGACATGAGCTAGGACCTTAAGATTCTGCATGAAAGGAGGACTAGCAGCCGAGTTGCACGGGAGAATGTGAAAAGTGTTCATATGTAGTAAAAACCTGAGAAATCCGTCCGTTTTCGTCATTTGTTATCGAATCGACTTAAAGCCAGATCGTCACATTGGCCGAACTTCTCTCTGAAACGGTTGTACTTATCGTCTACAAAGCTATGTCGCGTACTGCGGTATTCGGAGACACTAAAAGCACCATAGTAGAACACAGATGAAGCTTCTAAAATGATGTAATAGCCAGTAAGAAGTAGTACAATTCAAGTTTTAGGTATCGGTTATTGACTTTTTAGCTGGCTTTGGTGCCTTGGACATGAGCTAGGAACTGAAGATTCTGCATGAAAGGAGGACTAGCAGCCGAGTTGCACGGGAGAATGTGAAAAGTGTTCATATGTAGTAAAAACCTGAGAAATCCGTCCGTTTTCGTCATTTGTTATCGAATCGACTTAAAGCCAGATCGTCACATTGGCCGCTCTTCTCTCTGAAACGGTTGTACTTATCGTCTGCAAAGCTATGTCGCGTGCTGCGGTATGCTGAGACACTAAAAGCACCATAGTAGAACACAGATGAAGCTTCTAAGTTGATGTAATAGCCAGTAAGAAGTAGTACAATTCAAGTTTTAGGTATTGAATATTGAATTTTTAGCTGGCTTTGGTGCCTTGGACATGAGCTAGGACCTTAAGATTCTGCATGAAAGGAGGACTAGCAGCCGAGTTGCATGAGAGAATGTGAAAAGTGTTCAAATGTAGTAAAAACCTGAGAAATACGTCTGTTTTGGTCATTGGTTATCGAATCGACTTAAAGCCAGATCGTCACATTGGCCGCTCTTCTCTCTGAAACGCTTGCACTTATCGTCTGCAAAGCTATGTCGCGTGCTGCGGTATGCGGAGACACTAAAAGCACCGTAGTAGAACACAGATGAAGCTTCTAAGTTGATGTAATAGCCAGTAAGAAGCAGTACAATTCAAGTTTTAGGTATTGATTATTGACTTTTTAGCTGGCTTTGGTGCCTTGGACATGAGCTAGGACCTTAAGATTCTGCATGAAAGGAGGACTAGCAGCCGAGTTGCACGGGAGAATGTGAAAAGTGTTCATATGTAGTAAAAACCTGAGAAATCCGTCCGTTTTCGTAATTTGTTATCGAATCGACTTAAAGCCAGATCGTCACATTGGCCGCTCTTCTCTCTGAAACGGTTGTACTTATCGTCTGCAAAGCTATGTCGCGTACTGCGGTATTCGGAGACACTAAAAGCACCATAGTAGAACACAGATGAAGCTTCTAAAATGATGTAATAGCCAGTAAGAAGTAGTACAATTCAAGTTTTAGGTATCGGTTATTGACTTTTTAGCTGGCTTTGGTGCCTTGGACATGAGCTAGGAACTGAAGTTTCTGCATGAAAGGAGGACTAGCAGCCGAGTTGCACGGGAGAATGTGAAAAGTGTTCATATGTAGTAAAAACCTGAGAAATCCGTCCGTTTTCGTCATTTGTTATCGAATCGACTTAAAGCCAGATCGTCACATTGGCCGCTCTTCTCTCTGAAACGGTTGTACTTATCGTCTGCAAAGCTATGTCGCGTGCTGCGGTATGCTGAGACACTAAAAGCACCATAGTAGAACACAGATGAAGCTTGTAAGTTGATGTAATAGCCAGTAAGAAGTAGTACAATTCAAGTTTTAGGTATTGATTATTGACTTTTTAGCTGGCTTTGGTGCCTTGGACATGAGCTAGGACCTTAAGATTCTGCATGAAAGGAGGACTAGCAGCCGAGTTGCACGGGAGAATGTGAAAAGTGTTCATATGTAGTAAATACCTGAGAAATCCGTCCGTTTTCGTCATTTGTTATCGAATCGACTTAAAGCCAGATATTCACATTGGCCGCTCTTCTCTCTGAAACGGTTGTACTTATCGTCTGCAAAGCTATGTCGCGTGCTGCGGTATGCTGAGACACTAAAAGCACCATAGTAGAACACAGATCAAGCCTCTAAGTTGATGTAATAGCCAGTAAGAAGTAGTACAATTCAAGTTTTAGGTATTGAATATTGACCTTTTAGCTGGCTTTGGTGCCTTGGACATGAGCTAGGACCTTAAGATTCTGCATGAAAGGAGGACTAGCAGCCGAGTTGCACGGGAGAATGTGAAAAGTGTTCATATGTAGTAAAAACCTGAGACATCCGTCCGTTTTCGTCATTTGTTATCGAATCGACTTAAAGCCACATCGTCACATTGGCCGCTCTTCTCTCTGAAACGGTTGTACTTATCGTCTGCAAAACTATGTCGGGTGCTGCGGTATGCGGGGAAACTAAAAGCACCGTAGTAGAACACAGATGAAGCTTCTAAGTTGATGTATTAGCCAGTAAGAAGTAATACAATTCAAGTTTTAGGTATTGATTATTGACTTTTTAGCTGGCTTTGGTGCCTTGGACATGAGCTAGGACCTTAAGATTCTGCATGAAAGGAGGACTAGCAGCCGAGTTGCACGGGAGAAAGTGAAAAGTGTTCATATGTAGTAAAAACCTGAGAAATCCGTCCGCTTTCGTCATTTGTTATCGAATCGACTTAAAGCCAGATCGTCACATTGGCCGCTCTTCTCTCTGAAACGGTTGTACTTATCGTCTGCAAAGCTATGTCGCGTACTGCGGTATTCGGAGACACTAAAAGCACCATAGTAGAACACAGATGAAGCTTCTAAAATGATGTAATAGCCAGTAAGAAGTAGTACAATTCAAGTTTTAGGTATCGGTTATTGACTTTTTAGCTGGCTTTGGTGCCTTGGACATGAGCTAGGAACTGAAGATTCTGCATGAAAGGAGGACTAGCAGCCGAGTTGCACGGGAGAATGTGAAAAGTGTTCATATGTAGTAAAAACCTGAGAAATCCGTCCGTTTTCGTCATTTGTTATCGAATCGACATAAAAGCCAGATCGTCACATTGGCCGAACTTCTCTCTGAAACGGTTGTACTTATCGTCTGCAAAGCTATGTCGCGTGTTGCAGTAGGCGGAAACAGGAAAAGCACCATAATAGAACACAGATGAAGCTTCTAAGTTGATGTAATAGCCAGTAAGTAGTAGTCCAATTCAAGTTTTATGTATCGGTTATTGACTTTTTAGCTGGCTTTGGTGCCTTGGACATGAGCTAGGACCTTAAGATTCTGCATGAAAGGAGGACTAGCAGCCGAGTTGCACGGGAGAATGTGAAAAGTGTTCATATGTAGTAAAAACCTGAGAAATCCGTCCGTTTTCGTCATTTGTTATCGAATCGAGTTAAAGCCAGATCGTCACATTGGCCGCTCTCCTCTCTGAAACGGTTGTACTTATTGTCTGCAAAGCTTTGTCGCGTGCTGTGGTATGCTGAGACACTACTAGCACCAAAGTAGAACACAGATGAAGCTTCTAAGTTGAGGTAATAGCCAGTAAGAGGTAATACAATTCAAGTTTCAGGTATTGAATATTGACCTTTTAGCTGGCTTTGGTGCCTTGGACATGAGATAGGACCTTAAGATTCTGCATGAAAGGAGGACTAGCAGCCGAGTTGCACGGGAGAATGTGAAAAGTGTTCATATGTTATAAAAACCTGAGACATCCGTCCGTTTTCGTCGATTGTTATCGAATCGACGTAAAGCCAGATCGTCACATTGGCCGCTCTGCTCTCTGAAATGGTTGTACTTATCGTCTGCAAAGCTATGTCGCGTGTTGCAGTAGGCGGAAACAGGAAAAGCACCATAATAGAACACAGATGAAGCTTCTAAGTTGATGTAATAGCCAGTAAGTAGTAGTCCAATTCAAGTTTTATGTATCGGTTATTGACTTTTTAGCTGGCTTTGGTGCCTTGGACATGAGCTAGGACCTTAAGATTCTGCATGAAAGGAGGACTAGCAGCCGAGTTGCACGGGAGAATGTGAAAAGTGTTCATATGATATAAAAACCTGAGACATCCGTCCGTTTTCGTCGATTGTTATCGAATCGACGTAAAGCCAGATCGTCACATTGGCCGCTCTGCTCTCTGAAATGGTTGTACTTATCGTCTGCAAAGCTATGTCGCGTACTGCGGTATTCGGAGACACTAAAAGCACCACAGTAGACCACACATGAAGCTTCTATGTTGATGTTGTATCCAGTAAGAAGTAGTACAATTCAAGTTTTACGTATCGTTTATTGACTTTGTAGCTGGCTTTGGTGCCTTGGACATGAGCTAGGACCTTAAGATTATGCATGAAAGGAGGACTAGCAGCCGAGTTGCACGGGAGAATGTGAAAGGTGTTCATATGTAGTAAAAACCTGAGAAATCCGTCCGTTTTCGTCATTTGTTATCGAATCGACTTAAAGCCAGATCGTCACATTGGCCGCTCTTCTCTCTGAAACGGTTGTACTTATCGTCTGCAAAGCTATGTCGCGTGATGCGGTATGCTGAGACACTAAAAGCAATATAGTAGAACATAGATCACGCTTCTAAGTTGATGTAATAGCCAGTAAGAAGTAGTACAATTCAAGTTTTAGGTATTGAATATTGACCTTTTAGCTGGCTTTGGTGCCTTGGACATGAGCTAGGACCTTAAGATTCTGCATGAAAGGAGGACTAGCAGCCGAGTTGCACGGGAGAATGTGAAAAGTGTTCATATGTAGTAAAAACCTGAGAAATCTGTCCGTTTTCGTCATTTGTTATCGAATAGACTTAAAGCCAGATCGTCACATTGGCCGCTCTTCTCTCTGAAACGGTTGTACTTATCGTCTGCAAAGCTATGTCGCGAGCTGTGGTATGCGGAGACACTAAAATCACCATAGTAGGAACAGATGAAGCATCTAAGTTGATGTTATAGCCAGTAAGAAGTAATCCAATTCAAGTTTTGGGTATCGATTATTGACTTTTTAGCTGGCTTTGGTGCCTTGGACATGAGCTAGGACCTTAAGATTCTGCATGAAAGGAGGACTAGCAGCCGAGTTAAACGGGAGAATGTGAAAAGTGTTCATATGTAATAAAAATCTGAGAAATCCGTCCGTTTTCGTCATTTGTTACCGAATTGACTTAAAGCCAGATCGTCACATTGGCCGCTCTTCTCTCTGAAACGGTTGTACTTATCGTCTACAAAGCTATGTCGCGTGCTGCGGTATGCGGAGACACTAAAAGCACGATAGTAGAACACAGATGAAGCTTCTAAGTTAATGTAATAGCCAGTAAGAAGTAGTACAATTCAAGTTTTAGGTATCGATTATTGACTTTTTAGCTGGCTTTGGTGCCTTGGACATGAGCTAGGACCTTAAGATTCTGCATGAAAGGAGGACTAGCAGCCGAGTTGCACGGGAGAATGTGAAAAGTGTTCATATGTAGTAAAAACCTGAGAAATCCGTCCGTTTTCGTCATTTGTTATCGAATCGACTTAAAGCCAGATCGTCAAATTGGCCGCTCTTCTCTCTGAAACGGTTGTACTTATCGTCTGCAAAGCTATGTCGCGTACTGCGGTATTCGGAGACACTAAAAGCACCATAGTAGAACGCAGATGAAGCTTCTAAAATGATGTAATAGCCAGTAAGAAGTAGTACAATTCAAGTTTTAGGTATCGGTTATTGACTTTTTAGCTGGCTTTGGTGCCTTGGACATGAGCTAGGAACTGAAGATTCTGCATGAAAGGAGGACTAGCAGCCGAGTAGCACGGGAGAATGTGAAAAGTGTTCATATGTAGTAAAAACCTGAGAAATCCGTCCGTTTTCGCCATTTGTTATCGAATCGACTTAAAAGCCAGATCGTCACATTGGCCGAACTTCTCTCTGAAACGGTTGTACTTATCGTCTGCAAAGCTATGTCGCGTGTTGCCGTAGGCGGAAACAGGAAAAGCACCATAATAGAACACAGATGAAGCTTCTAAGTTGATGTAATAGCCAGTAAGAAGTAGTCCAATTCAAGTTTTATGTATCGGTTATTGACTTTTTAGCTGGCTTTGGTGCCTTGGACATGAGCTAGGACCTTAAGATTCTGCATGAAAGGAGGACTAGCAGCCGAGTTGCACGGGAGAATGTGAAAAGTGTTCATATGTGGTAAAAACCTGAGAAATCCGTCCGTTTTCGTCATTTGTTATCGAATCGAGTTAAAGCCAGATCGTCACATTGGCCGCTCTGCTCTCTGAAACGGTTGTACTTATTGTCTGCAAAGCTTGGTCGCGTGCTGCGGTATGCTGAGACACTACAAGCACCAAAGTAGAACACAGATGAAGCTTCTAAGTTGAGGTAATAGCCAGTAAGAGGTAATACAATTCAAGTTTCAGGTATTGAATATTGACCTTTTAGCTGGCTTTGGTGCCTTGGACATGAGATAGGACCTTAAGATTCTGCATGAAAGGAGGACTAGCAGCCGAGTTGCACGGGAGAATGTGAAAAGTGTTCATATGTTATAAAAACCTGAGACATCCGTCCGTTTTCGTCGATTGTTATCGAATCGACGTAAAGCCAGATCGTCACATTGGCCGCTCTGCTCTCTGAAATGGTTGTACTTATCGTCTGCAAAGCTATGTCGCGTACTGCGGTATTCGGAGACACTAAAAGCACCACAGTAGACCACACATGAAGCTTCTATGTTGATGTTGTATCCAGTAAGAAGTAGTGCAATTCAAGTTTTACGTATCTTTTATTGACTTTGTAGCTGGCTTTGGTGCCTTGGACATGAGCTAGGACCTTAAGATTCTGCATGAAAGGAGGACTAGCAGCCGAGTTGCACGGGAGAATGTGAAAGGTGTTCATATGTAGTAAAAACCTGAGAAATCCGTCCGTTTTCGTCATTTGTTATCGAATCGACTTAAAGCCAGATCGTCACATTGGCCGCTCTTCTCTCTGAAACGGTTGTACTTATCGTCTGCAAAGTTATGTCGCGAGCTGTGGTATGCGGAGACACTAAAATCACCATAGTAGGAACAGATGAAGCATCTAAGTTGATGTTATAGCCAGTAAGAAGTAATCCAATTCAAGTTTTGGGTATCGATTATTGACTTTTTAGCTGGCTTTGGTGCCTTGGACATGAGCTAGGACCTTAAGATTCTGCATGAAAGGAGGACTAGCAGCCGAGTTAAACGGGAGAATGTGAAAAGTGTTCATATGTAATAAAAATCTAAGAAATCCGTCCGTTTTCGTCATTTGTTATCGAATTGACTTAAAGCCAGATCGTCACATTGGCCGCTCTTCTCTCTGAAACGGTTGTACTTATCGTCTACAAAGCTATGTCGCGTGCTGCGGTATGCGGAGACACTAAAAGCACGATAGTAGAACACAGATGAAGCTTCTAAGTTAATGTAATAGCCAGTAAGAAGTAGTACAATTCAAGTTTTAGGTATCGATTATTGACTTTTTAGCTGGCTTTGGTGCCTTGGACATGAGCTAGGACCTTAAGATTCTGCATGAAAGGAGGACTAGCAGCCGAGTTGCACGGGAGAATGTGAAAAGTGTTCATATGCTGTAAAAACCTGAGACATCCGTCCGTTTTCGTCATTTGTTATCGAATCGACTTAAAGCCAGATCGTCACATTGGCCGCTCTTCTCTCTGAAACGGTTGTACTTATCGTCTGCAAAGCTATGTCGCGTGCTGCGGTATGCTGAGACACTAAAAGCACCATAGTAGAACACAGATGAAGCTTCTAAGTTGATGTAATAGCCAGTAAGAAGTAGTACAATTCAAGTTTTAGGTATTGAATATTGAATTTTTAGCTGGCTTTGGTGCCTTGGACATGAGCTAGGACCTTAATATTCTGCATGAAAGGAGGACTAGCAGCCGAGTTGCATGAGAGAATGTGAAAAGTGTTCAAATGTAGTAAAAACCTGAGAAATACGTCTGATTTCGTCATTGGTTATCGAATCGACTTAAAGCCAGATCGTCACATTGGCCGCTCTGCTCTCTGAAACGCTTGTACTTATCGTCTGCAAAGCTATGTCGCGTGCTGCGGTATGCGGAGACACTAAAAGCACCATAGTAGAACACAGATGAAGCTTGTAAGTTGATGTAATACCCAGTAAGAATTAGTACAATTCAAGTTTTAGGTATTGATTATTGACTTTTTAGCTGGCTTTGGTGCCTTGGACATGAGCTAGGACCTTAAGATTCTGCATGAAAGGAGGACTAGCAGCCGAGTTGCACGGGAGAATGTGAAAAGTGTTCATATGTAGTAAATACCTGAGAAATCAATCCGTTTTCGTCATTTGTTATCGAATCGACTTAAAGCCAGATCGTCACATTGGCCGCTCTGCTCTCTGAAACGGTTGTACTTATTGTCTGCAAAGCTTTGTCGCGTGCTGTGGTATGCTGAGACACTACAAGCACCAAAGTAGAACACAGATGAAGCTTCTAAGTTGAGGTAATAGCCAGTAAGAGGTAATACAATTCAAGTTTCAGGTATTGAATATTGACCTTTTAGCTGGCTTTGGTGCCTTGGACATGAGATAGGACCTTAAGATTCTGCATGAAAGGAGGACTAGCAGCCGAGTTGCACGGGAGAATGTGAAAAGTGTTCATATGATATAAAAACCTGAGACATCCGTCCGTTTTCGTCGATTGTTATCGAATCGACGTAAAGCCAGATCGTCACATTGGCCGCTCTGCTCTCTGAAATGGTTGTACTTATCGTCTGCAAAGCTATGTCGCGTACTGCGGTATTCGGAGACACTAAAAGCACCACAGTAGACCACACATGAAGCTTCTATGTTGATGTTGTATCCAGTAAGAAGTAGTACAATTCAAGTTTTACGTATCGTTTATTGACTTTGTAGCTGGCTTTGGTGCCTTGGACATGAGCTAGGACCTTAAGATTATGCATGAAAGGAGGACTAGCAGCCGAGTTGCACGGGAGAATGTGAAAGGTGTTCATATGTAGTAAAAACCTGAGAAATCCGTCCGTTTTCGTCATTTGTTATCGAATCGACTTAAAGCCAGATCGTCACATTGGCCGCTCTTCTCTCTGAAACGGTTGTACTTATCGTCTGCAAAGCTATGTCGCGTGATGCGGTATGCTGAGACACTAAAAGCACCATAGTAGAACACAGATCACGCTTCTAAGTTGATGTAATAGCCAGTAAGAAGTAGTACAATTCAAGTTTTAGGTATTGAATATTGACCTTTTAGCTGGCTTTG
The DNA here is from genome assembly GCF_023897955.1 of Schistocerca gregaria. Taxonomy (NCBI): domain Eukaryota; kingdom Metazoa; phylum Arthropoda; class Insecta; order Orthoptera; family Acrididae; genus Schistocerca; species Schistocerca gregaria. The sequence continues at coordinate 1,356,592 of NW_026061801.1, read as the reverse complement.
GTGCCTTGGACATGAGCTATTACCTTAAGATTCTGCATGAAAGGAGGACTAGCAGCCGAGTTGCACGGGAGAATGTGAAAAGTGTTCATATGTAGTAAAAACCTGAGAAATCTGTCCGTTTTCGTCATTTGTTATCGAATAGACTTAAAGCCAGATCGTCACATTGGCCGCTCTTCTCTCTGAAACGGTTGTACTTATCGTCTGCAAAGCTATGTCGCGAGCTGTGGTATGCGGAGACACTAAAATCACCATAGTAGGAACAGATGAAGCATCTAAGTTGATGTTATAGCCAGTAAGAAGTAATCCAATTCAAGTTTTGGGTATCGATTATTGACTTTTTAGCTGGCTTTGGTGCCTTGGACATGAGCTAGGACCTTAAGATTCTGCATGAAAGGAGGACTAGCAGCCGAGTTAAACGGGAGAATGTGAAAAGTGTTCATATGTAATAAAAATCTGAGAAATCCGTCCGTTTTCGTCATTTGTTATCGAATTGACTTAAAGCCAGATCGTCACATTGGCCGCTCTTCTCTCTGAAACGGTTGTACTTATCGTCTACAAAGCTATGTCGCGTGCTGCGGTATGCGGAGACACTAAAAGCACGATAGTAGAACACAGATGAAGCTTCTAAGTTAATGTAATAGCCAGTAAGAAGTAGTACAATTCAAGTTTTAGGTATCGATTATTGACTTTTTAGCTGGCTTTGGTGCCTTGGACATGAGCTAGGACCTTAAGATTCTGCATGAAAGGAGGACTAGCAGCCGAGTTGCACGGGAGAATGTGAAAAGTGTTCATATGTAGTAAAAACCTGAGAAATCCGTCCGTTTTCGTCATTTGTTATCGAATCGACTTAAAGCCAGATCGTCACATTGGCCGCTCTTCTCTCTGAAACGGTTGTACTTATCGTCTGCAAAGCTATGTCGCGTACTGCGGTATTCGGAGACACTAAAAGCACCATAGTAGAACGCAGATGAAGCTTCTAAAATGATGTAATAGCCAGTAAGAAGTAGTACAATTCAAGTTTTAGGTATCGGTTATTGACTTTTTAGCTGGCTTTGGTGCCTTGGACATGAGCTAGGAACTGAAGATTCTGCATGAAAGGAGGACTAGCAGCCGAGTTGCACGGGAGAATGTGAAAAGTGTTCATATGTAGTAAAAACCTGAGAAATCCGTCCGTTTTCGCCATTTGTTATCGAATCGACTTAAAAGCCAGATCGTCACATTGGCCGAACTTCTCTCTGAAACGGTTGTACTTATCGTCTGCAAAGCTATGTCGCGTGTTGCCGTAGGCGGAAACAGGAAAAGCACCATAATAGAACACAGATGAAGCTTCTAAGTTGATGTAATAGCCAGTAAGAAGTAGTCCAATTCAAGTTTTATGTATCGGTTATTGACTTTTTAGCTGGCTTTGGTGCCTTGGACATGAGCTAGGACCTTAAGATTCTGCATGAAAGGAGGACTAGCAGCCGAGTTGCACGGGAGAATGTGAAAAGTGTTCATATGTGGTAAAAACCTGAGAAATCCGTCCGTTTTCGTCATTTGTTATCGAATCGAGTTAAAGCCAGATCGTCACATTGGCCGCTCTGCTCTCTGAAACGGTTGTACTTATTGTCTGCAAAGCTTGGTCGCGTGCTGCGGTATGCTGAGACACTACAAGCACCAAAGTAGAACACAGATGAAGCTTCCAAGTTGAGGTAATAGCCAGTAAGAGGTAATACAATTCAAGTTTCAGGTATTGAATATTGACCTTTTAGCTGGCTTTGGTGCCTTGGACATGAGATAGGACCTTAAGATTCTGCATGAAAGGAGGACTAGCAGCCGAGTTGCACGGGAGAATGTGAAAAGTGTTCATATGTTATAAAAACCTGAGACATCCGTCCGTTTTCGTCGATTGTTATCGAATCGACGTAAAGCCAGATCGTCACATTGGCCGCTCTGCTCTCTGAAATGGTTGTACTTATCGTCTGCAAAGCTATGTCGCGTACTGCGGTATTCGGAGACACTAAAAGCACCACAGTAGACCACACATGAAGCTTCTATGTTGATGTTGTATCCAGTAAGAAGTAGTGCAATTCAAGTTTTACGTATCTTTTATTGACTTTGTAGCTGGCTTTGGTGCCTTGGACATGAGCTAGGACCTTAAGATTCTGCATGAAAGGAGGACTAGCAGCCGAGTTGCACGGGAGAATGTGAAAGGTGTTCATATGTAGTAAAAACCTGAGAAATCCGTCCGTTTTCGTCATTTGTTATCGAATCGACTTAAAGCCAGATCGTCACATTGGCCGCTCTTCTCTCTGAAACGGTTGTACTTATCGTCTGCAAAGTTATGTCGCGAGCTGTGGTATGCGGAGACACTAAAATCACCATAGTAGGAACAGATGAAGCATCTAAGTTGATGTTATAGCCAGTAAGAAGTAATCCAATTCAAGTTTTGGGTATCGATTATTGACTTTTTAGCTGGCTTTGGTGCCTTGGACATGAGCTAGGACCTTAAGATTCTGCATGAAAGGAGGACTAGCAGCCGAGTTAAACGGGAGAATGTGAAAAGTGTTCATATGTAATAAAAATCTAAGAAATCCGTCCGTTTTCGTCATTTGTTATCGAATTGACTTAAAGCCAGATCGTCACATTGGCCGCTCTTCTCTCTGAAACGGTTGTACTTATCGTCTACAAAGCTATGTCGCGTGCTGCGGTATGCGGAGACACTAAAAGCACGATAGTAGAACACAGATGAAGCTTCTAAGTTAATGTAATAGCCAGTAAGAAGTAGTACAATTCAAGTTTTAGGTATCGATTATTGACTTTTTAGCTGGCTTTGGTGCCTTGGACATGAGCTAGGACCTTAAGATTCTGCATGAAAGGAGGACTAGCAGCCGAGTTGCACGGGAGAATGTGAAAAGTGTTCATATGCTGTAAAAACCTGAGACATCCGTCCGTTTTCGTCATTTGTTATCGAATCGACTTAAAGCCAGATCGTCACATTGGCCGCTCTTCTCTCTGAAACGGTTGTACTTATCGTCTGCAAAGCTATGTCGCGTGCTGCGGTATGCTGAGACACTAAAAGCACCATAGTAGAACACAGATGAAGCTTCTAAGTTGATGTAATAGCCAGTAAGAAGTAGTACAATTCAAGTTTTAGGTATTGAATATTGAATTTTTAGCTGGCTTTGGTGCCTTGGACATGAGCTAGGACCTTAATATTCTGCATGAAAGGAGGACTAGCAGCCGAGTTGCATGAGAGAATGTGAAAAGTGTTCAAATGTAGTAAAAACCTGAGAAATACGTCTGATTTCGTCATTGGTTATCGAATCGACTTAAAGCCAGATCGTCACATTGGCCGCTCTGCTCTCTGAAACGCTTGTACTTATCGTCTGCAAAGCTATGTCGCGTGCTGCGGTATGCGGAGACACTAAAAGCACCATAGTAGAACACAGATGAAGCTTGTAAGTTGATGTAATACCCAGTAAGAATTAGTACAATTCAAGTTTTAGGTATTGATTATTGACTTTTTAGCTGGCTTTGGTGCCTTGGACATGAGCTAGGACCTTAAGATTCTGCATGAAAGGAGGACTAGCAGCCGAGTTGCACGGGAGAATGTGAAAAGTGTTCATATGTAGTAAATACCTGAGAAATCAATCCGTTTTCGTCATTTGTTATCGAATCGACTTAAAGCCAGATCGTCACATTGGCCGCTCTGCTCTCTGAAACGGTTGTACTTATTGTCTGCAAAGCTTTGTCGCGTGCTGTGGTATGCTGAGACACTACAAGCACCAAAGTAGAACACAGATGAAGCTTCTAAGTTGAGGTAATAGCCAGTAAGAGGTAATACAATTCAAGTTTCAGGTATTGAATATTGACCTTTTAGCTGGCTTTGGTGCCTTGGACATGAGATAGGACCTTAAGATTCTGCATGAAAGGAGGACTAGCAGCCGAGTTGCACGGGAGAATGTGAAAAGTGTTCATATGATATAAAAACCTGAGACATCCGTCCGTTTTCGTCGATTGTTATCGAATCGACGTAAAGCCAGATCGTCACATTGGCCGCTCTGCTCTCTGAAATGGTTGTACTTATCGTCTGCAAAGCTATGTCGCGTACTGCGGTATTCGGAGACACTAAAAGCACCACAGTAGACCACACATGAAGCTTCTATGTTGATGTTGTATCCAGTAAGAAGTAGTACAATTCAAGTTTTACGTATCGTTTATTGACTTTGTAGCTGGCTTTGGTGCCTTGGACATGAGCTAGGACCTTAAGATTATGCATGAAAGGAGGACTAGCAGCCGAGTTGCACGGGAGAATGTGAAAGGTGTTCATATGTAGTAAAAACCTGAGAAATCCGTCCGTTTTCGTCATTTGTTATCGAATCGACTTAAAGCCAGATCGTCACATTGGCCGCTCTTCTCTCTGAAACGGTTGTACTTATCGTCTGCAAAGCTATGTCGCGTGATGCGGTATGCTGAGACACTAAAAGCACCATAGTAGAACACAGATCACGCTTCTAAGTTGATGTAATAGCCAGTAAGAAGTAGTACAATTCAAGTTTTAGGTATTGAATATTGACCTTTTAGCTGGCTTTGGTGCCTTGGACATGAGCTATTACCTTAAGATTCTGCATGAAAGGAGGACTAGCAGCCGAGTTGCACGGGAGAATGTGAAAAGTGTTCATATGTAGTAAAAACCTGAGAAATCTGTCCGTTTTCGTCATTTGTTATCGAATAGACTTAAAGCCAGATCGTCACATTGGCCGCTCTTCTCTCTGAAACGGTTGTACTTATCGTCTGCAAAGCTATGTCGCGAGCTGTGGTATGCGGAGACACTAAAATCACCATAGTAGGAACAGATGAAGCATCTAAGTTGATGTTATAGCCAGTAAGAAGTAATCCAATTCAAGTTTTGGGTATCGATTATTGACTTTTTAGCTGGCTTTGGTGCCTTGGACATGAGCTAGGACCTTAAGATTCTGCATGAAAGGAGGACTAGCAGCCGAGTTAAACGGGAGAATGTGAAAAGTGTTCATATGTAATAAAAATCTGAGAAATCCGTCCGTTTTCGTCATTTGTTATCGAATTGACTTAAAGCCAGATCGTCACATTGGCCGCTCTTCTCTCTGAAACGGTTGTACTTATCGTCTACAAAGCTATGTCGCGTGCTGCGGTATGCGGAGACACTAAAAGCACGATAGTAGAACACAGATGAAGCTTCTAAGTTAATGTAATAGCCAGTAAGAAGTAGTACAATTCAAGTTTTAGGTATCGATTATTGACTTTTTAGCTGGCTTTGGTGCCTTGGACATGAGCTAGGACCTTAAGATTCTGCATGAAAGGAGGACTAGCAGCCGAGTTGCACGGGAGAATGTGAAAAGTGTTCATATGTAGTAAAAACCTGAGAAATCCGTCCGTTTTCGTCATTTGTTATCGAATCGACTTAAAGCCAGATCGTCACATTGGCCGCTCTTCTCTCTGAAACGGTTGTACTTATCGTCTGCAAAGCTATGTCGCGTACTGCGGTATTCGGAGACACTAAAAGCACCATAGTAGAACGCAGATGAAGCTTCTAAAATGATGTAATAGCCAGTAAGAAGTAGTACAATTCAAGTTTTAGGTATCGGTTATTGACTTTTTAGCTGGCTTTGGTGCCTTGGACATGAGCTAGGAACTGAAGATTCTGCATGAAAGGAGGACTAGCAGCCGAGTTGCACGGGAGAATGTGAAAAGTGTTCATATGTAGTAAAAACCTGAGAAATCCGTCCGTTTTCGCCATTTGTTATCGAATCGACTTAAAAGCCAGATCGTCACATTGGCCGAACTTCTCTCTGAAACGGTTGTACTTATCGTCTGCAAAGCTATGTCGCGTGTTGCCGTAGGCGGAAACAGGAAAAGCACCATAATAGAACACAGATGAAGCTTCTAAGTTGATGTAATAGCCAGTAAGAAGTAGTCCAATTCAAGTTTTATGTATCGGTTATTGACTTTTTAGCTGGCTTTGGTGCCTTGGACATGAGCTAGGACCTTAAGATTCTGCATGAAAGGAGGACTAGCAGCCGAGTTGCACGGGAGAATGTGAAAAGTGTTCATATGTGGTAAAAACCTGAGAAATCCGTCCGTTTTCGTCATTTGTTATCGAATCGAGTTAAAGCCAGATCGTCACATTGGCCGCTCTGCTCTCTGAAACGGTTGTACTTATTGTCTGCAAAGCTTGGTCGCGTGCTGCGGTATGCTGAGACACTACAAGCACCAAAGTAGAACACAGATGAAGCTTCCAAGTTGAGGTAATAGCCAGTAAGAGGTAATACAATTCAAGTTTCAGGTATTGAATATTGACCTTTTAGCTGGCTTTGGTGCCTTGGACATGAGATAGGACCTTAAGATTCTGCATGAAAGGAGGACTAGCAGCCGAGTTGCACGGGAGAATGTGAAAAGTGTTCATATGTTATAAAAACCTGAGACATCCGTCCGTTTTCGTCGATTGTTATCGAATCGACGTAAAGCCAGATCGTCACATTGGCCGCTCTGCTCTCTGAAATGGTTGTACTTATCGTCTGCAAAGCTATGTCGCGTACTGCGGTATTCGGAGACACTAAAAGCACCACAGTAGACCACACATGAAGCTTCTATGTTGATGTTGTATCCAGTAAGAAGTAGTGCAATTCAAGTTTTACGTATCTTTTATTGACTTTGTAGCTGGCTTTGGTGCCTTGGACATGAGCTAGGACCTTAAGATTCTGCATGAAAGGAGGACTAGCAGCCGAGTTGCACGGGAGAATGTGAAAGGTGTTCATATGTAGTAAAAACCTGAGAAATCCGTCCGTTTTCGTCATTTGTTATCGAATCGACTTAAAGCCAGATCGTCACATTGGCCGCTCTTCTCTCTGAAACGGTTGTACTTATCGTCTGCAAAGTTATGTCGCGAGCTGTGGTATGCGGAGACACTAAAATCACCATAGTAGGAACAGATGAAGCATCTAAGTTGATGTTATAGCCAGTAAGAAGTAATCCAATTCAAGTTTTGGGTATCGATTATTGACTTTTTAGCTGGCTTTGGTGCCTTGGACATGAGCTAGGACCTTAAGATTCTGCATGAAAGGAGGACTAGCAGCCGAGTTAAACGGGAGAATGTGAAAAGTGTTCATATGTAATAAATATCTAAGAAATCCGTCCGTTTTCGTCATTTGTTATCGAATTGACTTAAAGCCAGATCGTCACATTGGCCGCTCTTCTCTCTGAAACGGTTGTACTTATCGTCTACAAAGCTATGTCGCGTGCTGCGGTATGCGGAGACACTAAAAGCACGATAGTAGAACACAGATGAAGCTTCTAAGTTAATGTAATAGCCAGTAAGAAGTAGTACAATTCAAGTTTTAGGTATCGATTATTGACTTTTTAGCTGGCTTTGGTGCCTTGGACATGAGCTAGGACCTTAATATTCTGCATGAAAGGAGGACTAGCAGCCGAGTTGCATGAGAGAATGTGAAAAGTGTTCAAATGTAGTAAAAACCTGAGAAATACGTCTGATTTCGTCATTGGTTATCGAATCGACTTAAAGCCAGATCGTCACATTGGCCGCTCTTCTCTCTGAAACGCTTGTACTTATCGTCTGCAAAGCTATGTCGCGTGCTGCGGTATGCGGAGACACTAAAAGCACCATAGTAGAACACAGATGAAGCTTGTAAGTTGATGTAATACCCAGTAAGAATTAGTACAATTCAAGTTTTAGGTATTGATTATTGACTTTTTAGCTGGCTTTGGTGCCTTGGACATGAGCTAGGACCTTAAGATTCTGCATGAAAGGAGGACTAGCAGCCGAGTTGCACGGGAGAATGTGAAAAGTGTTCATATGTAGTAAATACCTGAGAAATCAATCCGTTTTCGTCATTTGTTATCGAATCGACTTAATGCCAGATCGTCACATTGGCCGCTCTTCTCTCTGAAACGGTTGTACTTATCGTCTGCAAAGCTATGTCGCGTGCTGCGGTATGCTGAGACACTAAAAGCACCATAGTAGAACACAGATCAAGCTTCTAAGTTGATGTAATAGCCAGTAAGAAGTAGTACAATTCAAGTTTTAGGTATTGAATATTGACCTTTTAGCTGGCTTTGGTGCCTTGGACATGAGCTAGGACCTTAAGATTCTGCATGAAAGGAGGACTAGCAGCCGAGTTGCACGGGAGAATGTGAAAAGTGTTCATATGTAGTAAAAACCTGAGACATCCGTCCGTTTTCGTCATTTGTTATTGAATCGATGTAAAGCCAGATCGTCACATTAACCGCTCTTCTCTCTGAAACGGTTGTACTTATCGTCTGCAAAGTTATGTCGCGTACTGCGGTATTCGGAGACACTTAAAGCACCACAGTAGAACACAGATGTAGCTTCTAAGTTGATGTAATATCCAGTAAGAAGTAGTGCAATTCAAGTTTTAGGTATCGATTATTGACTTTTTAGCTGGCTTTGGTGCCTTGGACATGAGCTGTTACCTTAAGAATTTGCATGAAAGGAGGACTAGCAGCCGAGTTGCACGGGAGAATGTGAAAAGTGTTCATATGTAGTAAAAACCTGAGAAATCCGTCTGTTTTCGTCATTTGTTATCGAATCGACTTAAAGCCAGATCGTCACATTGGCCGCTCTTCTCTCTGAAACGGTTGTACTTATCGTCTGCAAAGCTATGTCGCGTACTGCGGTATTCGGAGACACTAAAAGCACCATAGTAGAACACAGATGAAGCTTCTAAAAAGATGTAATAGCCAGTAAGAAGTAGTACAATTCAAGTTTTAGGTATCGGTTATTGACTTTTTAGCTGGCTTTGGTGCCTTGGACATGAGCTAGGAACTGAAGATTCTGCATGAAAGGAGGACTAGCAGCCGAGTTTCACGGGAGAATGTGAAAAGTGTTCATATGTAGTAAAAACCTGAGAAATCCGTCCGTTTTCGTCATTTGTTATCGAATCGACTTAAAAGCCAGATCGTCACATTGGCCGATCTTCTCTCTGAAACGGTTGTACTTATCGTCTGCAAAGCTATGTCGCGTGTTGCCGTAGGCGGAAACAGGAAAAGCACCATAATAGAACACAGATGAAGCTTCTAAGTTGATATAATAGCCAGTAAGAAGTAGTCCAATTCAAGTTTTATGTATCGGTTATTGATTTTTTAGCTGGCTTTGGTGTTTGGACATGAGCTAGGACCTTAAGATTCTGCATGAAAGGAGGACTAGCAGCCGAGTTGCACGGGAGAATGTGAAAAGTGTTCATATGTAGTAAAAACCTGAGAAATTCGTCCGTTTTCGTCATTTGTTATCGAATCGACTTAAAGCCAGATCGTCATATTGGCCGCTCTTCTCTCTGAAACGGTTGTACTTATCGTCTGCAAAGCTCTGTCGCGTGCTGCGGTATGCTGAGACACTACAAGCACCATAGTAGAACACAGATGAAGCTTCTAAGTTGATGTAATAGCCAGTAAGAAGAAGTACAATTCAAGTTTTAGGTATCGGTTATTCACTTTTTAGCTGGCTTTGGTGCCTTGGACATGAGCTAGGAACTTAAGATTCTGCATGAAAGGAGGACTAGCAGCCGAGTTGCACGGGAGAATGTGAAAAGTGTTCATATGTAGTAAACACCTGAGAAATCCGTCCGTTTTCGTCATTTGTTATCGAATCGACTTAAAAGCCAGATCGTCACATTGGCCGATCTTCTCTCTGAAACGGTTGTACTTATCGTCTGCAAAGCTATGTCGCGTGTTGCCGTAGGCGGAAACAGGAAAAGCACCATAATAGAACACAGATGAAGCTTCTAAGTTGATGTAATAGCCAGTAAGAAGTAGTCCAATTCAAGTTTTATGTATCGGTTATTGACTTTTTAGCTGGCTTTGGTGCCTTGGACATGAGCTAGGACCTTAAGATTCTGCATGAAAGGAGGACTAGCAGCCGAGTTGCACGGGAGAATGTGAAAAGTGTTCATATGTAGTAAAAACCTGAGAAATCCGTCCGTTTTCGTCATTTGTTATCGCATCGACTTAAAGCCATATCGACACATTGGCTGCTCTTCTCTCTGAAACCGTTGTACTTATCGTCTGCAAAGCTCTGTCGCGTGCTGCGGTATGCGGAGACACTACAAGCACCATAGTAGAACACAGATGATGCTTCTAAGTTGATGTAATAGCCAGTAAGAGGTAGTACAATTCAAGTTATAGGTATTGAATATTGGACCTTTTAGCTGGCTTTGGTGCCTTGGACATGAGCTAGGACCTTAAGATTCTGCACGAAAGGAAGACTAGCAGCCGAGTTGCACGGGAGAATGTGAAAAGTGTTCATATGTAGTAAAAACCTGAGACATCCGTCCGTTTTCGTCATTTGTTATTGAATCGATGTAAAGCCAGATCGTCACATTGGCCGCTCTTCTCTCTGAAACGGTTGTACTTATCGTCTGCAAAGTTATGTCGCGTACTGCGGTATTCGGAGACACTAAAAGCACCACAGTAGAATACAGATGTAGCTTCTAAGTTGATGTAATATCCAGTAAGAAGTAGTACAATTCAAGTTTTAGGTATCGATTATTGACTTTTTAGCTGGCTTTGGTGCCTTGGACATGAGCTGTTACCTTAAGAATTTGCATGAAAGGAGGACTAGCAGCCGAGTTGCACGGGAGAATGTGAAAAGTGTTCATATGTAGTAAAAACCTGAGAAATCCGTCCGTTTTCGTCATTTGTTATCGAATCGACTTAAAGCCAGATCGTCACATTGGCCGCTCTTCTCTCTGAAACGGTTGTACTTATCGTCTGCAAAACTATGTCGGGTGCTGCGGTATGCGGAGAAACTAAAAGCACCGTAGTAGAACACAGATGAAGCTTCTAAGTTGATGTAATAGCCAGTAAGAAGCAGTACAATTCTAGTTTTAGGTATTGATTATTGACCTTTCAGCTGGCTTTGGTGCCTTGGACATGAGCTAGGACCTTAAGATTCTGCATGAAAGGAGGACTAGCAGCCGAGTTGCACGGGAGAATGTGAAAAGTGTTCATATGTAGTAAAAACCTGAGAAATCCGTCTGTTTTCGTCACTTGTTATCGATCGACTTAAAGCCAGATCGTCACATTGGCCGCTCTTCTCTCTGAAACGCTTGTACTTATCGTCTGCAAAGCTATGTCGCGTACTGCGGTATTCGGAGACACTAAAAGCACCATAGTAGAACACAGATGAAGCTTCTAAAATGATGTAATAGCCAGTAAGAAGTAGTGCAATTCACGTTTTAGGTATCGGTTATTGACTTTTTAGCTGGCTTTGGTGCCTTGGACATGAGATAGGACCTTAAGATTCTGCATGAAAGGAGGACTAGCAGCCGAGTTGCACGGGAGAATGTGAAAAGTGTTCATATGTAGTAAAAACCTGAGAAATCCGTCCGTTTTCGTCACTTGTTATCGAATCGACTTAAAGCCAGATCGTCACATTGGCCGATCTTCTCTCTGAAATGGTTGTACTTATCGTCTGCAAAGCTATGTCACGTGTTGCCGTAGGCGGAAACAGGAAAAGCACCATAATAGAACACAGATGAAGCTTCTAAGTTGATGTAATAGCCAGTAAGAAGAAGTCCAATTCAAGTTTTAGGTATCGATTATTGACTTTTTAGCTGGCTTTGGTGCCTTGGACATGAGCTAGGACCTTAAGATTCTGCATGAAAGGAGGACTAGCAGCCGAGTTGCACGGGAGAATGTGAAAAGTGTTCATATGTAGTAAATACCTGAGAAATCCGTCCGTTTTCGTCACTTGTTATCGCATCGACTTAAAGCCATATCGACACATTGGCCGCTCTTCTCTCTGAAACGGTTGTACTTATCGTCTGCAAAGCTCTGTCGCGTGCTGCGGTATGCTGAGACACTACAAGCACCATAGTAGAACACAGATGAAGCTTCTAAGTTGATGTAATAGCCAGAAAGAGGTAGTACAATTCAAGTTATAGGTATTGAATATTGACCTTTTAGCTGGCTTTGGTGCCTTGGACATGAGCTAGGACCTTAAGATTCTGCATGAAAGGAGGACTAGCAGCCGAGTTGCACGGGAGAATGTGAAAAGTGTTCATATGTAGTAAAAACCTGAGAAAGCCGTCCGTTTTCGTCATTTGTTATTGGATCGATGTAAAGCCAGATCGTCACATTGGCCGCTCTTCTCTATGAAACGGTTGTACTTATCGCCTGCAAAGTTATGTCGCGTACTGCGGTATTCGGAGACACTAAAAGCACCACAGTAGAACACAGATGTAGCTTCTAAGTTGATGTAATATCCAGTAAGAAGTAGTACAATTCAAGTTTTAGGTATCGATTATTGACTTTTTAGCTGGCTTTGGTGCCTTGGACATGAGCTGTTACCTTAAGAATATGCATGAAAGGAGGACTAGCAGCCGAGTTGCACGGGAGAATGTGAAAAGTGTTCATATGTAGTAAAAACCTGAGAAATCCGTCCGTTTTCGTCATTTGTTATCGAATCGACTTAAAGCCAGATCGTCACATTGGCCGCTCTTCTCTCTGAAACGGTTGTACTTATCGTCTGCAAAACTATGTCGGGTGCTGCGGTATGCGGAGAAACTAAAAGCACCGTAGTAGAACACAGATCACGCTTCTAAGTTGATGTAATAGCCAGTAAGAAGCAGTACAATTCTAGTTTTAGGTATTGATTATTGACCTTTTAGCTGGCTTTGGTGCCTTGTACATGAGCTAGGACCTTAAGATTCTGCATGAAAGGAGGACTAGCAGCCGAGTTGCACGGGAGAATGTGAAAAGTGTTCATATGTAGTAAAAACCTGAGAAATCCGTCCGTTTTCGTCATTTGTTATCGATCGACTTAAAGCCAGATCGTCACATTGGCCGCTCTTCTCTCTGAAACGGTTGTACTTATCGTCTGCAAAGCTATGTCGCGTACTGCGGTATTCGGAGACACTAAAAGCACCATAGTAGAACACAGATGAAGCTTCTAAAATGATGTAATAGCCAGTAAGAAGTAGTACAATTCAAGTTTTAGGTATCGGTTATTGACTTTTTAGCTGGCTTTGGTGCCTTGGACATGAGCTAGGACCTTAAGATTCTGCATGAAAGGAGGACTAGCAGCCGAGTTGCACGGCAGAATGTGAAAAGTGTTCATATGTAGTAAAAACCTGAGAAATCCGTCCGTTTTCGTCATTTGTGATCGAATCGACTTAAAAGCCAGATCGTCACATTGGCCGATCTTCTCTCTGAAACGGTTGTACTTATCGTCTGCAAAGCTATGTCGCGTGTTGCCGTAGGCGGAAACAGGAAAAGCACCGTAGTAGAACACAGATGAAGCTTGTAAGTTGATGTAATAGCCAGTAAGAAGTAGTACAATTCAAGTTTTATGTATCGGTTATTGACTTTTTAGCTGGCTTTGGTGCCTTGGACATGAGCTAGGACCTTAAGATTCTGCATGAAAGGAGGACTAGTAGCCGAGTTGCACGGGAGAATGTGAAAAGTGTTCATATGTAGTAAAAACCAGAGAAATCCGTCCGCTTTCGTCATTTGTTATCGAATCGACTTAAAGCCAGATCGTCACATTCTCCGATCTTCTCTCTCAAATGGTTGTACTTATCGTCTGCAAAGCTATGTCGCGTGTTGCCGTAGGCGGAAACAGGAAAAGCACCATAATAGAACACAGATGAAGCTTCTAAGTTGATGTAATAGCCAGTAAGAAGTAGTCCAATTCAAGTTTTAGGTATCGATTATTGACTTTTTAGCTGGCTTTGGTGCCATGGACATGAGCTAGGACCTTAAGATTCTGCATGAAAGGAGGACTAGCAGCCGAGTTGCACGGGAGAATGTGAAAAGTGTTCATATGTATTAAAAACCTGAGAAATCCGTCCGTTTTCGTCATTTGTTATCGCATCGACTTAAAGCCATATCGACACATTGGCCGCTCTTCTCTCTGAAACGGTTGTACTTATCGTCTGCAAAACTATGTCGGGTGCTGCGGTATGCGGAGAAACTAAAAGCACCGTAGTAGAACACAGATGAAGCTTCTAAGTTGATGTAATAGCCAGTAAGAAGCAGTACAATTCTAGTTTTAGGTATTGATTATTGACCTTTTAGCTGGCTTTGGTGCCTTGTACATGAGCTAGGACCTTAAGATTCTGCATGAAAGGAGGACTAGCAGCCGAGTTGCACGGGAGAATGTGAAAAGTGTTCATATGTAGTAAAAACCTAAGAAATCCGTCCGTTTTCGTCATTTGTTATCGATCGACTTAAAGCCAGATCGTCACATTGGCCGCTCTTCTCTCTGAAACGGTTGTACTTATCGTCTGCAATGCTATGTCGCGTACTGCGGTATTCGGAGACACTAAAAGCACCATAGTAGAACACAGATGAAGCCTCTAAAATGATGTAATAGCCAGTAAGAAGTAGTACAATTCAAGTTTTAGGTATCGGTTATTGACTTTTTAGCTGGCTTTGGTGCCTTGGACATGAGCTAGGACCTTAAGATTCTGCATGAAAGGAGGACTAGCAGCCGAGTTGCACGGCAGAATGTGAAAAGTGTTCATATGTAGTAAAAACCTGAGAAATCCGTCCGTTTTCGTCATTTGTGATCGAATCGACTTAAAAGCCAGATCGTCACATTGGCCGATCGTCTCTCTGAAACGGTTGTACTTATCGTCTGCAAAGCTATGTCGCGTGTTGCCGTAGGCGGAAACAGGAAAAGCACCGTAGTAGAACACAGATGAAGCTTGTAAGTTGATGTAATAGCCAGTAAGAATTAGTACAATTCAAGTTTTATGTATCGGTTATTGACTTTTTAGCTGGCTTTGGTGCCTTGGACATGAGCTAGGACCTTAAGATTCTGCATGAAAGGAGGACTAGTAGCCGAGTTGCACGGGAGAATGTGAAAAGTGTTCATATGTAGTAAAAACCAGAGAAATCCGTCCGTTTTCGTCATTTGTTATCGAATCGACTTAAAGCCAGATCGTCACATTCTCCGATCTTCTCTCTGAAATGGTTGTACTTATCGTCTGCAAAGCTATGTCGCGTGTTGCCGTAGGCGGAAACAGGAAAAGCACCATAATAGAACACAGATGAAGCTTCTAAGTTGATGTAATAGCCAGTAAGAGGTAGTACAATTCAAGTTATAGGTATTGAATATTGAACTTTTAGCTGGCTTTGGTGCCTTGGACATGAGCTAGGACCTTAAGATTCTGCATGAAAGGAGGACTAGCAGCCGAGTTGCACGGGAGAATGTGAAAAGTGTTCATATGTAGTAAAAACCTGAGACATCCGTCCGTTTTCGTCATTTGTTATTGAATCGATGTAAAGCCAGATCGTCACATTGGCCGCTCTTCTCTCTGAAACGGTTGTACTTATCGTCTGCAAAGCTATGTCGCGTAATGCGGTATTCGGAGACACTAAAAGCACCACAGTAGAACACAGATGTAGCTTCTAAGTTGATGTAATATCCAGTAAGAAGTAGTACAATTCAAGTTTTAGGTATCGATTATTGAATTTTTAGCTGTCTTTGGTGCCTTGGACATGAGCTTATACCTTAAGATTCTGCATGAAAGGAGGACTAGCAGCCGAGTTGCACGGGAGAATGTGAAAAATGTTCATATGTAGTAAAAAAATGAGACATCCGTCCGTTTTCGTCATTTGTTATCGAATCGACTTAAAGCCAGATCGTCACATTGGCCGCTCTTCTCTCTGAAACGGTTGTACTTATCGTCTGCAAAACTATGTCACGTGCTGCGGTATGCGGAGAAACTAAAAGCACCGTAGTAGAACACAGATGAAGCTGCTAAGTTGATGTAATAGCCAGTAAGAAGTAGTACAATTCAAGTTTTAGGTATTGATTATTGACTTTTTAGTTGGTTTTGGTGCCTTGGACATGAGCTAGGACCTTAATATTCTGCATGAAAGGAGGACTAGCAGCCGAGTTGCACGGGAGAATGTGAAAAGTGTTCATATGTAGTAAAAACCTTAGAAATCCGTCCGTTTTCGTCATTTGTTATCGAATCGACTTAAAGCCAGATCGTCACATTGGCCGCTCTTCTCTCTGAAACGGTTGTACTTGTCGTCTGCAAAGCTATGTCACGTGCTGCGGTATGCGGAGACACTAAAATCACCACAGTAGAACACAGATGAAGCTTCTAAGTTGATGTAATAGCCAGTAAGAAGTAGTACAATTCAAGTTTTACGTATTGAATGTTGACCTTTTTGCTGGCTTTGGTGTCTTGGACATGTGCTAATACCTTAAGATTCTGCATGAAAGGAGGACTAGCAGCCGAGTTGCACGGGAGAATGTGAAAAGTGTTCATATGTAGTACAAACCTGAGAAATCCGTCCGTTTTCGTCATTTGCTATCGAATCGAATTAAAGCCAGATCGTCACATTGGCTGCTCTTCTCTCTGAAACGGTTGTACTTATCGTCAGCAAAACTATGTCGCGTGCTGCGGCATGCGGAGAAACTAAAAGCACCGTAGTTGAACACAGATGAAGCTTCTAAGTTGATGTAATAGCCAGTAAGAAGCAGTACAATTCAAGTTTTAGGTATTGATTATTGACTTTTTAGCTGGCTTTGGTGCCTTGGACATGAGCTAGGACCTTAAGATTCTGCATGAAAGGAGGACTAGCAGCCGAGTTGCACGGGAGAATGTGAAAAGTGTTCATATGTAGTAAAAACCTGAGAAATCTGTCCGTTTTCGTCACTTGTTATCGAGTCGACTTAAAGCCAGATCGTCACATTGGCCGCTCTTCTCTCTGAAACGGTTGTACTTATCGTCTGCAAAGCTATGTCGCGTACTGCGGTATTCGGAGACACTAAAAGCACCATAGTAGAACACAGATGAAGCTTCTAAAATGATGTATAAGCCAGTAAGAAGTAGTGCAATTCAAGTTTTAGGTATCGGTTATTGACTTTTTAGCTTGCTTTGGTGCCTTGGACATGAGCTAGGAACTTAAGATTCTGCATGAAAGGAGGACTAGCAGCCGAGTTGCACGGGAGAATGTGAAAAGTGTTCATATGTAGTAAAAACCTCAGAAATCCGTCCGTTTTCGTCATTTGTTATCGAATCGACTCAAAAGCCAGATCGTCACATTGGCCGACCTTCTCTCTGAAACGGTTGTACTTATCGTCAGCAAAGCTATGTCGCGTGTTACCGTAGGCGTTAACAGGAAAAGCACCATAATAGAACACAGATGAAGCTTCTAAGTTGATGTAATAGCCAGTAAGAAGTAGTACAATTCAAGTTTTATGTATCGGTTATTGACTTTTTAGCTGGCTTTGGTGCCTTCGACATGAGCTAGGACCTTAAGATTCTGCATGAAAGGAGGACTAGCAGCCGAGTTGCACGGAAGAATGTGAAAAGTGTTCATATGTAGTAAAAACCTCAGAAATCCGTCCGTTTTCGTCATTTGTTATCGCATCGACTTAAAGCCATATCGACACTTTGGCCGCTCTTCTCTCTGAAACGGTTGTACTTATCGTCTGCAAAGCTCTGTCGCGTGCTGCGCTATGCTGAGACATCACAAGCACCATAGTAGAACACAGATGAAGCTTCTAAGTTGATGTAATAGCCAGTAAGAGGTAGTACAATTCAAGTAATAGGTATTGAATATTGACCTTTTAGCTGGCTTTGGTGCCTTGGACATGAGCTAGGACCTTAAGATTCTGCATGAAAGGAGGACTAGCAGCCGAGTTGCACGGGAGAATGTGAAAAGTGTTCATATGTAGTAAAAACCAGAGAAATCCGTCCGTTTTCGTCATTTGTTATCGAATCGACTTAAAGCCAGATCGTCACATTCTCCGATCTTCTCTCTGAAATGGTTGTACTTATCGTCTGCAAAGCTAAGTCGCGTGTTGCCGTAGGCGGAAACAGGAAAAGCACCATAATAGAACACAGATGAAGCTTCTAAGTTGATGTAATAGCCAGTAAGAAGTAGTCCAATTCACGTTTTAGGTATCGATTATTGACATTTTAGCTGTCTTTGGTGCCTTGGACATGAGCTGTTACCTTAAGATTCTGCATGAAAGGAGGACTAGCAGCCGAGTTGCACGGGAGAATGTGAAAAATGTTCATATGTAGTAAAAAAATGAGACATCCGTCCGTTTTCGTCATTTGTTATCGAATCGACTTAAAGCCAGATCGTCACATTGGCCGCTCTTCTCTCTGAAACGGTTGTACTTATCGTCTGCAAAACTATGTCGCGTGCTGCGGTATGCGGAGAAACTAAAAGCACCGTAGTAGAACACAGATGAAGCTTCTAAGTTGATGTAATAGCCAGTAAGAAGTAGTACAATTCAAGTTTTAGGTATTGATTATTGACTTTTTAGTTGGTTTTGGTGCCTTGGACATGAGCTAGGACCTTAATATTCTGCATGAAAGGAGGACTAGCAGCCGAGTTGCACGGGAGAATGTGAAAAGTGTTCATATGTATTAAAAACCTTAGAAATCCGTCCGTTTTCGTCATTTGTTATCGAATCGACTTAAAGCCAGATCGTCACATTGGCTGCTCTTCTCTCTGAAACGGTTGTACTTATCGTCTGCAAAACTATGTCGCGTGCTGCGGCATGCGGAGAAACTAAAAGCACCGTAGTTGAACACAGATGAAGCTTCTAAGTTGATGTAATAGCCAGTAAGAAGCAGTACAATTCAAGTTTTAGGTATTGAATATTGACCTTTTAGCTGGCTTTGGTGCCTTGGACATGAGCTAGGACCTTAAGATTCTGCATGAAAGGAGGACTAGCAGCCGAGTTGCACGGGAGAATGTGAAAAGTGTTCATATGTAGTAAAAACCTGAGACATCCGTCCGTTTTCGTCATTTGTTATCGAATCGACTTAAAGCCAGATCGTCACATTGGCCGCTCTTCTCTCTGAAACGGTTGTACTTATCGTCTGCAAAGCTATGTCGCGTACTGCGGTATTCGGAGACACTAAAAGCACCATAGTAGAACACAGATGAAGCTTCTAAAATGATGTGTAAGCCAGTAAGAAGTAGTGCAATTCAAGTTTTAGGTATCGGTTATTGACTTTTTAGCTTGCTTTGGTGCCTTGGACATAAGCTAGGAACTTAAGATTCTGCATGAAAGGAGGACTAGCAGCCGAGTTGCACGGGAGAATGTGAAAAGTGTTCATATATAGTAAAAACCTGAGAAATCCGTCCGTTTTCGTCATTTGTTATCGAATCGACTTAAAAGCCAGATCGTCACATTGGCCGATCTTCTCTCTGAAACGGTTGTACTTATCGTCTGCAAAGCTATGTCGCGTGTTACCGTAGGCGTTAACAGGAAAAGCACCATAATAGAACACAGATGAAGCTTCTAAGTTGATGTAATAGCCAGTAAGAAGTAGTACAATTCAAGTTTTATGTATCGGTTATTGACTTTTTAGCTGGCTTTGGTGCCTTGGACATGAGCTAGGACCTTAAGATTCTGCATGAAAGGAGGACTAGCAGCCGTGTTGCACGGGAGAATGTGAAAAGTGTTCATATGTAGTAAAAACCTCAGAAATCCGTCCGTTTTCGTCATTTGTTATCGCATCGACTTAAAGCCATATCGACACTTTGGCCGCTCTTCTCTCTGAAACGGTTGTACTTATCGTCTGCAAAGCTCTGTCGCGTGCTGCGGTATGCTGAGACATCACAAGCACCATAGTAGAACACAGATGAAGCTTCTAAGTTGATGTAATAGCCAGTAAGAGGTAGTGCAATTCAAGTAATAGGTATTGAATATTGACCTTTTAGCTGGCTTTGGTGCCTTGGACATGAGCTAGGACATTAAGATTCTGCATGAAAGGAGGACTAGCAGCCGAGTTGCACGGGAGAATGTGAAAAGTGTTCATATGTAGTAAAAACCTGAGACATCCGTCCGTTTTCGTCATTTGTTATTGAATCGATGTAAAGCCAGATCGTCACATTGGCCGCTCTTCTCTCTGAAACGGTTGTACTTATCGTCTGCAAAGTTATGTCGCGTACTGCGGTATTCGGAGACACTAAAAGCACCACAGTAGAACACAGATGTAGCTTCTAAGTTGATGTAATATCCAGTAAGAAGTAGTACAATTCAAGTTTTAGGTTTCGATTATTGACTTTTTAGCTGGCTTTGGTGCCTTGGACATGAGCTGTTACCTTAAGATTCTGCATGAAAGGAGGACTAGCAGCCGAGTTGCACGGCAGAATGTGAAAAGTGTTCATATGTAGTAAAAACCTGAGACATCCGTCAGTTTTCGTCATTTGTTATTGAATCGATGTAAAGCCAGATCGTCACATTGGCCGCTCTTCTCTCTGAAACGGTTGTACTTATCGTCTGCAAAACTATGTCGCGTGCTGCGGTATGCGGAGAAACTAAAAGCACCGTAGTAGAACACAGATGAAGCTTCTAAGTTGATGTAATAGCCAGTAAGAAGCAGTACAATTCAAGTTTTAGGTATTGATTATTGACTTTTTAGCTGGCTTTGGTGCCTTGGACATGAGCTAGGACCTTAAGATTCTGCATGAAAGGAGGACTAGCAGCCGAGTTGCACGGGAGAATGTGAAAAGTGTTCATATGTATTAAAAACCTGAGAAATCCGTCCGTTTTCGTCATTTGTTATCGCATCGACTTAAAGCCATATCGACACATTGGCCGCTCTTCTCTCTGAAACGGTTGTACTTATCGTCTGCAAAGCTCTGTCGCGAGCTGCGGTATGCTGAGACACTACAAGCACCATAGTAGAACACAGATGAAGCTTCTAAGTTGATGTAATAGCCAGTAAGAGGTAGTACAATTCAAGTTATAGGTATTGAATATTGACCTTTTAGCTTGCTTTGGTGCCTTGGACATGAGCTAGGACCTTAAGATTCTGCATGAAAGGAGCACTAGCAGCCGAGTTGCACGGGAGAATGTGAAAAGTGTTCATATGTAGTAAAAACCTGAGACATCCGTCAGTTTTCGTCATTTGTTATTGAATCGATGTAAAGCCAGATCGTCACATTGGCCGCTCTTCTCTCTGAAACGGTTGTACTTATCGTCTGCAAAGCTATGTCGCGTACTGCGGTATTCGGAGACACTAAAAGCACCACAGTAGAACACAGATGTAGCTTCTAAGTTGATGTAATATCCAGTAGGAAGTAGTACAATTCAAGTTTTAGGTATCGATTATTGACTTTTTAGCTGTCTTTGGTGCCTTGGACATGAGCTGTTACCTTAAGATTCTGCATGAAAGGAGGACTAGCAGCCGAGTTGCACGGGAGAATGTGAAAAGTGTTCATATGTAGTAAAAACCTTAGAAATCCGTCCGTTTTCGTCATTTGTTATCGAATCGACTTAAAGCCAGATCGTCACATTGGCCGCTCTTCTCTCTGAAACGGTTGTACTTGTCGTCTGCAAAGCTATGTCACGTGCTGCGGTATGCGGAGACACTAAAATCACCACAGTAGAACACAGATGAAGCTTCTAAGTTGATGTAATAGCCAGTAAGAAGTAGTACAATTCAAGTTTTACGTATTGAATGTTGACCTTTTTTCTGGCTTTGGTGTCTTGGACATGTGCTAATACCTTAAGATTTTGCATGAAAGGAGGACTAACAGCCGAGTTGCACGGGAGAATGTGAAAAGTGTTCATATGTAGTAAAAACCTGAGACATCCGTCCGTTTTCGTCATTTGTTATTGAATCGATGTAAAGCCAGATCGTCACATTGGCCGCTCTTCTCTCTGAAACGGTTGTACTTATCGTCTGCAAAGCTATGTCGCGTACTGCGGTATTCGGAGACACTAAAAGCACCATAGTAGAACACAGATGAAGCTTCTAAAATGATGTAATAGCCAGTAAGAAGTAGTACAATTCAAGTTTTAGGTATCGGTTATTGACTTTTTAGCTGGCTTTGGTGCCTTGGACATGAGCTAGGACCTTAAGATTCTGCATGAAAGGAGGACTAGCAGCCGAGTTGCACGGGAGAATGTGAAAAGTGTTCATATGTAGTAAAAACCTGAGAAATCCGTCCGTTTTCGTCATTTGTTATCGAATCGACTTAAAAGCCAGATCGTCACATAGGCCGATCTTCTCTCTGAAACGGTTGTACTTATCGTCTGCAAAGCTATGTCGCGTGTTGCCGTAGGCGGAAACAGGAAAAGCACCGTAGTAGAACACAGATGAAGCTTGTAAGTTGATGTAATAGCCAGTAAGAAGTAGTACAATTCAAGTTTTAGGTATCGGTTATTCACTTTTTAGCTGGCTTTGGTGCCTTGGACATGAGCTAGGACCTTAAGATTCTGCATGAAAGGAGGACTAGTAGCCGAGTTGCACGGGAAAATGTGAAAAGTGTTCATATGTAGTAAAAACCAGAGAAATCCGTGCGTTTTCGTCATCTGTTATCGAATCGACTTAAAAGCCAGATCGTCACATTGGCCGATCTTCTCTCTGAAATGGTTGTACTTATCGTCTGAAAAGCTATGTCGCGTGTTGCCGTAGGCGGAAACAGGAAAAGCACCATAATAGAACACAGATGAAGCTTCTAAGTTGATGCAATAGCCAGTAAGAAGTAGTCCAATTCAAGTTTTAGGTATCGATTATTGACTTTTTAGCTGGCTTTGGTGCCTTGGACATGAGCTAGGACCTTAAGATTCTGCATGAAAGGAGGACTAGCAGCCGAGTTGCACGGGAGAATGTGAAAAGTGTTCATATGTATTAAAAACCAGAGAAATCCGTCCGTTTTCGTCATCTGTTATCGCATCGACTTAAAGCCATATCGACACATTGGCCGCTCTTCTCTCTGAAACGGTTGTACTTATCGTCTGCAAAGCTCTGTCGCGTGCTAAGGTATGCTGAGACACTACAAGCACCATAGTAGAACACAGATGAAGCTTCTAAGTTGATGTAATAGCCAGTAAGAGGTAGTACAATTCAAGTTATAGGTATTGAATATTGATCTTTTAGCTGGCTTTGGTGCCTTGGACATGAGCTAGGACCTTAAGATTCTGCATGAAAGGAGGACTAGCAGCCGAGTTGCACGGGAGAATGTGAAAAGTGTTCATATGTAGTAAACACCTGAGAAGTCCGTCCGTTTTCGTCATTTGTTATCGAATCGACTTAAAGCCAGATCGTCACATTGGCCGCTCTTCTTTCTGAAACGGTTGTACTTATCGTCTGCAAAGCTATGTCGCGTGCTGCGATATGCTGAGACACTAAAAGCACAATAGTAGAATACAGATCAAGCTTCTAAGTTGATGTAATAGCCAGTAAGAAGTAGTACAATTGAAGTTTTAGGTATTGAATATTGACCTTTTAGCTGGCTTTGGTGCCTTGGACATGAGCTAGGACCTTAAGATTCTGCATGAAAGGAGGACTAGCAGCCGAGTTGCACGGGAGAATGTGAAACATGTTCATATGTAGTAAAAAAATGAGACATCCGTCCGTTTTCGTCATTTGTTATCGAATCGACTTAAAGCCAGATCGTCACATTGGCCGCTCTTCTCTATGAAACGGTTGTACTTATCGTCTGCAAAACTATGTCGCGTGCTGCGGTATACGGAGAAACTAAAAGCACCGTAGTAGAACACAGATGAAGCTTCTAAGTTGATGTAATAGCCAGTAAGGAGTAGTACAATTCAAGTTTTAGGTATTGATTATTGACTTTTTAGTTGGTTTTGGTGCCTTGGACATGAGCTAGGACCTTAAGGTTCTGCATGAAAGGAGGACTAGCAGCTGAGTTGCACGGGAGAATGTGAAAAGTGTTCATATGTAGTAAAAACCTTAGAAATCCGTCCGTTTTCGTCATTTGTTATCGAATCGACTTAAAGCCAGATCGTCACATTGGTCGCTCTTCTCTCTGAAACGGTTGTACTTATCGTCTGCAAAGCTATGTCGCGTACTGCGGTATTCGGAGACACTAAAAGCACCATAGTAGAACACAGATGAAGCTTCTAAGATGATGTAATAACCAGTAAGAAGAAGTACAATTCAAGTTTTAGGTATCGGTTATTGACTTTTTAGCTGGCTTTGGTGCCTTGGACATGAGCTAGGACCTTAAGATTTTGCATGAAAGGAGGACTAGCAGCCGAGTTGCACGCGAGAATGTGAAAAGTGTTCATATGTAGTACAAACCTGAGAAATCCGTCCGTTTTCGTCATTTGTTATCGAATCGACTTAAAGCCAGATCGTCACATTGGCCGCTCTTCTCTCTGAAACGGTTGTACTTATCGTCTGCAAAGCTATGTCGCGTGTTGCCGTAGGCGGAAACAGGAAAAGCACCACAATAGAACAAAGATGAAGCTTCTAAGTTGATGTAATAGCCAGTAAGAAGTAGTCCAATTCAAGTTTTAGGTATCGATTATTGACTTTTTAGATGGCTTTGGTGCCTTGGACATGAGCTAGGACTTTAAGATTCTGCATAAAAGGTGGTCTAGCAGCCCAGTTGCACGGGAGAATGTGAAAAGTGTTCATATGTAGTAAAAACCTGAGACATCCGTCCGTTTTCGTCATTTGTTATCGAATTGACTTAAAGCCAGATCGTCACATTTTCCGCTCTTCTCTCTGAAACGGTTGTACTTATCGTCTGCAAAGCTATGTCGCGTGCTGCGGTATGCGGAGACACTAAAAGCACCATAGTAGAACACAGATGATGCTTCTAAGTTGATGTAATAGCCAGTAAGAAGTAGTACAATTCAAGTTTTAGGTATCGGTTATTGACTTTTTACCCTTCTTTGGTGCCTTGGACACGAGCTAGGAACTTAAGATTTTGCATGAAGGAGGACTAGCAGCCGAGTTGCACGGGAGAATGTGAAAAGTGTTCATATGTAGTAAAACCTGAGAAATACGTCCGTTTTCGTCATTTGTTATCGAATCGACTTAAAGCCAGATCGTCACATTGGCCGCTCTTCTCTCTGAAACGGTTGTACTTATCGTCTGCAAAGCTATGTCGCGTGCTGTGGTATGTGGAGACACTAAAAGCACCTTAATACAACACAGATGAAGCTTCTAAGTTGATGTAATACCCAATAAGAGGTAGTACAATTCAAGTTTTAGGTATCGAATATTGAGTTTTAAACTGGCTTTGGTGCCTTGGACATGAGCTAGGACCTTAAGATTCTGCATGAAAGGAGGACTAGCAGCAGAGTTGCACGGGAGAATGTGAAAAGTGTTCATATGTAGTAATAACCTGAGAAATCCGTCCTTTTTCGTCATTTGTTATCGAATCGACTTAAAGCCAGATCGTCACATTGGCCGCTCTTCTCTCTGAAGCGGTTGTACTTATCGTCTGCAAAGCTATGTCATGTGCTGCGGTATGTGGTGACACTAAAATCACCGCAGTAGACCACAGATGAAGCTTCTAAGATGATGTAATATCCAGTAAGAATTAGTACAATTCAAGTTTTAGGTATCGATTATTGACTTTTCAACTGGCTTTGGTGCATTGGACATGAGCTAGGACCTTAAGATTCTGCATGAAAGGTGGACTAGCAGCCGAGTTCCACGGGAGAATGTGAAAAGTGTTCATATGTAGTAAAAACCTGAGAAATCCGTCCGTTTTCGTCATTTGTTATCGAATCGACTTAAAGCCACATCGTCACATTGGCCGCTCTTCTCCCTGAAACGGTTGTACTTATCGTCTGCAAAGCTATGTCGCGTGTTGCCGTAGGCGGAAACAGGAAAAGCACCACAATAGAACACAGATGAAGCTTCTAAGTTGATGTAATAGCCAGTAAGAAGTAGTCCAATTCAAGTTTTAGGTATCGATTATTGACTTTTTAGCTGGCTTTGGTGCCTTGGACATGAGCTAGGACCTTACGATTCTGCATGAAAGGAGGACTAGAAGCCGAGTTGCACGGGAGAATGTGAAGAGTGTTCATATGTAGTAAAAACCTGAGAAATCGGTCCGTTTTCGTCATTTGTTAACGAATCGACTTAAAGCCAGATCGTCACAATGGCCGCTCTTCTC
This sequence comes from Schistocerca gregaria, assembly GCF_023897955.1. Taxonomy (NCBI): domain Eukaryota; kingdom Metazoa; phylum Arthropoda; class Insecta; order Orthoptera; family Acrididae; genus Schistocerca; species Schistocerca gregaria. The sequence continues at coordinate 1,330,717 of NW_026061801.1, read as the reverse complement.
CCTGAAACGGTTGTACTTATCGTCTGCAAAGCTATGTCGCGTGCAGCGATATGCTGAGACACTAAAAGCACCATAGTAGAATACAGATCAAGCTTCTAAGTTGACGTAATAGCCAGTAAGAAGCAACACAATTTAAGTTTTAGGTATTGAATATCGACCTTTTAGTTGGCTTTGGTGCCTTGGACATGAGCTAGGACCTTAAGATTCTGCATGAAAGGAGGACTAGCAGCCGAGTTGCACGGGAGAATGTGAAAAGTGTTCATATGTAGTAAAAACCTGAGACATCCGTCCGTTTTCGTCATTTGTTATCGCATCGACTTAAAGCCACATCGTCACATTGGCCGCTCTTCTCTGTGAAACGGTTGTACTTATCGTCTGCAAAGCTATGTCGCGTGTTGCCGTAGGCGGAAACAGGAAAAGCACCATAATAGAACACAGATGAAGCTTCTAAGTTGATGTAATAGCCAGTAAGAAGTAGTACAATTCAAGTTTTAGGTATCGGTTATTGACTTTTTACCCTTCTTTGGTGCCTTGGACACGAGCTAGGAACTTAAGATTTTGCATGAAGGAGGACTAGCAGCCGAGTTGCACGGGAGAATGTGAAAAGTGTTCAAATGTAGTAAAACCTGAGAAATACGTCCGTTTTCGTCATTTGTTATCGAATCGACTTAAAGCCAGATCGTCACATTGGCCGCTCTTCTCTCTGAAACGGTTGTACTTATCGTCTGCAAAGCTATGTCGCGTGCTGCGGTATGCTGAAACACTAAGAGCACCATAGTAGAACACAGATGAAGCTTCGACGTTGATGTAATAGCCAGTAAGAAGTAGTACAATTCAAGTTTTAGGTATTGAATATTGACCTTTTAGCTGGCTTTGGTGCCTTGGACATGAGCTAGGACCTTAAGATTCAGCATGAAAGGAGGACTAGCAGCCGAGTTGCACGGGAGAATGTGAAAAGTGTACATGTGTAGTAAAAACCTGAGAAATCCGTCCGTTTTCGTCATTTGTTATCGAATTGACTTAAAGCCAGATCGTCACATTGGCCGCCCTTCTCACTGAAATGGTTGTACTTATCGTCTGCAAAGCTATGTCGCGTGCTGTGGTATGTGGAGACACTAAAAGCACCTTAATACAACACAGATGAAGCTTCTAAGTTGATGTAATACCCAATAAGAGGTAGTACAAATCAAGTTTTAGGTATCGAATATTGAGTTTTTAACTGGCTTTGGTGCCTTGGACATGAGCTAGGACCTTAAGATTCTGCATGAAAGGAGGACTAGCAGCAGAGTTGCACGGGAGAATGTGAAAAGTGTTCATATGTAGTAATAACCTGAGAAATCCGTCCTTTTTCGTCATTTGTTATCGAATCGACTTAAAGCCAGATCGTCACATTGGCCGCTCTTCTCTCTGAAGCGGTTGTACTTATCGTCTGCAAAGCTATGTCATGTGCTGCGGTATGTGGTGACACTAAAATCACCGCAGTAGACCACAGATGAAGCTTCTAAGATGATGTAATATCCAGTAAGAAGTAGTACAATTCAAGTTTTAGGTATCGATTATTGACTTTTCAGCTGGCTTTGGTGCATTGGACATGAGCTAGGTCCTTAAGATTCTGCATGAAAGGTGGACTAGCAGCCGAGTTCCACGGGAGAATGTGAAAAGTGTTCATATGTAGTAAAAACCTGAGAAATCAGTCCGTTTTCGTCATTTGTTATCGAATCGACTTAAAGCCACATCGTCACATTGGCCGCTCTTCTCTCTGAAACGTTTGTACATATCGTCTGCAAAGCTATGTCGCGTGCAGCGGTATGTGGAGACAATAAAATCACCATAGTAGAACACAGATGAAGCATCTAAGTTGATGTAATAGCCAGTAAGAAGTAGTACAATTCAAGTTTTAGTAATCGATTATTGACTTTTTAGCTAGCTTTGGTGCCTTGGACATGAGCTAGGACTTTAAGATTCTGCATGTAAGGAGGACTAGCAGCCGAGTTGCACGGGAGAATGTGAAAAGTGTTCATATGTAGTACAAACCTGAGAAATCCGTCCGTTTTCGTCATTTGTTATCGAATCGACTTAAAGCCAGATCGTCACATTGGCCGCTCTTCTCTCTGAAACGGTTGTACTTATCGTCTGCAAAGCTATGTCGCGTGCTGCGGGATGCTGAGACACTAAAAGCGCCATAGTAGACCACAGATCAAGCTTCTAAGTTGATGTAATAGCCAGTAAGAAGTAGTACAATTCAAGTTTTAGGTATTGAATATGGAACTTTTAGCTGGCTTTGGTGCCTTGGACATGAGCTAGGACCTTAAGATTCTGCATGAAAGGAGGACTAGCAGCCGAGTTGCACGGGAGAATGTGAAAAGTGTTCATATGTAGTAATAACCTGAGAAATCCGTCCTTTTTCGTCATTTGTTAGCGAATCGACTTAAAGCCAGATCGTCACATTGGCCGCTCTTCTCTCTGAAACGGTTGTACTTATCGTCTGCAAAGCTATGTCACGTGCTGCGGTATGCGGAGACACTAAAATCACGACAGTAGAACACAGATGAAGCTTCTAAGTTGATGTAATATCCAGTAAGAAGTAGTGCAATTCAAGTTTTAGGTATTGAATATTGACCTTTTTGCTGGCTTTGGTGCCTTGGACGTGTGCTAGGACCTTAAGATTCTGCATAAAAGGAGGACAAGCAGCCGAGTTGCACGGGAGAATGTGAAAAGTGTTCATATGTAGTAAAAACCTGAGAAATCCGTCAGTTTTCTTCATTTGTTATCGAATCGACTTAAAGCCAGATCGTCACATTGGCCGCTCTTCTCTCTGAAACGGTTGTACTTATCGTCTGCAAAGCTATGTCGCGTACTGCGGTATTCGGAGACACTAAAAGCACCATAGCAGAACACAGATGAAGCATCTAAGATGATGTAATAGCCAGTAAGAAAAAGTACAATTCAAGTTTTAGGTATCGGTTATATACTTTTTAGCTGGCTTTGGTGCCTTGGACATGAGCTAGGACCTTAAGATTCTGCATGAAAGGAGGACTAGCAGCCGAGTTGCACGGGAGAATGTGAAAAGTGTTCATATGTAGTACAAACCTGAGAAATCCGTCCGTTTTCGTCATTTGTTATCGAATCGACTTAAAGCCAGATCGTCACATTGGCCGCTCTTCTCTCTGAAACGGTTCTACTTATCGTCTGCAAAGCTATGTGGCGTGTTGCCGTAGGCGGAAACAGGAAAAGCACCATAATAGAACACAGATGAAGCTTCTAAGTTGATGTAATAGCCAGTAAGAAGTAGTCCAATTCAAGTTTTAGGTATCGATTATTGACTTTTTAGCTGGCTTTGGTGCCTTGGACATGAGCTAGGACCTTACGATTCTGCATGAAAGGAGGACTAGAAGCCGAGTTGCACGGGAGAATGTGAAGAGTGTTCATATGTAGTAAAAACCTGAGAATTCGGTCCGTTTTCGTCATTTGTTATCGAATCGACTTAAAGCCAGATCGTCACAATGGCCCCTCTTCTCCCTGAAACGGTTGTACTTATCGTCTGCAAAGCTATGTCGCGTGCAGCGATATGCTGAGACACTAAAAGCACCATAGTAGAATACAGATCAAGCTTCTAAGTTGATGTAACAGCCAGTAAGAAGCAACACAATTCAAGTTTTAGGTATTGAATATCGACCTTTTAGTTGGCTTTGGTGCCTTGGACATGAGCTAGGACCTTAAGATTCTGCATGAAAGGAGGACTAGCAGCCGAGTTGCACGGGAGAATGTGAAAAGTGTTCATATGTAGTAAAAACCTGAGAAATCCGTCCGTTTTCGTCATTTGTTATCGCATCGACTTAAAGCCAGATGGTCACATTGGCCGCTCTTCTCTCTGAAACGTTTGTACATATCGTCTGCAAAGCTATGTCGCGTGCAGCGGTATGTGGAGACACTAAAATCACCACAGTAGAACACAGATGAAGCATCTTAGTTGATGTAATAGCCAGTAAGAAGTAGTACAATTCAAGTTTTAGGAATCGATTATTGACTTTTTAGCTGGCTTTTGTGCCTTGGACATGAGCTAGGACTTTAAGATTCTGCATGTAAGGAGGACTAGCAGCCGAGTTGCACGGGAGAATATGAAAAGTGTTCATATGTAGTAAAAACCTGAGAAATCCGTCCGTTTTCGTCATTTGTTATCGAATCGACTTAAAGCCAGATCGTCACATTGGCCGCTCTTCTCTCAGAAACGGTTGTACTTATCGTCTGCAAAGCTATGTCGCGTGCTGCGGCATGCTGAGACACTAAAAGCACCATAGTAGACCACAGATCAAGCTTCTAAGTTGATGTAATAGCCAGTAAGAAGTAGTACAATTCAAGTTTTAGGTATTGAATATGGACCTTTTAGCTGGCTTTTGTGCCTTGGACATGAGCTAGGACCTCAAGATTCTGCATGAAAGGAGGACTAGCAGCCGAGCTGCACGGGAGAATGTGAAAAGTGTTCATATGTAGTAAAAATCTGAGAAATCCGTCCGTTTTCGTCATTTGTTATCGAATTGACTTAAAGCCAGATCGTCACATTGGCCGCTCTTCTCACTGAAACGGTTGTACTTATCGTCGGCAAAGCTATGTCGCGTGCTGCGGTATGTGGAGACACTAAAAGCACCTTAATAGAACACAGATGAAGCTTCTACGTTGATGTAATACCCGATAAGAAGTAGTACAATTCAAGTTTTAGGTATCGAATATTGACTCTTTAGCTGGCTTTGGTGCCTTGGACATGAGCTAGGACCTTAAGATTCTGCATGAAAGGAGGACTAGCAGCCGAGTTGCACGGGAGAATGTGAAAAGTGTTTATATGTAGTAATAACCTGAGAAATCCGTCCTTTTTCGTCATTTGTTATCGAATCGACTTAAAGCCAGATCGTCACATTGGCCGCTCTTCTCTCTGAAACGGTTGTGCTTATAATCTGCAAAGCTATGACGCGTGTTGCCGTAGGTGGAAACAGGAAAAGCACCATAGTAGAACGCAGATGAATCTTCTAAGTTGATGTAATAGCCAGTAAGAAGTAGTCCAATTCAAGATTTAGGTATCGATTATTGACTTTTTAGCTGGCTTTCGTGCCTTGGACATGAGCTAGGACTTTAAGATTCTGCATGAAAGGAGGACTAGCAGCCCAGTTGCACCGGAGAATGTGAAAAGTGTTCATATGTAGTAAAAACCTGAGAAATCCGTCCGTTTTCGTCATTTGTTATCGAATCGACTTAAAGCCAGATCGTCACATTGGCCGCTCTTCTCTCTGAAACGGTTGTACTTATCGTCTGCAAAGCTATGTCGCGTGCTGCGGTATGGGGAGACACTAAAAGCACCATAGTAGAACACAGATGAAGCTTCTAAGTTGACGTAATACCCAGTAAGAAGTAGTACAATTCAAGTTTCAGGTATCGATTATTGACATTTTAGCTGGCTTTGGTCCCTTGGACATGAGCTAGGACCTTAACATTCTTCATGAAAGGAGGACTAGCAGCCGAGTTGCACGGGAGAATGTGAAAAGTGTTCATATGTAGTAAAAACCTTAGAAATCCGTCCGTTTTCGTCATTTGTTATCGAATCGACTTAAAGCCAGATCGTCACATTGGCCGCTCTTCTCTCTGAAACGGTTGTACTTATCGTCTGCAAAGCTATGTCACGTGCTGCGGTATGCGGAGACACTAAAATCACCACAGTAGAACACAGATGAAGCTTCTAAGTTGATGTAATATCCAGTAAGAAGTAGTACAATTCAAGTTTTAGGTATCGATTATTGACTTTTTAGCTGGCTTTGGTGCATTGGACATGAGCTAGGACCTTAATATTCTGCATGAAAGGTGGACTAGCAGCCGAGTTGCACGGGAGAATGTGAAAACTGTTCAAATGTAGTAAAAACCTGAGAAATCCGTCCGTTTTCGTCATTTGTTATCGAATCGACTTAAAGCCAGATCGTCACATTGGCCGCTCTTCTCTCTGAAACGGTTGTACTTATCGTCTGCAAAGCTATGTCACGTGCTGCGGTATGCGGAGACACTCAAATCACCACAGTAGAACACAGAAGGAAGCTTCTAAGTTGATGTAATATCCAGTAAGAAGTAGTACAATTCAAGTTTTAGGTATCGATTATTGACTTTTTAGCTGGCTTTGGTGCCTTGGACATGAGCTAGGACCTTAAGATTCTTCATGAAAGGAGGACTTGCAACCGAGTTGCACGGGAGAATGTGAAAAGTGTTCATATGTAGTAAAAACCTTAGAAATCCGTCCGTTTTCGTCATTTGTTATCGAATCGACTTAAAGCCAGATCGTCACATTGGCCGCTCTTCTCCCTGAAACGGTTGTACTTATCGTCTGCAAAGCTATGTCGCGTGCTGCGGTACGCTGAGACACTAAAAGCACCATAGTAGAACACAGATCAAGCATCTAAGTTGATGTAATAGCCAGTAAGAAGTAGTAAAATTCAAGTATAAGATACAGAATATTGAATTTTTAGCTGGCTTTGGTGCCTTGGACATGAGCTAGGACCTTAATATTCTGCATGAAACGAGGACTAGCAGCCGAGTTGCATGGGAGAATGTGAAAACTGTTCAAATGTAGTAAAAACCTGAGAAATCCGTCTGTTTTCATCATTTGTTATCGAATCGACTTAAAGCCAGATCGACACATTGGCCGCTCTTCTCTTTGAAACGGATGTACTTATCGTCCGCAAATCTATGTCGCGTGCTGCGGTATGCGGAGACACTAAAAGCACCATAGTAGAACACAGATGAAGCTTCTACGTTGATGTAATACCCAGTAAGAAGTAGTACAATTCCAGTTTAAGGTATCGATTATTGACTTTTTAGCTGGCTTTGGTCCCTTGGACATGAGCTAGGACCTTAACATTCTTCATGAAAGGAGGACTAGCAGCCGAGTTGCACGGGAGAATTTGAAAAGTGTTCATATGTAGTAAAAACCTTAGAAATCCATCCGTTTTCGTCATTTGTTATCGAATCGACTTAAAGCCAGATCGTCAAATTGGCCGCTCTTCTCTCTGAAACGGTTGTACTTATCGTCTGCAAAGCTATGTCACGTGCTGCGGTATGCGGAGACACTAAAATCACCACAGTAGAACACAGATGAAGATTCTAAGTTGATGTAATATCCAGTAAGAAGTCGTACAATTCAAGTTTTAGGTATCGATTATTGACTTTTTAGCTGGCTTTAGTGCATTGGACATGCGCTAGTACCTTAATATTCTGCATGAAAGATCGACTAGCAGCCGAGTTGCACGGGAGAATGTGAAAAGTGTTCATATGTAGTAAAAACCTGAGAAATCCGTCAGTTTTCGTCATTTGTTATCGAATCGACTTAAAGCCAGATCGTCACATTGGCCGCTCTTCTCTCTGAAACGGTTGTACTTATCGTCTGCAAAGCTATGTCGCGAGTTGCCGTACGCGGAAACAGGAAAATCACCATAATAGAACACAGATGAAGCTTCTAAGGTGATGTAATACCCAGTAAGAAGTAGTCCAATTCAAGTTTTAGGTATCGATTATTGACTTTTTAGCTGGCTTTGGTGCCTTGGACATGAGCTAGGACTCTAACATTCTGCATAGTAGGAGGACTAGCAGCCGAGTTGCACGGGAGAATGTGAAAACTGTTGAAATGTAGTAAAAACCTGAGAAATCCGTCCGTTTTCGTCATTTGTTATCGAATCGACTTAAAGCCAGATTGTCACATTGGCCACTCTTCTCTCTGAAACGGTTGTACTTATCGTCTGCAAAGCTATGTCACGTGCTGCGGTATGCGGAGACACTAAAATCACCACAGTAGAACACAGATGAAGCTTCTAAGTTGATGTAATATCCAGTAAGAAGTAGTCCAATTCAAGTTTTAGGTATCCATTATTGACTTTTTAGCTGGCTTTGGTGCTTTGGACATGAGCTAGGACTTTAAGATTCTGCATAATAGGAGGACTAGCAGCCGAGTTGCACGGGAGAATGTGAAAAGTGTTCATATGTAGTAATAACCTGAGAAATCCGTCTTTTTTCGTCATTTGTTATCGAATCGACTTAAAGCCAGATCGTCACATTGGCAGCTCTTCTCTCTGAAATGGTTGTACTTATCGTCTGCAAAACTATGTCGCGTGCTGCGGTATGCGGAGACACTCAAATCACCACAGTAGAACACAGAAGGAAGCTTCTAAGTTGATGTAATATCCAGTAAGAAGTAGTACAATTCAAGTTTTAGGTATCGATTATTGACTTTTTAGCTGGCTTTGGTGCCTTGGACATGAGCTAGGACCTTAAGATTCTTCATGAAAGGAGGACTTGCAACCGAGTTGCACGGGAGAATGTGAAAAGTGTTCATATGTAGTAAAAACCTTAGAAATCCGTCCGTTTTCGTCATTTGTTATCGAATCGACTTAAAGCCAGATCGTCACATTGGCCGCTCTTCTCCCTGAAACGGTTGTACTTATCGTCTGCAAAGCTATGTCGCGTGCTGCGGTACGCTGAGACACTAAAAGCACCATAGTAGAACACAGATCAAGCATCTAAGTTGATGTAATAGCCAGTAAGAAGTAGTAAAATTCAAGTATAAGATACAGAATATTGAATTTTTAGCTGGCTTTGGTGCCTTGGACATGAGCTAGGACCTTAATATTCTGCATGAAACGAGGACTAGCAGCCGAGTTGCATGGGAGAATGTGAAAACTGTTCAAATGTAGTAAAAACCTGAGAAATCCGTCTGTTTTCATCATTTGTTATCGAATCGACTTAAAGCCAGATCGACACATTGGCCGCTCTTCTCTTTGAAACGGATGTACTTATCGTCCGCAAATCTATGTCGCGTGCTGCGGTATGCGGAGACACTAAAAGCACCATAGTAGAACACAGATGAAGCTTCTACGTTGATGTAATACCCAGTAAGAAGTAGTACAATTCCAGTTTAAGGTATCGATTATTGACTTTTTAGCTGGCTTTGGTCCCTTGGACATGAGCTAGGACCTTAACATTCTTCATGAAAGGAGGACTAGCAGCCGAGTTGCACGGGAGAATTTGAAAAGTGTTCATATGTAGTAAAAACCTTAGAAATCCATCCGTTTTCGTCATTTGTTATCGAATCGACTTAAAGCCAGATCGTCAAATTGGCCGCTCTTCTCTCTGAAACGGTTGTACTTATCGTCTGCAAAGCTATGTCACGTGCTGCGGTATGCGGAGACACTAAAATCACCACAGTAGAACACAGATGAAGATTCTAAGTTGATGTAATATCCAGTAAGAAGTCGTACAATTCAAGTTTTAGGTATCGATTATTGACTTTTTAGCTGGCTTTAGTGCATTGGACATGCGCTAGTACCTTAATATTCTGCATGAAAGATCGACTAGCAGCCGAGTTGCACGGGAGAATGTGAAAAGTGTTCATATGTAGTAAAAACCTGAGAAATCCGTCAGTTTTCGTCATTTGTTATCGAATCGACTTAAAGCCAGATCGTCACATTGGCCGCTCTTCTCTCTGAAACGGTTGTACTTATCGTCTGCAAAGCTATGTCGCGAGTTGCCGTACGCGGAAACAGGAAAATCACCATAATAGAACACAGATGAAGCTTCTAAGGTGATGTAATACCCAGTAAGAAGTAGTCCAATTCAAGTTTTAGGTATCGATTATTGACTTTTTAGCTGGCTTTGGTGCCTTGGACATGAGCTAGGACTCTAACATTCTGCATAGTAGGAGGACTAGCAGCCGAGTTGCATGGGAGAATGTGAAAACTGTTGAAATGTAGTAAAAACCTGAGAAATCCGTCCGTTTTCGTCATTTGTTATCGAATCGACTTAAAGCCAGATTGTCACATTGGCCACTCTTCTCTCTGAAACGGTTGTACTTATCGTCTGCAAAGCTATGTCACGTGCTGCGGTATGCGGAGACACTAAAATCACCACAGTAGAACACAGATGAAGCTTCTAAGTTGATGTAATATCCAGTAAGAAGTAGTCCAATTCAAGTTTTAGGTATCCATTATTGACTTTTTAGCTGGCTTTGGTGCTTTGGACATGAGCTAGGACTTTAAGATTCTGCATAATAGGAGGACTAGCAGCCGAGTTGCACGGGAGAATGTGAAAAGTGTTCATATGTAGTAATAACCTGAGAAATCCGTCTTTTTTCGTCATTTGTTATCGAATCGACTTAAAGCCAGATCGTCACATTGGCAGCTCTTCTCTCTGAAATGGTTGTACTTATCGTCTGCAAAACTATGTCGCGTGCTGCGGTATGCGGAGAAACTAAAAGCACCGTAGTAGAACACAGATGAAGCTTCTAAGTTGATGTAATAGCCAGTAAGAAGTAGTACAATTCAAGTTTTAGGTATTGATTATTGACTTTTTAGCTGGCTTTGATGCCTTGGACATGAGCTAGGACCTTAAGATTCTGCATGAAAGGAGGACTAGCAGCCGAGTTGCTCGGGAGAATGTGAAAAGTGGTCATATGTAGTAAAAACCTGAGAAATCCGTTCGTTTTCGTCATTTGTTATCGAATCGACTTAAAGCCAGATCTTCACATTGGCCGCTCTTCCCTCTGAAACGGTTGTACTTATCGTCTGCAAAGCTATGTCGCGTACTGCGGTATTCGGAGACACTAAAAGCACCATAGTAGAACACAGAAGAAGCTCCTAAGATGATGTAATTGCCAATAAGAAGTAGTACAATTCAATTTTTAGGTATCGGTTATTGACTTTTTAGCTGGCTTTGGTGCCTTGGACATGAGCTAGGACCTTAAGATTCAGCATGAAAGGAGGACTAGCAGCCGAGTTGCACGGGAGAATGTCAAAAGTGTTCATATGTAGTAAAAACCTGAGAAATCCGTCCGTTTTCGTCATTTGTTATCGAATCGGCGTAAAGCCAGATCGTCACATTGGCCGCTCTTCTCTCTGAAACGGTTGTACTTATCGTCTGCAAAGCTATGTCGCGTGCTGCGCTATGTGGAGACACTAAAAGCACCATAGTAGAACACAGACGAAGCTTCTAAGTTGATGTAATAGCCAGTAAGAAGTAGTACAATTCAAGTTTTAGGTATCGATTATTGACTTTTTAGCTGGCTTTGGTGCATTGGACATGAGCTAGGACCTTGAGATTCTGCATGAAAGATGGACTAGCAGCCGAGTTCCACGGGAGAATGTGAAAAGTGTTCATATGTAGTAAAAACCTGAGAAATCCGTCCGTTTTCGTCATTTGTTATCGAATCGACTTAAAGCCAGGTCGTCACATTGGCCGCTCTTCTCTCTGAAACGGTTGTACTTATCGACTGCAAAACTATGTCGCGTGCTGCGGTATGTGGAGAAACTAAAAGCACCGTAGTAGAACACAGATGAATCTTCTAAGTTGATGTAATAGCCAGTAAGAAGTAGTACAATTCAAGTTTTAGGTATCGATTATTGTCTTTTTAGCTGGCTTCGGTACCTTGAACATGAGCTAGGACCTTAAGATTCTGCATGAAAGGAGGACTAGCAGCCGAGTTGCACGTCAGAATGTGAAAGGTGTTCATATGTAGTAAAAACCTGAGAAATCCGTCCGTTTTCGTCATTTGTTATCGAATATACTTAAAGCCAGATGGTCACATTGGCCGCTCTTCTCTCTGAAACGTTTGTACATATCGTCTGCAAAGCTATGTCGCGTGCAGCGGTATGTGGAGACACTAAAATCACCATAGTAGAACACAGATCAAGCTTCTAAGTTGATGTAATAGCCAGTAAGAAGTAGTACAATTCAAGTTTTAGGTATTGAATATGGACCTTTTAGCTGGCTTTGGTGCCTTGGACATGAGCTAGGACCTTAAGATTCTGCATGAAAGGAGGACTAGCAGCCGAGTTGCACGGGAGAATGTGAAAAGTGTTCATATGTAGTAAAAACCTGAGAAATCCGTCCGTTTTCCTCATTTGTTATCGAATCGACTTATAGCCAGATCGTCACATTGGCCGCTCTTCTCTCTGAATCGGTTGTACTTATCGTATGGAAAGTTATGTCGCGTACTGCGGTATTCGGAGACACTAAAAGCACCATAGTAGAACGCAGATGAAGCTCCTAAGATGATGTAATAGCCAGTAAGAAGTAGTACAATTCAAGTTTTAGGTATCGGTTATTGACTTTTTAGCTGGCTTTGGTGCCTTGGACATGAGCTAGGACCTTAAGATTCTGCATGAAAGGAGGACTAGCAGCCGAGTTGCACGGGAGAATGTGAAAAGTGTTCATATGTAGTAAAAACCTGAGAAATCCCTCCGTTTTCCTCATTTGTTATCGAATCGACTTAAAGCCAGATCGTCACATTGGCCGCTCTTCTCTCTGAAACGGTTGTACTTATCGTCTGAAAAGCTATGTCGAGTGCTGCGGCATGCTGAGACACTAAAATCACCATAGTAGAACACAGATCAAGCTTCTAAGTTGATGTAATAGCCAGTAAGAAGTAGTACAATTCAAGTTTTAGGTATTGATTATTGACTTTTTAGCTGGCTTTGATGCCTTGGACATGAGCTAGGACCTTAAGATTCTGCATGAAAGGAGGACTAGCAGCCGAGTTGCTCGGGAGAATGTGAAAAGTGGTCATATGTAGTAAAAACCTGAGAAATCCGTTCGTTTTCGTCATTTGTTATCGAATCGACTTAAAGCCAGATCTTCACATTGGCCGCTCTTCCTTCTGAAACGGTTGTACTTATCGTCTGCAAAGCTATGTCGCGTACTGCGGTATTCGGAGACACTAAAAGCACCATAGTAGAACACAGAAGAAGCTCCTAAGATGATGTAATTGCCAATAAGAAGTAGTACAATTCAATTTTTAGGTATCGGTTATTGACTTTTTAGCTGGCTTTGGTGCCTTGGACATGAGCTAGGACCTTAAGATTCTGCATGAAAGGAGGACTAGCAGCCGAGTTGCACGGGAGAATGTCAAAAGTGTTCATATGTAGTAAAAACCTGAGAAATCCGTCCGTTTTCGTCATTTGTTATCGAATCGGCGTAAAGCCAGATCGTCACATTGGCCGCTCTTCTCTCTGAAACGGTTGTACTTATCGTCTGCAAAGCTATGTCGCGTGCTGCGCTATGTGGAGACACTAAAAGCACCATAGTAGAACACAGACGAAGCTTCTAAGTTGATGTAATAGCCAGTAAGAAGTAGTACAATTCAAGTTTTAGGTATCGATTATTGACTTTTTAGCTGGCTTTGGTGCATTGGACATGAGCTAGGACCTTGAGATTCTGCATGAAAGATGGACTAGCAGCCGAGTTCCACGGGAGAATGTGAAAAGTGTTCATATGTAGTAAAAACCTGAGAAATCCGTCCGTTTTCGTCATTTGTTATCGAATCGACTTAAAGCCAGGTCGTCACATTGGCCGCTCTTCTCTCTGAAACGGTTGTACTTATCGACTGCAAAACTATGTCGCGTGCTGCGGTATGTGGAGAAACTAAAAGCACCGTAGTAGAACACAGATGAATCTTCTAAGTTGATGTAATAGCCAGTAAGAAGTAGTACAATTCAAGTTTTAGGTATCGATTATTGTCTTTTTAGCTGGCTTCGGTACCTTGAACATGAGCTAGGACCTTAAGATTCTGCATGAAAGGAGGACTAGCAGCCGAGTTGCACGTCAGAATGTGAAAGGTGTTCATATGTAGTAAAAACCTGAGAAATCCGTCCGTTTTCGTCATTTGTTATCGAATATACTTAAAGCCAGATGGTCACATTGGCCGCTCTTCTCTCTGAAACGGTTGTACTTATCGTCTGCAAAGCTATGTCGCGTGCTGCGCTATGTGGAGACACTAAAAGCACCATAGTAGAACACAGACGAAGCTTCTAAGTTGATGTAATAGCCAGTAAGAAGTAGTACAATTCAAGTTTTAGGTATCGATTATTGACTTTTTAGCTGGCTTTGGTGCATTGGACATGAGCTAGGACCTTGAGATTCTGCATGAAAGATGGACTAGCAGCCGAGTTCCACGGGGGAATGTGAAAAGTGTTCATATGTAGTAAAAACCTTAGAAATCCGTCCATTTTCGTCATTTGTTATCGAATCGACTTAAAGCCAGATCGTCACATTGGCCGCTCTTCTCTCTGAAACGGTTGTACTTATCGTCTGAAAAGCTATGTCGAGTGCTGCGGCATGCTGAGACACTAAAATCACCATAGTAGAACACAGATCAAGCTTCTAAGTTGATGTAATAGCCAGTAAGAAGTAGTACAATTCAAGTTTTAGGTATTGATTATTGACTTTTTAGCTGGCTTTGATGCCTTGGACATGAGCTAGGACCTTAAGATTCTGCATGAAAGGAGGACTAGCAGCCGAGTTGCTCGGGAGAATGTGAAAAGTGGTCATATGTAGTAAAAACCTGAGAAATCCGTTCGTTTTCGTCATTTGTTATCGAATCGACTTAAAGCCAGATCTTCACATTGGCCGCTCTTCCCTCTGAAACGGTTGTACTTATCGTCTGCAAAGCTATGTCGCGTACTGCGGTATTCGGAGACACTAAAAGCACCATAGTAGAACACAGAAGAAGCTCCTAAGATGATGTAATTGCCAATAAGAAGTAGTACAATTCAATTTTTAGGTATCGGTTATTGACTTTTTAGCTGGCTTTGGTGCCTTGGACATGAGCTAGGACCTTAAGATTCTGCATGAAAGGAGGACTAGCAGCCGAGTTGCACGGGAGAATGTCAAAAGTGTTCATATGTAGTAAAAACCTGAGAAATCCGTCCGTTTTCGTCATTTGTTATCGAATCGGCGTAAAGCCAGATCGTCACATTGGCCGCTCTTCTCTCTGAAACGGTTGTACTTATCGTCTGCAAAGCTATGTCGCGTGCTGCGCTATGTGGAGACACTAAAAGCACCATAGTAGAACACAGACGAAGCTTCTAAGTTGATGTAATAGCCAGTAAGAAGTAGTACAATTCAAGTTTTAGGTATCGATTATTGACTTTTTAGCTGGCTTTGGTGCATTGGACATGAGCTAGGACCTTGAGATTCTGCATGAAAGATGGACTAGCAGCCGAGTTCCACGGGAGAATGTGAAAAGTGTTCATATGTAGTAAAAACCTGAGAAATCCGTCCGTTTTCGTCATTTGTTATCGAATCGACTTAAAGCCAGGTCGTCACATTGGCCGCTCTTCTCTCTGAAACGGTTGTACTTATCGACTGCAAAACTATGTCGCGTGCTGCGGTATGTGGAGAAACTAAAAGCACCGTAGTAGAACACAGATGAATCTTCTAAGTTGATGTAATAGCCAGTAAGAAGTAGTACAATTCAAGTTTTAGGTATCGATTATTGTCTTTTTAGCTGGCTTCGGTACCTTGAACATGAGCTAGGACCTTAAGATTCTGCATGAAAGGAGGACTAGCAGCCGAGTTGCACGTCAGAATGTGAAAGGTGTTCATATGTAGTAAAAACCTGAGAAATCCGTCCGTTTTCGTCATTTGTTATCGAATATACTTAAAGCCAGATGGTCACATTGGCCGCTCTTCTCTCTGAAACGTTTGTACATATCGTCTGCAAAGCTATGTCGCGTGCAGCGGTATGTGGAGACACTAAAATCACCATAGTAGAACACAGATCAAGCTTCTAAGTTGATGTAATAGCCAGTAAGAAGTAGTACAATTCAAGTTTTAGGTATTGAATATGGACCTTTTAGCTGGCTTTGGTGCCTTGGACATGAGCTAGGACCTTAAGATTCTGCATGAAAGGAGGACTAGCAGCCGAGTTGCACGGGAGAATGTGAAAAGTGTTCATATGTAGTAAAAACCTGAGAAATCCGTCCGTTTTCCTCATTTGTTATCGAATCGACTTAAAGCCAGATCGTCACATTGGCCGCTCTTCTCTCTGAATCGGTTGTACTTATCGTATGGAAAGTTATGTCGCGTACTGCGGTATTCGGAGACACTAAAAGCACCATAGTAGAACGCAGATGAAGCTCCTAAGATGATGTAATAGCCAGTAAGAAGTAGTACAATTCAAGTTTTAGGTATCGGTTATTGACTTTTTAGCTGGCTTTGGTGCCTTGGACATGAGCTAGGACCTTAAGATTCTGCATGAAAGGAGGACTAGCAGCCGAGTTGCACGGGAGAATGTGAAAAGTGTTCATATGTAGTAAAAACCTGAGAAATCCCTCCGTTTTCCTCATTTGTTATCGAATCGACTTAAAGCCAGATCGTCACATTGGCCGCTCTTCTCTCTGAAACGGTTGTACTTATCGTCTGAAAAGCTATGTCGAGTGCTGCGGCATGCTGAGACACTAAAATCACCATAGTAGAACACAGATCAAGCTTCTAAGTTGATGTAATAGCCAGTACGAAGTAGTACAATTCAAGTTTTAGGTATCGATTATTGACTTTTTAGCGGGCTTTGGTGACTTGGACATGAGCTAGGACCTTCAGATTCAGCATGAAAGTAGGACTAGCAGCCGAGTTGCACGGGAAAATGTGAAAAGTGGTCATATGTAGTAAAAACCTGAGAAATCCGTTCGTTTTCGTCATTTGTTATCGAATCGACTTAAAGCCAGATCGTCACATTGGCCGCTCTTCTCTCTGAAACGGTTGTACTTATCGTCTGCAAAGCTATGTCGCGTACTGCGGTATTCGGAGACACTAAAAGCACCATAGTAGAACACAGAAGAAGCTCCTAAGATGATGTAATTGCCAATAAGAAGTAGTACAATTCAATTTTTAGGTATCGGTTATTGACTTTTTAGCTGGCTTTGGTACCTTGGACATGAGCTAGGACCTTAAGATTCTGCATGAAAGGAGGACTAGCAGCCGAGTTGCACGGGAGAATGTCAAAAGTGTTCATATGTAGTAAAAACCTGAGAAATCCGTCCGTTTTCGTCATTTGTTATCGAATCGACGTAAAGCCAGATCGTCACATTGGCCGCTCTTCTCTCTGAAACGGTTGTACTTATCGTCTGCAAAGCTATGTCGCGTGCTGCGCTATGTGGAGACACTAAAAGCACCATAGTAGAACACAGACGAAGCTTCTAAGTTGATGTAATAGACAGTAAGAAGTAGTACAATTCAAGTTTTAGGTATCCATTATTGACTTTTTAGCTGGCTTTGGTGCATTGGACATGAGCTAGGACCTTGAGATTCTGCATGAAAGATGGACTAGCAGCCGAGTTCCACGGGAGAATGTGAAAAGTGTTCATATGTAGTAAAAACCTGAGAAATCCGTCCGTTTTCGTCATTTGTTATCGAATCGACTTAAAGCCAGGTCGTCACATTGGCCGCTCTTCTCTCTGAACCGGTTGTACTTATCGACTGCAAAACTATGTCGCTTGCTGCGGTATGCGGAGAAACTAAAAGCACCGTAGTAGAACACAGATGAATCTTCTAAGTTGATGTAATAGCCAGTAAGAAGTAGTACAATTCAAGTTTTAGGTATCGATTATTGTCTTTTTAGCTGGCTTCGGTACCTTGGACATGAGCTAGGACCTTAAGATTCTGCATGAAAGGAGGACTAGCAGCCGAGTTGCACGTCAGAATGTGAAAGGTGTTCATATGTAGTAAAAACCTGAGAAATCCGTCCGTTTTCGTCATTTGTTATCGAATATACTTAAAGCCAGATGGTCACATTGGCCGCTCTTCTCTCTGAAACGTTTGTACATATCGTCTGCAAAGCTATGTCGCGTGCAGCGGTATGTGGAGACACTAAAATCACCATAGTAGAACACAGATCAAGCTTCTAAGTTGATGTAATAGCCAGTAAGAAGTAGTACAATTCAAGTTTTAGGTATTGAATATGGACCTTTTAGCTGGCTTTGGTGCCTTGGACATGAGCTAGGACCTTAAGATTCTGCATGAAAGGAGGACTAGCAGCCGAGTTGCACGTCAGAATGTGAAAAGTATTCATATGTAGTAAAAACCTGAGAAATCCGTCCGTTTTCGTCATTTGTTATCGAATCTACTTAAAGCCAGATGGTCACATTGGCCGCTCTTCTCTCTGAAACGTTTGTACATATCGTCTGCAAAGCTATGTCGCGTGCAGCGGTATGTGGAGACACTAAAATCACCATAGTAGAACACAGATGAAGCATCTAAGTTGATGTAATAGCCAGTAAGAAGTAGTACAATTTAAGTTTTAGGAATCGATTATTGACTTTTTAGCTGGCCTTGGTGCCTTGGACATGAGCTAGGACCTTAAGATTTTGCATGAAAGGAGGACGTCCAGCCGTGTTGCACGAGAGAATGTGAAAAGTGTTCATATGTAAAAAAAAACATGAGAAATTCGTCCATTTTCGTCATTTGTTATCGAATCGACTTAAAGCCAGATCGTCACATTGGCCGCTCTTCTCTCTGAATCGGTTGTACTTATCGTCTGCAAAGCTATGTCGCGTACTGCGGTATTCGGAGACACTAAAAGCACCATAGTAGAACACAGATGAAGCTCCTAAGATGATGTAATAGCCAGTAAGAAGTAGTACAATTCAAGTTTTAGGTATCGGTTATTGACTTTTTAGCTGGCTTTGGTGGCTTGGACATGAGCTAGGACCTTAAGATTCTGCATGAAAGGAGGACTAGCAGCCGAGTTGCACGGGAGAATGTGAAAAGTGTTCATATGTAGTAAAAACCTGAGAAATCCGTCCGTTTTCCTCATTTGTTATCGAATCGACTTAAAGCCAGATCGTCACATTGGCCGCTCTTCTCTCTGAAACGGTTGTACTTATCGTCTGCAAAGCTATGTCGCGTGTTGCCGTAGGCGGAAACAGGAAAAGCACCATAATAGAACACAGATGAAGCTTCTAAGTTGATGTAATACCCAGTAAGAAGTAGTCCAATTCAAGTTTTAGGTATCGATTATTGACTTTTTAGCAGGCTTTGGTGCCTTGGACATGAGCTAGGACTTTAAGATTCAGCATAATAGGAGGACTAGCAGCCGAGTTCCACGGGAGAATGTGAAAAGTGTTCATATGTAGTAATAACCTGAGAAATCCGTCCTTTTTCGTCATTTGTTATCGAATCGACTTAAAGCCAGATCGTCACATTGGCAGCTCTTCTCTCTGAAATGGTTGTACTTATCGTCTGCAAAACTATGTCGCGTGCTGCGGTATGCGGAGAAACTAAAAGCACCGTAGTAGAACACAGATGAAGCTTCTAAGTTGATGTAATAGCCAGTAAGAAGTAGTACAATTCAAGTTTTAGGTATCGATTATTGACTTATTAGCTGGCTTTGGTGCCTTGGACATGAGCTAGGACCTTAAGATTCTGCATGAAAGGAGGACTAGCAGCCGAGTTGCACGTCAGAATGTGAAAAGTATTCATATGTAGTAAAAACCTGAGAAATCCGTTCGTTTTCGTCATTTGTTATCGAATCGACTTAAAGCCAGATCGTCATATTGGCCGCTCTTCTCTCTGAAACGTTTGTACATATCGTCTGCAAAGCTATGTCGCGTACTGCGGTATTCGGAGACACTAAAAGCACCATAGTAGAACACAGAAGAAGCTCCTAAGATGATGTAATTGCCAATAAGAAGTAGTACAATTCAATTTTTAGGTATCGGTTATTGACTTTTTAGCTGGCTTTGGTGCCTTGGACATGAGCTAGGACCTTAAGATTCTGCATGAAAGGAGGACAAGCAGCCGAGTTGCACGGGAGAATGTCAAAAGTTTTCATATGTAGTAAAAACCTGAGAAATCCGTCTGTTTTCGTCATTTGTTATCGAATCGACGTAAAGCCAGATCGTCACATTGGCCGCTCCTCTCTCTGAAACGGTTGTACTTATCGTCTGCAATGCTATGTCGCGTGCTGCGCTATGTGGAGACACTAAAAGCACCATAGTAGAACACAGACGAAGCTTCTAAGTTGATGTAATAGCCAGTAAGAAGTAGTACAATTCAAGTTTTAGGTATCGATTATTGACTTTTTAGCTGGCTTTGGTGCATTGGACATGAGCTAGGACCTTGAGATTCTGTATGAAAGATGGACTAGCAGCCGAGTTCCACGGGAGAATGAGAAAAGTGTTCATATGTAGTAAAAACCTGAGAAATCCGTCCGTTTTCGTCATTTGTTATCGAATCGACTTAAAGCCAGGTCGTCACATTGGCCGCTCTTCTCTCTGAAACGGTTGTACTTATCGACTGCAAAACTATGTCGCGTGCTGCGGTATGCGGAGAAACTAAAAGCACCGTAGTAGAACACAGATGAATATTCTAAGTTGATGTAATAGCCAGTAAGAAGTAGTACAATTCAAGTTTTAGGTATCGATTATTGTCTTTTTAGCTGGCTTCGGTACCTTCGACATGAGCTAGGACCTTAAGATTCTGCATGAAAGGAGGACTAGCAGCCGAGTTGCACGTCAGAATGTGAAAGGTGTTCATATGTAGTAAAAACCTGAGAAAGCCGTCCGTTTTCGTCATTTGTTATCGAATATACTTAAAGCCAGATGGTCACATTGGCCGCTCTTCTCTCTGAAACGTTTGTACATATCGTCTGCAAAGCTATGTCGCGTGCAGCGGTATGTGGAGACACTAAAATCACCATAGTAGAACACAGATCAAGCTTCTAAGTTGATGTAATAGCCAGTAAGAAGTAGTACAATTCAAGTTTTAGGTATTGAATATGGACCTTTTAGCTGGCTTTGGTGCCTTGGACATGAGCTAGGACCTTAAGATTCTGCATGAAAGGAGGACTAGCAGCCGAGTTGCACGTCAGAATGTGAAAAGTATTCATATGTAGTAAAAACCTGAGAAATCCGTCCGTTTTCGTCATTTGTTATCGAATCTACTTAAAGCCAGATGGTCACATTGGCCGCTCTTCTCTCTGAAACGTTTGTACATATCGTCTGCAAAGCTATGTCGCGTGCAGCGGTATGTGGAGACACTAAAATCACCATAGTAGAACACAGATGAAGCATCTAAGTTGATGTAATAGCCAGTAAGATGTAGTACAATTTAAGTTTTAGGAATCGATTATTGACTTTTTAGCTGGCCTTGGTGCCTTGGACATGAGCTAGGACCTTAAGATTTTGCATGAAAGGAGGACTTCCAGCCGTGTTGCACGAGAGAATATGAAAAGTGTTCATATGTAAAAAAAAAAAACATGAGAAATTCGTCCATTTTCGTCATTTGTTATCGAATCGACTTAAAGCCAGATCGTCACATTGGCCGCTCTTCTCTCTGAATCGGTTGTACTTATCGTCTGCAAAGCTATGTCGCGTACTGCGGTATTCGGAGACACTAAAAGCACCATAGTAGAACACAGATGAAGCTCCTAAGATGATGTAATAGCCAGTAAGAAGTAGTACAATTCAAGTTTTAGGTATCGGTTATTGACTTTTTAGCTGGCTTTGGTGCCTTGGACATGAGCTAGGACCTTAAGATTCTGCAAGAAAGGAGGACTAGCAGCCGAGTTGCACGGGAGAATGTGAAAAGTGTTCATATGTAGTAAAAACCTGAGAAATCCGTCCGTTTTCCTCATTTGTTATCGAATCGACTTAAAGCCAGATCGTCACATTGGCCGCTCTTCTCTCTGAAACGGTTGTACTTATCGTCTGCAAAGCTATGTCGCGTGTTGCCGTAGGCGGAAACAGGAAAAGCACCATAATAGAACACAGATGAAGCTTCTAAGTTGATGTAATACCCAGTAAGAAGTAGTCCAATTCAAGTTTTAGGTATCGATTATTGACTTTTTAGCTGGCTTTGGTGCCTTGGACATGAGCTAGGACTTTAAGATTCAGCATAATAGGAGGACTAGCAGCCAAGTTGCACGTCAGAATGTGAAAAGTGTTCATATGTAGTAAAAACCTGAGAAATCCGTCCGTTTCGTCATTTGTTATGGAATCTACTTAAAGCCAGATGGTCACATTGGCCGCTCTTCTCACTGAAACGTTTGTACATATCGTCTGCAAAGCTATGTCGCGTGCAGCGGTATGTGGAGACACTAAAATCACCATAGTAGAACACAGATGAAGCATCTAAGTTGATGTAATAGCCAGTAAGAAGTAGTACAATTCAAGTTTTAGGATTCGATTATTGACTTTTTAGCTGGCTTTGGTGCCTTGGACATGAGCTAGGACTTTAAGATTCTGCATGAAAGGAGGACTAGCAGCCGAGTTGCGCGGAAGAATGTGAAAAGTGTTCATATGTAGTAAAAACCTGAGTAATCCGTCCGTTTTCGTCATTTGTTATCGAATTGACTTAAAGACAGATCGTCACATTGGCCGCTCTTCTCTCTGAAACGGTTGTACTTATCGTCTGAAAAGCTATGTCGAGTGCTGCGGCATGCTGAGACACTAAAATCACCATAGTAGAACACAGATCAAGCTTCTAAGTTGATGTAATAGCCAGTACGAAGTAGTACAATTCAAGTTTTAGGTATTGAATATGGACCTTTTAGCTGGCTTTGGTGCCTTGGACATGAGCTAGGACCTTAAGATTCTGCATGAAAGGAGGACTAGCAGCCGAGTTGCACGTCAGAATGTGAAAAGTGTTCATATGTAGTAAAAACCTGAGAAATCCGTCCGTTTTCGTCATTTGTTATCGAATCTACTTAAAGCCAGATGGTCACATTGGCCGCTCTTCTCTCTGAAACGTTTGTACATATCGTCTGCAAAGCTATGTCGCGTGCAGCGGTATGTGGAGACACTAAAATCACCATAGTAGAACACAGATGAAGCATCTAAGTTGATGTAATAGCCAGTACGAAGTAGTACAATTTAAGTTTTAGGAATCGATTATTGACTTTTTAGCTGGCCTTGGTGCCTTGGACATGAGCTAGGACCTTAAGATTTTGCATGAAAGGAGGACTTCCAGCCGTGTTGCACGAGAGAAATTGAAAAGTGTTCATATGTCAAAAAAAAAAAACATGAGAAATTCGTCCATTTTCGTCATTTGTTATCGAATCGACTTAAAGCCAGATCGTCACATTGGCCGCTCTTCTCTCTGAATCGGTTGTACTTATCGTCTGCAAAGCTATGTCGCGTACTGCGGTATACGGAGACACTAAAATCACCATAGTAGAACACAGATGAAGCATCTAAGTTGATGTAATAGCCAGTACGAAGTAGTACAATTCAAGTTTTAGGAATCGATTATTGACTTTTTAGCTGGCCTTGGTGCCTTGGACATGAGCTAGGACCTTAAGATTTTGCATGAAAGGAGGACTTCCAGCCGTGTTGCACGAGAGAATATGAAAAGTGTTCATATGTAAAAAAAAAAACATGAGAAATTCGTCCATTTTCGTCATTTGTTATCGAATCGACTTAAAGCCAGATCGTCACATTGGCCGCTCTTCTCTCTGAATCGGTTGTACTTATCGTCTGAAAAGCTATGTCGAGTGCTGCGGCATGCTGAGACACTAAAATCACCATAGTAGAACACAGATCAAGCCTCTAAGTTGATGTAATAGCCAGTACGAAGTAGTACAATTCAAGTTTTAGGTATTGAATATGCACCTTTTAGCTGGCTTTGGTGCCTTGGACATGAGCTAGGACCTTAAGATTCTGCATGAAAGGAGGACTAGCAGCCGAGTTGCACGTCAGAATGTGAAAAGTGTTCATATGTAGTAAAAACCTGAGAAATCCGTCCGTTTTCGTCATTTGTTATCGAATCTACTTAAAGCCAGATCGTCACATTGGCCGCTCTTCTCTCTGAATCGGTTGTACTTATCGTCTGCAAAACTATGTCGCGTGCTGCGGTATGCGGAGAAACTAAAAGCACCGTAGTAGAACACAGATGAAGCTTCTAAGTTGATGTAATAGCCAGTAAGAAGTAGTACAATTCAAGTTTTAGGTATCGATTATTGACTTTTTAGCTGGCTTTGGTGCCTTGGACATGAGCTAGGACCTTAAGATTCTGCATGAAAGGAGGACTAGCAGCCGAGTTGCACGTCAGAATGTGAAAAGTATTCATATGTAGTAAAAACCTGAGAAATCCGTTCGTTTTCGTCATTTGTTATCGAATCGACTTAAAGCCAGATCGTCACATTGGCCGCTCTTCTCTCTGAAACGTTTGTACATATCGTCTGCAAAGCTATGTCGCGTACTGCGGTATTCGGAGACACTAAAAGCACCATAGTAGAACACAGAAGAAGCTCCTAAGATGATGTAATTGCCAATAAGAAGTAGTACAATTCAATTTTTAGGTATCGGTTATTGACTTTTTAGCTGGCTTTGGTGCCTTGGACATGAGCTAGGACCTTAAGATTCTGCATGAAAGGAGGACAAGCAGCCGAGTTGCACGGGAGAATGTCAAAAGTTTTCATATGTAGTAAATACCTGAGAAATCCGTCTGTTTTCGTCATTTGTTATCGAATCGACGTAAAGCCAGATCGTCACATTGGCCGCTCTTCTCTCTGAAACGGTTGTACTTATCGTCTGCAATGCTATGTCGCGTGCTGCGCTATGTGGAGACACTAAAAGCACCATAGTAGAACACAGACGAAGCTTCTAAGTTGATGTAATAGCCAGTAAGAAGTAGTACAATTCAAGTTTTAGGTATCGATTATTGACTTTTTAGCTGGCTTTGGTGCATTGGACATGAGCTAGGACCTTGAGATTCTGTATGAAAGATGGACTAGCAGCCGAGTTCCACGGGAGAATGAGAAAAGTGTTCATATGTAGTAAAAACCTGAGAAATCCGTCCGTTTTCGTCATTTGTTATCGAATCGACTTAAAGCCAGGTCGTCACATTGGCCGCTCTTCTCTCTGAAACGGTTGTACTTATCGACTGCAAAACTATGTCGCGTGCTGCGGTATGCGGAGAAACTAAAAGCACCGTAGTAGAACACAGATGAATATTCTAAGTTGATGTAATAGCCAGTAAGAAGTAGTACAATTCAAGTTTTAGGTATCGATTATTGTCTTTTTAGCTGGCTTCGGTACCTTGGACATGAGCTAGGACCTTAAGATTCTGCATGAAAGGAGGACTAGCAGCCGAGTTGCACGTCAGAATGTGAAAGGTGTTCATATGTAGTAAAAACCTGAGAAATCCGTCCGTTTTCGTCATTTGTTATCGAATATACTTAAAGCCAGATGGTCACATTGGCCGCTCTTCTCTCTGAAACGTTTGTACATATCGTCTGCAAAGCTATGTCGCGTGCAGCGGTATGTGGAGACACTAAAATCACCATAGTAGAACACAGATCAAGCTTCTAAGTTGATGTAATAGCCAGTAAGAAGTAGTACAATTCAAGTTTTAGGTATTGAATATGGACCTTTTAGCTGGCTTTGGTGCCTTGGACATGAGCTAGGACCTTAAGATTCTGCATGAAAGGAGGACTAGCAGCCGAGTTGCACGTCAGAATGTGAAAAGTATTCATATGTAGTAAAAACCTGAGAAATCCGTCCGTTTTCGTCATTTGTTATCGAATCTACTTAAAGCCAGATGGTCACATTGGCCGCTCTTCTCTCTGAAACGTTTGTACATATCGTCTGCAAAGCTATGTCGCGTGCAGCGGTATGTGGAGACACTAAAATCACCATAGTAGAACACAGATGAAGCATCTAAGTTGATGTAATAGCCAGTAAGATGTAGTACAATTTAAGTTTTAGGAATCGATTATTGACTTTTTAGCTGGCCTTGGTGCCTTGGACATGAGCTAGGACCTTAAGATTTTGCATGAAAGGAGGACTTCCAGCCGTGTTGCACGAGAGAATATGAAAAGTGTTCATATGTAAAAAAAAAACATGAGAAATTCGTCCATTTTCGTCATTTGTTATCGAATCGACTTAAAGCCAGATCGTCACATTGGCCGCTCTTCTCTCTGAATCGGTTGTACTTATCGTCTGCAAAGCTATGTCGCGTACTGCGGTATTCGGAGACACTAAAAGCACCATAGTAGAACACAGATGAAGCTCCTAAGATGATGTAATAGCCAGTAAGAAGTAGTACAATTCAAGTTTTAGGTATCGGTTATTGACTTTTTAGCTGGCTTTGGTGCCTTGGACATGAGCTAGGACCTTAAGATTCTGCAAGAAAGGAGGACTAGCAGCCGAGTTGCACGGGAGAATGTGAAAAGTGTTCATATGTAGTAAAAACCTGAGAAATCCGTCCGTTTTCCTCATTTGTTATCGAATCGACTTAAAGCCAGATCGTCACATTGGCCGCTCTTCTCTCTGAAACGGTTGTACTTATCGTCTGCAAAGCTATGTCGCGTGTTGCCGTAGGCGGAAACAGGAAAAGCACCATAATAGAACACAGATGAAGCTTCTAAGTTGATGTAATACCCAGTAAGAAGTAGTCCAATTCAAGTTTTAGGTATCGATTATTGACTTTTTAGCTGGCTTTGGTGCCTTGGACATGAGCTAGGACTTTAAGATTCAGCATAATAGGAGGACTAGCAGCCGAGTTCCACGGGAGAATGTGAAAAGTGTTCATATGTAGTAATAACCTGAGAAATCCGTCCTTTTTCGTCATTTGTTATCGAATCGACTTAAAGCCAGATCGTCACATTGGCAGCTCTTCTCTCTGAAATGGTTGTACTTATCGTCTGCAAAACTATGTCGCGTGCTGCGGTATGCGGAGAAACTAAAAGCACCGTAGTAGAACACAGATGAAGCTTCTAAGTTGATGTAATAGCTAGTAAGAAGTAGTACAATTCAAGTTTTAGGTATTGATTATTGACTTTTTAGCTGGCTTTGGTGCCTTGGACATGAGCTAGGGCCTTAAGATTCTGCATGAAAGGAGGACTAGCAGCCAAGTTGCACGTCAGAATGTGAAAAGTGTTCATATGTAGTAAAAACCTGAGAAATCCGTCCGTTTCGTCATTTGTTATGGAATCTACTTAAAGCCAGATGGTCACATTGGCCGCTCTTCTCACTGAAACGTTTGTACATATCGTCTGCAAAGCTATGTCGCGTGCAGCGGTATGTGGAGACACTAAAATCACCATAGTAGAACACAGATGAAGCATCTAAGTTGATGTAATAGCCAGTAAGAAGTAGTACAATTCAAGTTTTAGGATTCGATTATTGACTTTTTAGCTGGCTTTGGTGCCTTGGACATGAGCTAGGACTTTAAGATTCTGCATGAAAGGAGGACTAGCAGCCGAGTTGCGCGGAAGAATGTGAAAAGTGTTCATATGTAGTAAAAACCTGAGTAATCCGTCCGTTTTCGTCATTTGTTATCGAATTGACTTAAAGACAGATCGTTACATTGGCCGCTCTTCTCTCTGAAACGGTTGTACTTATCGTCTGAAAAGCTATGTCGAGTGCTGCGGCATGCTGAGACACTAAAATCACCATAGTAGAACACAGATCAAGCTTCTAAGTTGATGTAATAGCCAGTACGAAGTAGTACAATTCAAGTTTTAGGTATTGAATATGGACCTTTTAGCTGGCTTTGGTGCCTTGGACATGAGCTAGGACCTTAAGATTCTGCATGAAAGGAGGACTAGCAGCCGAGTTGCACGTCAGAATGTGAAAAGTGTTCATATGTAGTAAAAACCTGAGAAATCCGTCCGTTTTCGTCATTTGTTATCGAATCTACTTAAAGCCAGATGGTCACATTGGCCGCTCTTCTCTCTGAAACGTTTGTACATATCGTCTGCAAAGCTATGTCGCGTGCAGCGGTATGTGGAGACACTAAAATCACCATAGTAGAACACAGATGAAGCATCTAAGTTGATGTAATAGCCAGTACGAAGTAGTACAATTTAAGTTTTAGGAATCGATTATTGACTTTTTAGCTGGCCTTGGTGCCTTGGACATGAGCTAGGACCTTAAGATTTTGCATGAAAGGAGGACTTCCAGCCGTGTTGCACGAGAGAAATTGAAAAGTGTTCATATGTCAAAAAAAAAAAAACATGAGAAATTCGTCCATTTTCGTCATTTGTTATCGAATCGACTTAAAGCCAGATCGTCACATTGGCCGCTCTTCTCTCTGAATCGGTTGTACTTATCGTCTGCAAAGCTATGTCGCGTACTGCGGTATACGGAGACACTAAAATCACCATAGTAGAACACAGATGAAGCATCTACGTTGATGTAATAGCCAGTACGAAGTAGTACAATTCAAGTTTTAGGAATCGATTATTGACTTTTTAGCTGGCCTTGGTGCCTTGGACATGAGCTAGGACCTTAAGATTCTGCATGAAAGGAGGACAAGCAGCCGAGTTGCACGGGAGAATGTCAAAAGTGTTCATATGTAGTAAAAACCTGAGAAATCCGTCCGTTTTCGTCATTTGTTATCGAATCGACGTAAAGCCAGATCGTCACATTGGCCGCTCTTCTCTCTGAAACGGTTGTACTTATCGTCTGCAAAGCTATGTCGCGTGCTGCGCTATGTGGAGACACTAAAAGCACCATAGTAGAACACAGACGAAGCTTCTAAGTTGATGTAATAGCCAGTAAGAAGTAGTACAATTCAAGTTTTAGGTATCGATTATTGACTTTTTAGCTGGCTTTGGTGCATTGGACATGAGCTAGGACCTTGAGATTCTGCATGAAAGATGGACTAGCAGCCGAGTTCCACGGGAGAATGAGAAAAGTGTTCATATGTAGTAAAAACCTGAGAAATCCGTCCGTTTTCGTCATTTGTTATCGAATCGACTTAAAGCCAGGTCGTCACATTGGCCGCTCTTCTCTCTGAAACGGTTGTACTTATCGACTGCAAAACTATGTCGCGTGCTGCGGTATGCGGAGAAACTAAAAGCACCGTAGTAGAACACAGATGAATATTCTAAGTTGATGTAATAGCCAGTAAGAAGTAGTACAATTCAAGTTTTAGGTATCGATTATTGTCTTTTTAGCTGGCTTCGGTACCTTGCACATGAGCTAGGACCTTAAGATTCTGCATGAAAGGAGGACTAGCAGCCGAGTTGCACGTCAGAATGTGAAAGGTGTTCATATGTAGTAAAAACCTGAGAAATCCGTCCGTTTTCGTCATTTGTTATCGAATATACTTAAAGCCAGATGGTCACATTGGCCGCTCTTCTCTCTGAAACGTTTGTACATATCGTCTGCAAAGCTATGTCGCGTGCAGCGGTATGTGGAGACACTAAAATCACCATAGTAGAACACAGATCAAGCTTCTAAGTTGATGTAATAGCCAGTAAGAAGTAGTACAATTCAAGTTTTAGGTATTGAATATGGACCTTTTAGCTGGCTTTGGTGCCTTGGACATGAGCTAGGACCTTAAGATTCTGCATGAAAGGAGGACTAGCAGCCGAGTTGCACGTCAGAATGTGAAAAGTATTCATATGTAGTAAAAACCTGAGAAATCCGTCCGTTTTCGTCATTTGTTATCGAATCTACTTAAAGCCAGATGGTCACATTGGCCGCTCTTCTCTCTGAAACGTTTGTACATATCGTCTGCAAAGCTATGTCGCGTGCAGCGGTATGTGGAGACACTAAAATCACCATAGTAGAACACAGATGAAGCATCTAAGTTGATGTAATAGCCAGTAAGATGTAGTACAATTTAAGTTTTAGGAATCGATTATTGACTTTTTAGCTGGCCTTGGTGCCTTGGACATGAGCTAGGACCTTAAGATTTTGCATGAAAGGAGGACTTCCAGCCGTGTTGCACGAGAGAATGTGAAAAGTGTTCATATGTAAAAAAAAACCATGAGAAATTCGTCCATTTTCGTCATTTGTTATCGAATCGACTTAAAGCCAGATCGTCACATTGGCCGCTCTTCTCTCTGAATCGGTTGTACTTATCGTCTGCAAAGCTATGTCGCGTACTGCGGTATTCGGAGACACTAAAAGCACCATAGTAGAACACAGATGAAGCTCCTAAGATGATGTAATAGCCAGTAAGAAGTAGTACAATTCAAGTTTTAGGTATCGGTTATTGACTTTTTAGCTGGCTTTGGTGCCTTGGACATGAGCTAGGACCTTAAGATTCTGCATGAAAGGAGGACTAGCAGCCGAGTTGCACGGGAGAATGTGAAAAGTGTTCATATGTAGTAAAAACCTGAGAAATCCGTCCGTTTTCCTCATTTGATATCGAATCGACTTAAAGCCAGATCGTCACATTGGCCGCTCTTCTCTCTGAAACGGTTGTACTTATCGTCTGCAAAGCTATGTCGCGTGTTGCCGTAGGCGGAAACAGGAAAAGCACCATAATAGAACACAGATGAAGCTTCTAAGTTGATGTAATACCCAGTAAGAAGTAGTCCAATTCAAGTTTTAGGTATCGATTATTGACTTTTTAGCTGGCTTTGGTGCCTTGGACATGAGCTAGGACTTTAAGATTCAGCATAATAGGAGGACTAGCAGCCGAGTTCCACGGGAGAATGTGAAAAGTGTTCATATGTAGTAATAACCTGAGAAATCCGTCCTTTTTCGTCATTTGTTATCGAATCGACTTAAAGCCAGATCGTCACATTGGCAGCTCTTCTCTCTGAAATGGTTGTACTTATCGTCTGCAAAACTATGTCGCGTGCTGCGGTATGCGGAGAAACTAAAAGCACCGTAGTAGAACACAGATGAAGCTTCTAAGTTGATGTAATAGCCAGTAAGAAGTAGTACAATTCAAGTTTTAGGTATTGATTATTGACTTTTTAGCTGGCTTTGGTGCCTTGGACATGAGCTAGGGCCTTAAGATTCTGCATGAAAGGAGGACTAGCAGCCAAGTTGCACGTCAGAATGTGAAAAGTGTTCATATGTAGTAAAAACCTGAGAAATCCGTCCGTTTTCGTCATTTGTTATGGAATCTACTTAAAGCCAGATGGTCACATTGGCCGCTCTTCTCACTGAAACGTTTGTACATATCGTCTGCAAAGCTATGTCGCGTGCAGCGGTATGTGGAGACACTAAAATCACCATAGTAGAACACAGATGAAGCATCTAAGTTGATGTAATAGCCAGTAAGAAGTAGTACAATTCAAGTTTTAGGATTCGATTATTGACTTTTTAGCTGGCTTTGGTGCCTTGGACATGAGCTAGGACTTTAAGATTCTGCATGAAAGGAGGACTAGCAGCCGAGTTGCGCGGAAGAATGTGAAAAGTGTTCATATGTAGTAAAAACCTGAGTAATCCGTCCGTTTTCGTCATTTGTTATCGAATTGACTTAAAGACAGATCGTCACATTGGCCGCTCTTCTGTCTGAAACGGTTGTACTTATCGTCTGAAAAGCTATGTCGAGTGCTGCGGCATGCTGAGACACTAAAATCACCATAGTAGAACACAGATCAAGCTTCTAAGTTGATGTAATAGCCAGTACGAAGTAGTACAATTCAAGTTTTAGGTATTGAATATGGACCTTTTAGCTGGCTTTGGTGCCTTGGACATGAGCTAGGACCTTAAGATTCTGCATGAAAGGAGGACTAGCAGCCGAGTTGCACGTCAGAATGTGAAAAGTGTTCATATGTAGTAAAAACCTGAGAAATCCGTCCGTTTTCGTCATTTGTTATCGAATCTACTTAAAGCCAGATGGTCACATTGGCCGCTCTTCTCTCTGAAACGTTTGTACATATCGTCTGCAAAGCTATGTCGCTTGCAGCGGTATGTGGAGACACTAAAATCACCATAGTAGAACACAGATGAAGCATCTAAGTTGATGTAATAGCGAGTACGAAGTAGTACAATTCAAGTTTTAGGAATCGATTATTGACTTTTTAGCTGGCCTTGGTGCCTTGGACATGAGCTAGGACCTTAAGATTTTGCATGAAAGGAGGACTTCCAGCCGTGTTGCACGAGAGAATGTGAAAAGTGTTCATATGTCAAAAAAAAAACATGAGAAATTCGTCCATTTTCGTCATTTGTTATCGAATCGACTTAAAGCCAGATCGTCACATTGGCCGCTCTTCTCTCTGAATCGGTTGTACTTATCGTCTGCAAAGCTATGTCACGTACTGCGGTATACGGAGACACTAAAAGCACCATAGTAGAACACAGATGAAGCTCCTAAGATGATGTAATAGCCAGTAAGAAGTAGTACAATTCAAGTTTTAGGTATCGGTTATTGACTTTTTAGCTGGCTTTGGTGCCTTGGACATGAGCTAGCACCTTAAGATTCTGCATGAAAGGAGGACTAGCAGCCGAGTTGCACGGGAGAATGTGAAAAGTGTTCATATGTAGTAAAAACCTTAGAAATCCGTCCGTTTTCCTCATTTGTTATCGAATCGACTTAAAGCCAGATCGTCACATTGGCCGCTCTTCTCTCTGAAACGGTTGTACTTATCGTCTGCAAAGCTATGTCGCGTGTTGCCGTAGGCGGAAACAGGAAAAGCACCATAATAGAACACAGATGAAGCTTCTAAGTTGATGTAATACCCAGTAAGAAGTAGTCCAATTCAAGTTTTAGGTATCGATTATTGACTTTTTAGCTGGCTTTGGTGAATTGGACATGAGCTAGGACTTTAAGATTCTGCATAATAGGAGGACTAGCAGCCGAGTTGCGTGGGAGAATGTGAAAAGTGTTCATATGTAGTAATAACCTGAGAAATCCGTCCTTTTTCGTCATTTGTTATCGAATCGACTTAAAGCCAGATCGTCACATTGGCAGCTCTTCTCTCTGAAATGGTTGTACTTATCGTCTGCAAAACTATGTCGCGTGCTGCGGTATGCGGAGAAACTAAAAGCACCGTAGTAGAACACAGATGAAGCTTCTAAGTTGATGTAATAGCCAGTAAGAAGTAGTACAATTCAAGTTTTAGGTATTGATTATTGACTTTTTAGCTGGCTTTGGTGCCTTGGACATGAGCTAGGACCTTAAGATTCTGAATGAAAGGAGGACTTCCAGCCGTGTTGCACGAGAGAATGTGAAAAGTGTTCATATGTAAAAAAAAAAAACATGAGAAATTCGTCCATTTTCGTCATTTGTTATCGAATCGACTTGAAGCCACATCGTCACATTGGCCGCTCTTCTCTCTGAATCGGTTGTACTTATCGTCTGCAAAGCTATGTCAAGTACTGCGGTATTCGGAGACACTAAAAGCACCATAGTAGAACACAGATGAAGCTCCTAATATGATGTAATAGCCAGTAAGAAGTAGTACAATTCAAGTTTTAGGTATCTGTTATTGACTTTTTAGCTGGCTTTGGTGCCTTGGACATGAGCTAGGACCTTAAGATTCTGCATGAAAGGAGGACAAGCAGCCTAGTTGCACGGGAGAATGTGAAAAGTGTTCATATGTAGTAAAAACCTGAGTAATCCGTCCGTTTTCCTCATTTGTTATCGAATCGACTTAAAGCCAGATCGTCACATTGGCCGCTCTTCTCTCTGAAACGGTTGTACTTATCGTCTGCAAAGCTATGTCGCGTGTTGCCGTAGGCGGAAACAGGAAAAGCACCATAATAGAACACAGATGAAGCTTCTAAGTTGATGTAATACCCAGTAAGAAGTAGTCCAATTCAAGTTTTAGGTATCGATTATTGACTTTTTAGCTGGCTTTGGTTCCTTGGACATGAGCTAGGACTTTAAGATTCTGCATAATAGGAGGACTAGCAGCCGAGTTGCACGGGAGAATGTGAAAAGTGGTCATATGTAGTAAAAACCTGAGAAATCCGTTCGTTTTCGTCATTTGTTATCGAATCGACTTAAAGCCAGATCGTCACATTGGCCGCTGTTCTCTCTGAAACGGTTGTACTTATCGTCTGCAAAGCTATGTCGCGTACTGCGGTATTCGGAGACACTATAAGCACCATAGTATAACACAGATGAAGCTCCTAAGATGATGTAAGAGCCAGTAAGAAGTAGTACAATTCAAGTTTTAGGTATCGGTTATTGACTTTTTAGCTGGCTTTGGTGCCTTGGACATGAGCTAGGACCTTAAGATTCTGCATGAAAGGAGGACTAGCAGCCGAGTTGCACGGGAGAATGTCAAAAGTGTTCATATGTAGTAAAAACCTGAGAAATCCGTCCGTTTTCGTCATTTGTTATCGAATCGACGTAAAGCCAGATCGTCACATTGGCCGCTCTTCTCTCTGATGCGGTTGTACTTATCGTCTGCAAAGCTATGTCGCGTGCTGCGCTATGAGGAGACACTAAAAGCACCATAGTAGAACACAGACGAAGCTTCTAAGTTGATGTAATAGCCAGTAAGAAGTAGTACAATTCAAGTTTTAGGTATCGGTTATTGACTTTTTAGCTGTCTTTGGTGCCTTGGACATGAGCTAGGACCTTAAGATTCTGCATGAAAGAAGGACCAGCAGCCGAGTTGCACGAGAGAATGTGAAAAGTGTTCATATGTAGTAATAACCTGAGAAATCCGTCCTATTTCGTCATTTGTTATCCAGATCGTCACATTGGCAGCTCTTCTCTCTGAAATGGTTGTACTTATCGTCTGCAAAACTATGTCGCGTGCTGCGGTATGCGGAGAAACTAAAAGCACCGTAGTAGAACACAGATGAAGCTTCTAAGTTGATGTAATAGCCAGTAAGAAGTAGTACAATTCAAGTTTTAGGTATTGATTATTGACTTTTTAGCTGGCTTTGGTGCCTTGGACATGAGCTAGGACCTTAGGATTCTGCATGAAAGGAGGACTTCCAGCCGTGTTGCACGAGAGAATGTGAAAAGTGTTCATATGTAAAAAAAACATGAGAAATTCGTCCATTTTCGTCATTTGTTATCGAATCGACTTAAAGCCAGATCGTCGCATTGGCCGCTCTTCTCTCTGAATCGGTTGTACTTATCGTCTGCAAAGCTATGTCGCGTACTGCGGTATTCGGAGACACTAAAAGCACCATAGTAGAACATAGATGAAGCTCCTAAGATGATGTAATAGCCAGTAAGAAGTAGTACAATTCAAGTTTTAGGTATCGGTTATTGACTTTTTAGCTGGATTTGGTGCCTTGGACATGAGCTAGGACCTTAAGATTCTGCATGAAAGGAGGACTAGCAGCCGAGTTGCACGGGAGAATGTTAAAAGTGTTCATATGTAGTAAAAACCTGAGAAATCCGTCCGTTTTCCTCATTTGTTATCGAATCGACTTAAAGCCAGATCGTCACATTGGCCGCTCTTCTCTCTGAAACGGTTGTACTTATCGTCTGCAAAGCTATGTCGCGTGTTGCCGTAGGCGGAAACAGGAAAAGCACCATAATAGAACACAGATGAAGCTTCTAAGTTGATGTAATACCCAGTAATAAGTAGTCCAATTCAAGTTTTAGGTATCGATTATTGACTTTTTAGCTGGCTTTGGTGCCTTGGACATGAGCTAGGACTTTAAGATTCTGCATAATAGGAGGACTAGCAGCCGAGTTGCACGGGAGAATGTGAAAAGTGGTCATATGTAGTAAAAACCTGAGAATTCCGTTCGTTTTCGTCATTTGTTATCGAATCGACTTAAAGCCAGATAGTCACATTGGCCGCTCTTCTCTCTG
Source organism: Schistocerca gregaria (assembly GCF_023897955.1). Classification (NCBI taxonomy): domain Eukaryota; kingdom Metazoa; phylum Arthropoda; class Insecta; order Orthoptera; family Acrididae; genus Schistocerca; species Schistocerca gregaria. The sequence continues at coordinate 1,295,500 of NW_026061801.1, read as the reverse complement.
AAACGGTTGTACTTATCGTCTGCAAAGCTATGTCGCGTACTGCGGTATTCGGAGACACTAAAAGCACCATAGTATAACACAGATGAAGCTCCTAAGATGATGTAATAGCCAGTAAGAAGTAGTACAATTCAAGTTTTAGGTATCGGTTATTGACTTTTTAGCTGGCTTTGGTGCCTTGGACATGAGCTAGGACCTTAAGATTCTGCATGAAAGGAGGACTAGCAGCCGAGTTGCACGGGAGAATGTCAAAAGTGTTCATATGTAGTAAAAACCTGAGAAATCCGTCCGTTTTCGTCATTTGTTATCGAATCGACGTAAAGCCAGATCGTCACATTGGCCGCTCTTCTCTCTGAAACGGTTGTACTTATCGTCTGCAAAGCTATGTCGCGTGCTGCGCTATGTGGAGACACTAAAAGCACCATAGTAGAACACAGACGAAGCTTCTAAGTTGATGTAATAGCCAGTAAGAAGTAGTGCAATTCAAGTTTTAGGTATCGATTATTGACTTTTTTGCTGGCTTTGGTGCATTGGACATGGGCTAGGACCTTAAGATTCTGCATGAAAGGTGGACTAGCAGCCGAGTTCCACGGGAGAATGTGAAAAGTGTTAATATGTAGTAAAAACCTGAGAAATCCGTCCGTTTTCGTCATTTGTTATCGAATCGACTTAAAGCCAGATCGTCACATTGGCCGCTCTTCTCTCTGAAACGGTTGTACTTATCGTCTGCAAAACTATGTCGCGTGCTGCGGTATGCGGAGAAACTAAAAGCACCGTAGTAGAACACAGATAAATCTTCTAAGTTGATGTAATAGCCAGTAAGAAGTAGTACAATTCAAGTTTTACGTATCGATTATTGACTTTCTAGCTGGCTTTGGTGCCTTGGACATGAGCTAGGACCTTAAGATTCTGCATGAAAGGAGGACCAGAGCCGAGTTGCACGAGAGAATGTGAAAAGTGTTCATATGTAGTAAAAACCTGAGAAATCCGTCCATTTTCGTCATTTGTTATCGAATCGACTTAAAGCCAGATCGTCACATTGGCCGCTCTTCTCTCTGAAACGGTTGTACTTATCGTCTGCAAAGCTATGTCGCGTGCTGCGGTATGCGGAGACACAAAAATCACCATAGTAGAACACAGGTGAAGCTTCTAAGTTGGTGCAATAGCCAGTAAGAAGTAGAACAATTCAAGTTTTAGGTATCGATTATTGTCTTTTTAGCTGGCTCCGGTACCTTGGACATGAGCTAGGACCTTAAGATTCTGCATGAAAGGAGGACTAGCAGCCGAGTTGCACGTCAGAATGTGAAAAGTGTTCATATGCAGTAAAAACCTGAGAAATCCGTCCGTTTTCGTCATTTGTTATCGAATCTACTTAAAGCCAGATGGTCACATTGGCCGCTCTTCTCTCTGAAACGGTTGTGCTTATCGTCTGCAAAACTATGTCGCGTGCTTGCGGTATGCGGAGACACTAAAAGCACCATAGTAGAACACAGATGAAGCTTCTAAGTTGATGTAATAGCCAGTAAGAAGTAGTACAATTCAAGTTTTAGGTATTGAATATGGACCTTTTAGCTGGCTTTGGTGCCTTGGACATGAGCTAGGACCTTAAGATTCTGCATGAAAGGAGGACTAGCAGCCGAGTTGCACGGGAGAATGTGAAAAGTGTTCATATGTAGTAATAACCTTAGAAATCCGTCCTTTTTCGTCATTTGTTAGCGAATCGACTTAAAGCCAGATCGTCACATTGGCCGCTCTTCTCTCTGAAACGGTTGTGCTTATCGTCTGCAAAGCTATGTCGCGTGTTGCCGTAGGCGGAAACAGGAAAAGCACCATAGTAGAACACAGATGAAGCTTCTAAGTTGATGTAATAGCCAGTAAGAAGTAGTACAATTCAAGATTTAGGTATCGATTATTGACTTATTAGCTGGCTTTCGTGCCTTGGACATGAGCTAGGACTTTAAGATTCTGCATAAAAGGAGGACTAGCAGCCCAGTTGCACGGGAGAATGTGAAAAGTGTTCATATGTAGTAAAAACCTGAGAAATCCGTCCGTTTTCGTCATTTGTTATCGAATCGACTTAAAGACAGATCGTCACATTGGCCGCTCTTCTCTCTGAAACGGTTGTACTTATCGTCTGCAAAACTATGTCGCGTGCTTGCGGTATGCGGAGACACTAAAAGCACCATAGTAGAACACAGATGAAGCTTCTAAGTTGATGTAATACTCAGTAAGAAGTAGTACAATTCAAGTTTAAGGTATCGATTATTGACTTTTTAGCTGGCTTTGGACCCTTGGACATGAGCTAGGACCTTAACATTCTTCATGAAAGGAGGACTAGAAGCCGAGTTGCACGGGAGAATGTGAAAAGTGTTCATATGTAGTAAAAACCTGAGAAATCCGTCCGTTTTCGTCATTTGTTATCGAATCGACTTAAAGCCAGATCGTCACATTGGCCGCTCTTCTCTCTGAAACGGTTGTACTTATCGTCTGCAAAACTATGTCGCGTGCTGCGGTATGCGGAGAAACTAAAAGCACCGTAGTAGAACACAGATAAATCTTCTAAGTTGATGTAATAGCCAGTAAGAAGTAGTACAATTCAAGTTTTACGTATCGATTATTGACTTTTTAGCTGGCTTTGGTGCCTTGGACATGAGCTAGGACCTTAAGATTCTGCATGAAAGGAAGACCAGAGCCGAGTTGCACGAGAGAATGTGAAAAGTGTTCATATGTAGTAAAAACCTGAGAAATCCGTCCGTTTTCGTCATTTGTTATCGAATCGACTTAAAGCCAGATCGTCACATTGGCCGCTATTCTCTCTGAAACGGTTGTACTTATCGTCTGCAAAGCTATGTCGCGTGCTGCGGTATGCGGAGACACAAAAATCACCATAGTAGAACACAGGTGAAGCTTCTAAGTTGGTGCAATAGCCAGTAAGAAGTAGAACAATTCAAGTTTTAGGTATCGATTATTGTCTTTTTAGCTGGCTTCGGTACCTTGGACATGCGCTAGGACCTTAAGATTCTGCATGAAAGGAGGACTAGCAGCCGAGTTGCACGTCAGAATGTGAAAAGTGTTCATATGCAGTAAAAACCTGAGAAATCCGTCCGTTTTCGTCATTTGTTATCGAATCTACTTAAAGCCAGATGGTCACATTGGCCGCTCTTCTCTCTGAAACGTTTGTACACATCGTCTGCAAAGCTATGTCGCGTGCAGCGGTATGTGGAGACACTAAAATCACCATAGTAGAACACAGATGAAGCATCTAAGTTGATGTAATAGCCAGTAAGAAGTAGTACAATTCAAGTTTTAGGTATTGAATATGGACCTTTTAGCTGGCTTTGGTGCCTTGGACATGAGCTAGGACCTTAAGATTCTGCATGAAAGGAGGACTAGCAGCCGAGTTGCACGGGAGAATGTGAAAAGTGTTCATATGTAGTAATAACCTTAGAAATCCGTCCTTTTTCGTCATTTGTTAGCGAATCGACTTAAAGCCAGATCGTCACATTGGCCGCTCTTCTCTCTGAAACGGTTGTGCTTATCGTCTGCAAAGCTATGTCGCGTGTTGCCGTAGGCGGAAACAGGAAAAGCACCATAGTAGAACACAGATGAAGCTTCTAAGTTGATGTAATAGCCAGTAAGAAGTAGTACAATTCAAGATTTAGGTATCGATTATTGACTTATTAGCTGGCTTTCGTGCCTTGGACATAAGCTAGGACTTTAAGATTCTGCATAAAAGGAGGACTAGCAGCCCAGTTGCACGGGAGAATGTGAAAAGTGTTCATATGTAGTAAAAACCTGAGAAATCCGTCCGTTTTCGTCATTTGTTATCGAATCGACTTAAAGACAGATCGTCACATTGGCCGCTCTTCTCTCTGAAACGGTTGTACTTATCGTCTGCAAAACTATGTCGCGTGCTTGCGGTATGCGGAGACACTAAAAGCACCATAGTAGAACACAGATGAAGCTTCTAAGTTGATGTAATACCCAGTAAGAAGTAGTACAATTCAAGTTTAAGGTATCGATTATTGACTTTTTAGCTGGCTTTGGACCCTTGGACATGAGCTAGGACCTTAACATTCTTCATGAAAGGAGGACTAGCAGCCGAGTTGCACGGGAGAATGTGAAAAGTGTTCATATGTAGTAAAAACCTTAGAAATCCGTCCATTTTCGTCATTTGTTATCGAATCGACTTAAAGCCAGATCGTCACATTGGCCGCTCTTCTCTCTGAAACGGTTGTACTTATCGTCTGCAAAGCTATGTCACGTGCTGCGGTATGCGGAGACACTAAAATCACCACAGTAGAACACAGATGAAGCTTCTAAGTTGATGTAATATCCAGTAAGAAGTAGTACAATTCAAGTTTTAGGTATCGATTATTGACTTTTTAGCTCGCTTTGGTGCCTTGGACATGAGCTAGGACTTTAAGAGTCTGCATAATTGGAGGACTAGCAGCCGAGTTCCACGGGAGAATGTGAAGAGTGTCCATATGTAGTAATAACCTGAGAAATCCGTCCTTTTTCGTCATTTGTTATCGAATCGACTTAAAGCCAGATCGTCACATTGGCAGCTCTTCTCTCTGAAATGGTTGTACTTATCGTCTGCAAAATTATGTCGCGTGCTGCGGTATGCGGAGAAACTAAAAGCACCGTGTTAGAACACAGATGAAGCTTCTAAGTTGATGTTATAGCCAGTAAGAAGTAGTACAATTCAAGTTTTAGGTATTGATTATTGACTTTTTAGCTGGCTTTGGTGCCTTGGACATGAGCTAGGACCTTAAGATTCTGCATGAAAGGAGGACTAGCAGCCGAGTTGCACGGGAGAATGTGAAAAGTGGTCATATGTAGTAAAAACCTGAGAAATCCGTCCGTTTTCCTCATTTGTTATCGAATCGACTTAAAGCCAGATCGTCACATTGGCCGCTCTTCTCTCTGAATCGGTTGTACTTATCGTCTGCAAAGCTATGTCGCGTACTGCGGTATTCGGAGACACTAAAAGCACCATAGTAGAACACAGATGAAGCTCCTAAGATGATGTAATAGCCAGTAAGAAGTAGTACAATTCAAGTTCTAGGTATCTGTTATTGACTTTTTAGCTGGCTTTGGTGCCTTGGACATGAGCTAGGACCTTAAGATTCTGCATGAAAGGAGGACTAGCAGCCGAGTTGCACGGGAGAATGTGAAAAGTGTTCATATGTAGTAAAAACCTGAGAAATCCGTCCGTTTTCCTCATTTGTTATCGAATCCACTTAAATACAGATCGTCACATTGGCCGCTCTTCTCTCTGAAACGGTTGTACTTATCGTCTGCAAAGCTATGTCGCGTGTTGCCGTAGGCGGAAACAGGAAAGCACCATAATAGAACACAGATGAAGCTTCTAAGTTGATGTAATACCCAGTAAGAAGTAGTACAATTCAAGTTTTAGGTATCGATTATTGACTTTTTAGCTGGCTTTGGTGCCTTTGACATGAGCTTGGACTTTAAGATTCTGCATAATAGGAGGACTAGCAGCCGAGTTGCACGGGAGAATGTGAAAAGTGTTCATATGTAGTAAAAACCTTAGAAATCCGTCCGTTTTCGTCATTTGTTATCGAATCGACTTAAAGCCAGATCGTCACATTGGCCGCTCTTCTCTCTGAAACGGTTGTACTTATCGTCTGCAAAGCTATGTCACGTGCTGCGGTATGCGGAGACACTAAAATCACCACAGTAGAACACAGATGAAGCTTCTAAGTTGATGTAATATCCAGTAAGAAGTAGTACAATTCAAGTTTTAGGTATCGATTATTGACTTTTTAGCTGGCTTTGGTGCCTTGGACATGAGCTAGGACTTTAAGAGTCTGCATAATAGGAGGACTAGCAGCCGAGTTCCACGGGAGAATGTGAAGAGTGTTCATATGTAGTAATAACCTGAGAAATCCGTCCTTTTTCGTCATTTGTTATCGAATCGACTTAGAGCCAGATCGTCACATTGGCAGCTCTTCTCTCTGAAATGGTTGTACTTATCGTCTGCAAAATTATGTCGCGTGCTGCGGTATGCGGAGAAACTAAAAGCACCGTGTTAGAACACAGATGAAGCTTCCAAGTTGATGTTATAGCCAGTAAGAAGTAGTACAATTCAAGTTTTAGGTATTGATTATTGACTTTTTAGCTGGCTTTGGTGCCTTGGACATGAGCTAGGACCTTAAGATTCTGCATGAAAGGAGGACTAGCAGCCGAGTTGCACGGGAGAATGTGAAAAGTGGTCATATGTAGTAAAAACCTGAGAAATCCGTCCGTTTTCCTCATTTGTTATCGAATCGACTTAAAGCCAGATCGTCACATTGGCCGCTCTTCTCTCTGAATCGGTTGTACTTATCGTCTGCAAAGCTATGTCGCGTACTGCGGTATTCGGAGACACTAAAAGCACCATAGTAGAACACAGATGAAGCTCCTAAGATGATGTAATAGCCAGTAAGAAGTAGTACAATTCAAGTTCTAGGTATCGGTTATTGACTTTTTAGCTGGCTTTGGTGCCTTGGACATGAGCTAGGACCTTAAGATTCTGCATGAAAGGAGGACTAGCAGCCGAGTTGCACGGGAGAATGTGAAAAGTGTTCATATGTAGTAAAAACCTGAGAAATCCGTCCGTTTTCCTCATTTGTTATCGAATCGACTTAAAGCCACATCGTCACATTGGCCGCTCTTCTCTCTGAAACGGTTGTACTTATCGTCTGCAAAGCTATGTCGCGTGTTGCCGTAGGCGGAGAAACTAAAATCACCGTAGTAGAACACAGATGAATCTTCTAAGTTGATGTAATAGCCAGTAAGAAGTAGTACAATTTAAGTTTTACGTATCGATTATTGACTTTTTAGCTGGCTTTGGTGCCTTGGACATGAGCTAGGACCTTAAGATTCTGCATGAAAGGAGGACCAGAGCCGAGTTGCACGAGAGAATGTGAAAAGTGTTCATATGTAGTAAAAACCTGAGAAATCCGTCCGTTTTCGTCATTTGTTATCGAATCGACTTAAAGCCAGATCGTCACATTGGCCGCTCTTCTCTCTGAAACGGTTGTACTTATCGTCTGCAAAGCTATGTCACGTGTTGCCGTTTTGCGGAAACAGGAAAAGCACCATAGTAGAACACAGATGAAGCTTCTAAGTTGATGTAATATCCAGTAAGAAGTAGTACAATTCAAGTTTTAGGTATCGATTATTGTCTTTTTAGCTGGCTTCGGTACCTTGGACATGAGCTAGGACCTTAAGATTCTGCATGAAAGGAGGACTAGCAGCCGAGTTGCACGTCAGAATGTGAAAAGTGTTCATATGTAGTAAAAACCTGAGAAATCCGTCCGTTTTCGTCATTTGTTATCGAATCGACTTAAAGCCAGATCGTCACATTGGCCGCTATTCTCTCTGAAACGGTTGTACTTATCGTCTGCAAAACTATGTCGCGTGCTTGCGGTATGCGGAGACACTAAAAGCACCATAGTAGAACACAGATGAAGCTTCTAAGTTGATGTAATACCCAGTAAGAAGTAGTACAATTCAAGTTTAAGGTATCGATTATTGACTTTTTAGCTGGCTTTGGACCCTTGGACATGAGCTAGGACCTTAACATTCTTCATGAAAGGAGGACTAGCAGCCGAGTTGCACGGGAGAATGTGAAAAGTGTTCATATGTAGTAAAAACCTGAGAAATCCGTCCGTTTTCGTCATTTGTTATCGAATCGACTTAAAGCCAGATCGTCACATTGGCCGCTCTTCTCTCTGAAACGGTTGTACTTATCGTCTGCAAAACTATGTCGCGTGCTGCGGTATGCGGAGAAACTAAAAGCACCGTAGTAGAACACAGATAAATCTTCTAAGTTGATGTAATAGCCAGTAAGAAGTAGTACAATTCAAGTTTTACGTATCGATTATTGACTTTTTAGCTGGCTTTGGTGCCTTGGACATGAGCTAGGACCTTAAGATTCTGCATGAAAGGAGGACCAGAGCCGAGTTGCACGAGAGAATGTGAAAAGTGTTCATATGTAGTAAAAACCTGAGAAATCCGTCCGTTTTCGTCATTTGTTATCGAATCGACTTAAAGCCAGATCGTCACATTGGCCGCTATTCTCTCTGAAACGGTTGTACTTATCGTCTGCAAAGCTATGTCGCGTGCTGCGGTATGCGGAGACACAAAAATCACCATAGTAGAACACAGGTGAAGCTTCTAAGTTGGTGCAATAGCCAGTAAGAAGTAGAACAATTCAAGTTTTAGGTATCGATTATTGTCTTTTTAGCTGGCTTCGGTACCTTGGACATGCGCTAGGACCTTAAGATTCTGCATGAAAGGAGGACTAGCAGCCGAGTTGCACGTCAGAATGTGAAAAGTGTTCATATGCAGTAAAAACCTGAGAAATCCGTCCGTTTTCGTCATTTGTTATCGAATCTACTTAAAGCCAGATGGTCACATTGGCCGCTCTTCTCTCTGAAACGTTTGTACACATCGTCTGCAAAGCTATGTCGCGTGCAGCGGTATGTGGAGACACTAAAATCACCATAGTAGAACACAGATGAAGCATCTAAGTTGATGTAATAGCCAGTAAGAAGTAGTACAATTCAAGTTTTAGGTATTGAATATGGACCTTTTAGCTGGCTTTGGTGCCTTGGACATGAGCTAGGACCTTAAGATTCTGCATGAAAGGAGGACTAGCAGCCGAGTTGCACGGGAGAATGTGAAAAGTGTTCATATGTAGTAATAACCTTAGAAATCCGTCCTTTTTCGTCATTTGTTAGCGAATCGACTTAAAGCCAGATCGTCACATTGGCCGCTCTTCTCTCTGAAACGGTTGTGCTTATCGTCTGCAAAGCTATGTCGCGTGTTGCCGTAGGCGGAAACAGGAAAAGCACCATAGTAAAACACAGATGAAGCTTCTAAGTTGATGTAATAGCCAGTAAGAAGTAGTACAATTCAAGATTTAGGTATCGATTATTGACTTATTAGCTGGCTTTCGTGCCTTGGACATAAGCTAGGACTTTAAGATTCTGCATAAAAGGAGGACTAGCAGCCCAGTTGCACGGGAGAATGTGAAAAGTGTTCATATGTAGTAAAAACCTGAGAAATCCGTCCGTTTTCGTCATTTGTTATCGAATCGACTTAAAGACAGATCGTCACATTGGCCGCTCTTCTCTCTGAAACGGTTGTACTTATCGTCTGCAAAACTATGTCGCGTGCTTGCGGTATGCGGAGACACTAAAAGCACCATAGTAGAACACAGATGAAGCTTCTAAGTTGATGTAATACCCAGTAAGAAGTAGTACAATTCAAGTTTAAGGTATCGATTATTGACTTTTTAGCTGGCTTTGGACCCTTGGACATGAGCTAGGACCTTAACATTCTTCATGAAAGGAGGACTAGCAGCCGAGTTGCACGGGAGAATGTGAAAAGTGTTCATATGTAGTAAAAACCTTAGAAATCCGTCCGTTTTCGTCATTTGTTATCGAATCGACTTAAAGCCAGATCGTCACATTGGCCGCTCTTCTCTCTGAAACGGTTGTACTTATCGTCTGCAAAGCTATGTCACGTGCTGCGGTATGCGGAGACACTAAAATCACCACAGTAGAACACAGATGAAGCTTCTAAGTTGATGTAATATCCAGTAAGAAGTAGTACAATTCAAGTTTTAGGTATCGATTATTGACTTTTTAGCTGGCTTTGGTGCCTTGGACATGAGCTAGGACTTTAAGAGTCTGCATAATTGGAGGACTAGCAGCCGAGTTCCACGGGAGAATGTGAAGAGTGTCCATATGTAGTAATAACCTGAGAAATCCGTCCTTTTTCGTCATTTGTTATCGAATCGACTTAAAGCCAGATCGTCACATTGGCAGCTCTTCTCTCTGAAATGGTTGTACTTATCGTCTGCAAAATTATGTCGCGTGCTGCGGTATGCGGAGAAACTAAAAGCACCGTGTTAGAACACAGATGAAGCTTCTAAGTTGATGTTATAGCCAGTAAGAAGTAGTACAATTCAAGTTTTAGGTATTGATTATTGACTTTTTAGCTGGCTTTGGTGCCTTGGACATGAGCTAGGACCTTAAGATTCTGCATGAAAGGAGGACTAGCAGCCGAGTTGCACGGGAGAATGTGAAAAGTGGTCATATGTAGTAAAAACCTGAGAAATCCGTCCGTTTTCCTCATTTGTTATCGAATCGACTTAAAGCCAGATCGTCACATTGGCCGCTCTTCTCTCTGAATCGGTTGTACTTATCGTCTGCAAAGCTATGTCGCGTACTGCGGTATTCGGAGACACTAAAAGCACCATAGTAGAACACAGATGAAGCTCCTAAGATGATGTAATAGCCAGTAAGAAGTAGTACAATTCAAGTTCTAGGTATCTGTTATTGACTTTTTAGCTGGCTTTGGTGCCTTGGACATGAGCTAGGACCTTAAGATTCTGCATGAAAGGAGGACTAGCAGCCGAGTTGCACGGGAGAATGTGAAAAGTGTTCATATGTAGTAAAAACCTGAGAAATCCGTCCGTTTTCCTCATTTGTTATCGAATCCACTTAAATACAGATCGTCACATTGGCCGCTCTTCTCTCTGAAACGGTTGTACTTATCGTCTGCAAAGCTATGTCGCGTGTTGCCGTAGGCGGAAACAGGAAAGCACCATAATAGAACACAGATGAAGCTTCTAAGTTGATGTAATACCCAGTAAGAAGTAGTACAATTCAAGTTTTAGGTATCGATTATTGACTTTTTAGCTGGCTTTGGTGCCTTTGACATGAGCTTGGACTTTAAGATTCTGCATAATAGGAAGACTAGCAGCCGAGTTGCACGGGAGAATGTGAAAAGTGTTCATATGTAGTAAAAACCTTAGAAATCCGTCCGTTTTCGTCATTTGTTATCGAATCGACTTAAAGCCAGATCGTCACATTGGCCGCTCTTCTCTCTGAAACGGTTGTACTTATCGTCTGCAAAGCTATGTCACGTGCTGCGGTATGCGGAGACACTAAAATCACCACAGTAGAACACAGATGAAGCTTCTAAGTTGATGTAATATCCAGTAAGAAGTAGTACAATTCAAGTTTTAGGTATCGATTATTGACTTTTTAGCTGGCTTTGGTGCCTTGGACATGAGCTAGGACTTTAAGAGTCTGCATAATAGGAGGACTAGCAGCCGAGTTCCACGGGAGAATGTGAAGAGTGTTCATATGTAGTAATAACCTGAGAAATCCGTCCTTTTTCGTCATTTGTTATCGAATCGACTTAGAGCCAGATCGTCACATTGGCAGCTCTTCTCTCTGAAATGGTTGTACTTATCGTCTGCAAAATTATGTCGCGTGCTGCGGTATGCGGAGAAACTAAAAGCACCGTGTTAGAACACAGATGAAGCTTCCAAGTTGATGTTATAGCCAGTAAGAAGTAGTACAATTCAAGTTTTAGGTATTGATTATTGACTTTTTAGCTGGCTTTGGTGCCTTGGACATGAGCTAGGACCTTAAGATTCTGCATGAAAGGAGGACTAGCAGCCGAGTTGCACGGGAGAATGTGAAAAGTGGTCATATGTAGTAAAAACCTGAGAAATCCGTCCGTTTTCCTCATTTGTTATCGAATCGACTTAAAGCCAGATCGTCACATTGGCCGCTCTTCTCTCTGAATCGGTTGTACTTATCGTCTGCAAAGCTATGTCGCGTACTGCGGTATTCGGAGACACTAAAAGCACCATAGTAGAACACAGATGAAGCTCCTAAGATGATGTAATAGCCAGTAAGAAGTAGTACAATTCAAGTTCTAGGTATCGGTTATTGACTTTTTAGCTGGCTTTGGTGCCTTGGACATGAGCTAGGACCTTAAGATTCTGCATGAAAGGAGGACTAGCAGCCGAGTTGCACGGGAGAATGTGAAAAGTGTTCATATGTAGTAAAAACCTGAGAAATCCGTCCGTTTTCCTCATTTGTTATCGAATCGACTTAAAGCCACATCGTCACATTGGCCGCTCTTCTCTCTGAAACGGTTGTACTTATCGTCTGCAAAGCTATGTCGCGTGTTGCCGTAGGCGGAGAAACTAAAATCACCGTAGTAGAACACAGATGAATCTTCTAAGTTGATGTAATAGCCAGTAAGAAGTAGTACAATTTAAGTTTTACGTATCGATTATTGACTTTTTAGCTGGCTTTGGTGCCTTGGACATGAGCTAGGACCTTAAGATTCTGCATGAAAGGAGGACCAGAGCCGAGTTGCACGAGAGAATGTGAAAAGTGTTCATATGTAGTAAAAACCTGAGAAATCCGTCCGTTTTCGTCATTTGTTATCGAATCGACTTAAAGCCAGATCGTCACATTGGCCGCTCTTCTCTCTGAAACGGTTGTACTTATCGTCTGCAAAGCTATGTCACGTGTTGCCGTTTTGCGGAAACAGGAAAAGCACCATAGTAGAACACAGATGAAGCTTCTAAGTTGATGTAATATCCAGTAAGAAGTAGTACAATTCAAGTTTTAGGTATCGATTATTGTCTTTTTAGCTGGCTTCGGTACCTTGGACATGAGCTAGGACCTTAAGATTCTGCATGAAAGGAGGACTAGCAGCCGAGTTGCACGTCAGAATGTGAAAAGTGTTCATATGTAGTAAAAACCTGAGAAATCCGTCCGTTTTCGTCATTTGTTATCGAATCTACTTAAAGCCAGATGGTCACATTGGCCGCTCTTCTCTCTGAAACGTTTGTACACATCGTCTGCAAAGCTATGTCGCGTGCAGCGGTATGTGGAGACACTAAAATCACCATAGTAGAACACAGATGAAGCATCTAAGTTGATGTAATAGCCAGTAAGATGTAGTACAATTCAAGTTTTTGGTATTGAATATGGACCTTTTAGCTGCCTTTGGTGCCTTGGACATGAGCTAGGACCTTAAGATTCAGCATGAAAGTAGGACTAGCAGCCACGTTGCACGGGAGAATGTGAAAAGTGTTCATATGTAGTAATAACCTTAGAAATCCGTCCTTTTTCGTCATTTGTTAGCGAATCGACTTAAAGCCAGATCGTCACATTGGCCGCTCTTCTCTCTGAAACGGTTGTGCTTATCGTCTGCAAAGCTATGTCGCGTGTTGCCGTAGGCGGAAACAGGAAAAGCACCATAGTAGAACACAGATGAAGCTTGTAAGTTGATGTAATAGCCAGTAAGAAGTAGTCCAATTCAAGATTTAGGTATCGATTATTGACTTATTAGCTGGCTTTCGTGCCTTGGCCATGGGTTAGGACTTTAAGATTCTGCATAAAAGGAGGACTAGCAGCCCAGTTGCACGGGAGAATGTGAAAAGTGTTCATATGTAGTAAAAACCTGAGAAATCCGTCCGTTTTCGTCATTTGTTATCGAATCGACTTAAAGGCAGATCGTCACATTGGCCGCTCTTCTCTCTGAAACGGTTGTACTTATCGTCTGCAAAACTATGTCGCGTGCTTGCGGTATGCGGAGACACCAAAAGCACCATAGTAGAACACAGATGAAGCTTCTAAGTTGATGTAATACCCAGTAAGAAGTAGTACAATTCAAGTTTAAGGTATCGATTATTGACATTTTAGCTGGCTTTGGACCCTTGGACATGAGCTAGGACCTTAACATTCTTCATGAAAGGAGGACCAGCAGCCGATTTGCACGGGAGAATGTGAAAAGTGTTCATATGTAGTAAAAACCTTAGAAATCCGTCCGTTTTCGTCATTTGTTATCGAATCGACTTAAAGCCAGATCGTCACATTGGCCGCTCTTCTCTCTGAAACGGTTGTACTTATCGTCTGCAAAGCTATGTCACGTGCTGCGGTATGCGGAGACACTATAATCACCACATTAGAACACAGATGAAGCTTCTAAGTTGATGTAATATCCAGTAAGAAGTAGTACAATTCAAGTTTTAGGTATCGATTATTGACTTTTTAGCTGTCTTTGGTGCCTTGGACATGAGCTAGGACTTTAAGAGTCTGCATAATAGGAGGACTAGCAGCCGAGTTCCACGGGAGAATGTGAAGAGTGTTCATATGTAGTAATAACCTGAGAAATCCGTCCTTTTTCGTCATTTGTTATCGAATCGACTTAAAGCCAGATCGTCACATTGGCAGCTCTTCTCTCTGAAATGGTTGTACTTATCGTCTGCAAAATTATGTCGCGTGCTGCGGTATGCGGAGAAGCTAAAAGCACCGTGTTAGAACACAGATGAAGCTTCTAAGTTGATGTAATAGCCAGTAAGAAGTAGTACAATTCAAGTTTTAGGTATTGATTATTGACTTTTTAGCTGGCTTTGGTGCCTTGGACATGAGCTAGGACCTTAAGATTCTGCATGAAAGGAGGACTAGCAGCCGAGTTGCACGGGAGAATGTGAAAAGTGGTCATATGTAGTAAAAACCTGAGTAATCCGTCCGTTTTCGTCATTTGTTATCGAATCGACTTAAAGCCAGATCGTCACATTGGCATCTCTTCTCTCTGAATCGGTTGTACTTATCGTCTGCAAAGCTATGTCGCGTACTGCGGTATTCGGAGACACTAAAAGCACCATAGTAGAACACAGATGAAGCTCCTAAGATGATCTAATAGCCAGTAAGAAGTAGTACAATTCAAGTTTTAGGTATCGGTTATTGACTTTTTAGCTGGCTTTGGTGCCTTGGACATGAGCTAGGACCTTAAGATTCTGCATGAAAGGAGAACTAGCAGCCGAGTTGCACAGGAGAATGTGAAAAGTGTTCATATGTAGTAAAAACCTGAGAA